>NC_137666.1:25887837-26320337 GCF_963422515.1 Blennius ocellaris | reverse complement strand
ATTATTTTGGTATTTCTCACTTAATTCCCACAGTTTTAAATTCCATAAATTAATACTTGACAAAATGATTTGAACAAGTTTTTTTGTTTGTTTTTTTAAAGTGCATGCATTCATTGGCTGTAATGTGTGTATGTCCTTTGGCAGTTTCAAACCATGTGTTTTTAGGGTCACTGATCCTGGAGTCAGCTGGGATTTGCTCCAACTCAAGTCCCATCAAGTCAGATAAAATGATGTACAAGGTTGATGGATGTGTAATTGGCACATTCACTGCAGTTTAACAACTGAAAAGCAGAAAACAAAGCACCGAGCTTTGAGTCCTCTCTGGGAGGATCGTTCAGAGTGACCGCTGCAGGCCAGAGATATTTCCTCTGTTCCAGAGCTTCCTTTAAGGGTGGGTGGGGGGTGGGGGCGTGAAAACTGGGGAGCCACTACTTGGTGCAGGGACAGTGGGCAGACCTGCCTAATTCCTTAGATTAAAAGCAGCAGTGGGGTGGCGTGGTTTCCAGAGGCAGCATGGAGACAATCTAAACAGCATCATGATTAGAAACGTACAGAGCATGTGGCTCCAGTTAGCTGCAGACTGAAAGCATGGAGCAGCCCTGCAATGCAGCTGCCAGTCAAACACACCCACTTCTGACTGATCAGCTTCCCTCAGCACTGATAAAGACATTTCTGTGGTGAAAAGTGCAAAGTGATGTGTTATTTTTCATAAACAGAGTCAATTCAAAAACATTTTATTGTGCTGCAATACAACCACATGTTGTAATTGACATAGAAACGTATTACTCAGTTTTTATTGAAACGGTGGACAAATAAAAGTAGTTTGTCCCGTAGTGAGAGTCATAAGATTAAATCAGTGATTCAAAAATGCCTCATAAATGTTTATAAATCACAGAATAGAAAAATATTATGAATCCAAAGTTCTGAAAATTTTAAAAAGAGCAGTAAACGACATATGTTTGGTTCTGAGGCTTCACCCACACATTCATGTGGTTTTGTACCGAAAGTGCATGAAAACTGAATGTAAACCACTTGTATCATTCCACTGTGACAGATTAAAAACAATTACATTGAGCTGATTTTATTTCAATGCAAAGAATATTTAGTCGAACTGTTCAAAATTACATTTAGTTTCAGCTCAGCTGACTTTGGTCTGTGTTTGTTATTTACAGAGAAGAGAAATAAAACATTTAAAAAAACACTGATGTAGTGTCGAGAACAACTTCACCATAAATGACGTGCCTGAGGAGATGCTGGTGAACATCTATCTCTTCCCTTTTCTGTCCTTGGTATTAGGTTTCTTTGACACATGGTTCCCTTTCTTTGCTCTTGCTCTTGATTGGAGGAAAAGAGGCCCAGAGGAGGTTAGGAGCTCTTTATCCATGTGATGACAATGACAGAGAAACTGATGACGCCCATAATCAAGCCGAAGACCACGAGAAGAACAGCCTGCAGACAGGAGGAGCACACACTCAAGTTACTTAGGAGAAAGAGGGGGGAAAGAAAACACACAATGGAAGCATGTGAAGTAAAACACCCGACTCAGAGTGCATGTGCTGCATTTACCCCGACGGAGTCGACAGATCTGAGCGGCTGGATGCTGATCTTGAGGTAGAAGATGCCTGGAAAAACAAACAGCAGGCAGCTGGCTGTTGTTGATCCTGAGGAACAAAGAGGGAAATCATTAAACATGTATGAGCAGAAGCTGTGATTCCAGCAGGACGATCAATAACTTTGCAATAAAGATATTTTCGCTGCTCTTTAAGTCTTCTGGCATTTAATGCAGAAGACTTTGCAGAATTATTACTTATCTTACTGTATTTCAAAGAAATGACGTACCAATGACTCCAAACATGTTCCTGATATCAGGCACAAAGATGGCGAGCAGCAGCACCACGCCCAGGATGCAGAGCGTGGCGGCGACATGGACCCGCCAGGAGAAGGGACGATCTCCACACAGCAGCAAGATTACGGCTTTACGGGCCTACAGCACATGAACACATACAATTATAGTCTAGTTAACATAAACAACATATAAATATATCTCCCAATATTATTAATGAAAGAATATTAAATTAGTTTGAATCACTTTCCCTGTGGTTATGATGGGAGGCAGACAAGCTGATGGAATATTACACACAATATTACACAATATAACTGTTATTAAAACACACATATTTCAAAAAATATTGTCAGAATTTATTTTGCCTTGCAAACAGCTAAGTTCACACAGTTTACATAAAAAGACAAAAGTTACGATGTATTAACTTTGGCTGAGTGGACCTCAGATAAACCCTGAGTGCTTCTTAAAGTCAGCTATCTTCACAACACGGCTTCATCCAGACCCGCAGCTCTCCACATGAGCTTCATCTCACACCAACAAGTCATGTCTGCTTCAGAGTTTGACTTTTAATATCATAAGATATTAATAGTTATCAGGATCTGAGTGTGTGACTCTGTGTTTGTTCGGGGATGGATGGATGGATGGATGGATGCTAAACTCACCGGGAAATGTATGAGAGGCACGGTGAGCAGCACAGCAAGAAGGATGGCGAGGCGGACTGTCACCACCATGAGGTCCCGTGGCAGATATTCATCGTATCCCACCAACAGCTCAGAATCCACATGGGCTGCAAGCAGCAGGTACCAAGAAGAAGTTATATTGTTATTTTATTTCCCTCCATTCTCGTTTCTCCATTTTTTGTATATTTCACTACTATTTCTTATTAAATCAATTTAATTTGTTAATATGTAAATACTTGTGGATACGATGCATTTATCCAATCTGTTTTGTTTTCAATTATTTTATATGCTTTCCAAAAATGCGTAAAGGATTTTGAACAATAGCAACAAAACAAAAAAAGTCAGGATGCTAACTTTGTGACCTTCTTGCCTCAGCACGTTTAGCCTTGCAGTGCCACTTTGCACAACTAGGTGGTGCAGCAGGAAGAATAGTTAACACAGCTGAAGCACTGAGCTTCCTCACAGTGGTACAATCTGAATGATAAGCTGTTTTACACCATTTTCCATCAAAAATACATCAGGGTTACAGTAATCACAAAAAGAAAATACTCATGATATTTGATTAGTACCCCCTGTAATGATGTGTTGCAATAACATGAGTTCCTTACCGTAGAAAGTGAGGTAGCCAAACAGGGCAGAGATGAGATACAGCAAGAAGCTGAGGCTAATACTGACACTGGAAACCTTCTGCATCCTGGCTTTGGTTGGCCTGAAAGACACAACACATATGGACTGAGAGCGGCGTTTGCACGTGAGCGGCAGCGTGAAGTGAAGCGGACGAGTCGCGGAGCTGACCGATCCAGTTCGCAGTAGATTGGCAGGACAGCCGTGTGGCACAGAAAGGAGAAGGCCAAGGTGGGGATGGCATAGGCGCTCTGCAACACACATGAATAAAAGCACCACCATCATTACCAAATTGTCAGCTTACACTGTTACACGGCAGCAAGGAGGCAGGTGGGCCGAGGTGCGGTTCACATGGAGATGATTACCATGCAGGCTGCACAGTCATGGGGCAATATCACAGTGTGAACTCCACTATAGCTATATCTTTTACTTACACTGCTGAAGCATATTTTTAGAGTTCCTGGGAGAGAACAAACTTGGTGCATGTGCTAAGTATGATTCTGTGTGTCAGATGTGCATGTAGCCTTTGCATGAAGCAGAAAAATGTGAATGGCAGCTGTGTTGTGTGCTCGGGTTCCACATACACAGACCGACCCTTCATATGTGAGGGTGTGAGCTGTCACCGGAGTCAGACAACTGTAGCAAACCTGCGCTCAACAACTTCTCACTGCCACCTCAGAGCTTCTGCATGGTGGAGAGTTATGGTGCAGTCCTACAGACGTACCTTATGGGAGACGGCGAACAGCTTAGGCATGCATTCTGCGTCGGTGGAATTTGATATCTGGAGGAAAATGGGGCGAAGAGAGAGAATGTTGTTTCTGAGAGGAGATGACTTCTGCAGAAATGTGAAAGCTGGATTTCTCTGGCCAGCCTCAGAGAGGAAGTTCAGTTAACCCATGCCAGGTCTCAGTGAGATCTGCATGATTCCTAAAGGTCAGAGTTCATTTCCAGGAGCAGACAAGGTCACCTGGACTTCCTTCCCTTCAGGACAAGCTTCATTCAGCAAACTTCACACAGAGCTCAGCTGACACAATCAGAACATTCAATCTGCAGACTTTTCCTCCTGATCCATTGGCCATGACCGTCTGCTCACGCCGTCAACTCCATATTTAGTCCTGCGTCTGTCTGCAGTGTCTGTCTACAGCATCAGTCTGCAGTGTCTGTCTGCGGCGTCAGTCTGTAGATTCTCTCTGTAGTGTCTGTCTGTAGTATCTGTCTGCAGTGTCAGTCTGTGGTGTCAGTCTGCGGCATTGGTCTGGGGCGTCGGCTTGTGGTGTCAGTCTAGCGTCTGTCTGCAGTGTCAGTCTGCAGCAGCTGAAGCAGGGAGGTAAAAATCACAGTCCATCAGAGGGCACTAGCTATAAAAAATAAATTAAAATGAAGGTTTAAATAAAAAGTAATGGATTTTTCTGATTTGTGGAGTTTGTTCTGTTCAGTTCAGTATTTATTTGTGTATGAATTGTAAATGGATTTCACTTAAAACATAAAGAAATGCACCTACATACATACATACGTACGTATAAACAATGTTGACCCAAAACATTAGCTTGTTCATCACAAATTCACATTTTTATATTTGATATATTTTAATATTGATGTTTCAGAGTATTTAGCATTTGATTCCACTTGTACTTTATGTATTATTTTCTAGGGTATATGTTTTTACAGAAAAGCTTTATGGATGTTTATTGGATGGGAAAATTGGGACTTTGTGATTCTCAGTAGAATTTGGTTTTTTGGTGTTTTATTGTCCAAATAAATCTATACTGCACTCTTTTAGTGAGATGAGCTGACATAACACCAGAGACCTCGAACTAAACAGTTGATTGCAGTGAACACTAGTTTCTGCTTTGCTGGTGAAATTAAGTTAGCATCAAATCAAAACTTTGAAGAAGACTTTGAGAAGACATGCACAGCGAAGGCTGCAGAACTCCTAGTTTCAAATTCTACTTCTTGAAAAAGAAACTTCAGGTTGTTCAGGTTTTCTCAAAAGTGCATCAATTGTTTACTTACTTTTTTGCACTAAAATAAAAGTAGTATTTTTTTTTATTGGAGCTCCTGAGATAATTAACTTTCACACCAGTAGGTTATTTTAGTCTTTATTTCACTTGAGTTCACCCAGGTTATCTCACTGAGGCCAGAGACCCGTTTTGAATAGAACTGCAATACATATCAATACATTTAGTTACAGACGTGTTTTAAATCGAATTCAGCAGGAAGCAGGAAGGAGGAAGCAAGACGAACAAGAAGAAAAAGTGGAAACAAGAACATTTTTCAGATTATGCTTTTTTTTTAATATTTCTTAAATGTAGTGCGTGAGATGAAGCTGGACAGTCTCAAATCCTGCAGTTTCAAATTGAGGGAGAATAAGAAAATGCTTTCCCCCCCCAAAAAAAACTGCATGCAAAGGAGAGTGAAAGAGGTCAGACTGTGTGTGTGTGTGTGTGTGTGTGTGTGTGTGTGTGTGTGTGTGTGTGTGTGTGTGTGTGTGTGTGTGTGTGTGTGTGTGTGTGTGTGTGTGTGTGTGTGTGTGTGTGTGTGTGTGTGTGTGTGTGTGCGTGCGTGCGCACCATGTAGAGGAAGCAGGATTTGTCACTGACGGTTTACCAGTGTTTCAGCGTTACAGATTGACGATGAAAGCCAGTTAACCAGAGCAGCGAGTGCGGTGACTGAGGGGTTTACGTCATGTGATGAACTATAATGCCTCGTGATAGACACCGCCAACATGTGTAAAGCAAGAGAAAGCTGCGGTTTGTTACCTGGAAAGCACCTGAAAGCGTGGTCACACTGTGAGGCAGTGGGCAGGGGATGGACCACTTCTTCACCACAACCTAGAAACAAGTCAACTCAATGAAAGACACAATAGAGAGAGAAAAAACAGTTTAGATGTTTCTGTCGGAGCTTACCACAACAGCAAAGTAGAGCATAAAGACAAAGGAGAGACTGCTGGTGTAGCCCAGGAAGCCTGTAAATGTGAGAAAAAGGTCAATTAAAATATGCAGTAATTCAAATCAGACTGAGCAGAACCCACATGGAAAGAACCTATATAAACATATGTTTTAATATAGGTTTTGATATAGCTTTGGCATATCTGTGACATATATAAAATTGGCCGTTTTCCTATATGTTATGTACATATATGTACATGCGCGCATAAATGTACATATATGTATATAACATATAGGAAAACGGCCAATTTTATATATGTCACATATATGCCAAACCTATATGCGCATGTATGCAGACATATATGTACATATATGTACATAACATATAGGAAAACGGCCAATTTTATATATGTCACATATATTCCAAACCTATATGCGCATATACGCACACCTATATGTTCCAATATATGCAAACCTATATGTGCCCATATATGCACACCTATATGCGCCCATGTATGCACACCTATATGTGCGCATGTATGCACACATATGTACATAAAATATAGGAAAATGGCCAATTTTATATATGCCACATATATCCTAACCTTTATATAGGTTCTTTCCATGTGGGCCCACACTGGATGCTGTTATTTGCTCAGTGACCCTAGCGGGAATCGAACCAGGGTACCAGTCCATTGCCTTGCCACCTGAGCTATCCAGCCACTATGTGTATATATATATATATATATATATATATATATATATATATATATATATATATATATATATATATATATATATATATATATATATATAGAGAGAGAGAGAGAGAGAGAGAGAGAGAGAGAGAGAGAGAGAGAGAGAGAGAGAGAGAGAGAGAGAGAGAGATAAAAAATATGTACCTATCTGTGCATATAGGTCCATATATGTGCATAAAATATAGGAAAATGGCCAATTTTATATATGTCACATATATTCAAAACCTATATTAAAACATATATGTTTATATAGGTTCTGTCCATGTGGGACTTTCCATATATGCAGCATATATATTGTCATATATGTGGATATATGCAGCATATATGTGCATATATGCAGCATATATATTGTCATATATGTGGATATATGCAGCATATATGTGCATATATGCAGCATATATTGTCATATATGTGCATGTATGCAGCATATATATGGTCATATATGGGCATATATGTGCATATATATGGTCATATATGGGCATATATGTGCATATATACAGCATATATATTGTCATATATGTGCATATATGCTGCATATAGGTTTCATATATGTGCATATATCCTCATATAGGTTCTTTCCATGTGGGAAAGTCCAGAGTCTCACCGATTCTAGGTAACAGTGACAAAGGCAGCACGATGAAAACTGTGATGAGCACCAGAAGGATTCTGCCATTTTCATACCAGGCATCTCTGAGAAACACAGCAAGGATGCCAGTTAATGAAGGTCAATGCTGAATCAGGCAACATTTCTTTTATCCTGAAATGTCAGAGATTAACGTCGGTGCTTTAAGGTGTACCGGCTCTGGAAATTTGTCTCCATCTCGAGCTGAAATACAGAGTGACAGATTCATCATGTGGTTCGAGTTAAAGGCTTTAGCTCTTGCAAACCATAACAATTATGTAATTCACATGCAAACGTTGTGTCGCTCCATCAGATGAGGCCACATTTCACTTGCTGGGTTTTTGCAGAGGGGGAATAATATTTTCCTTTGCTGGGGGATAGCCTTGGTGGTTTATTCAGGATTGGGGAGCTGGAGGAAGAGGAAGAAGAGGAGGAGGAGGAGGAGAAGGGGCGGTGCTGGAGGTGACACATGTGGAAGGCATGCCGGCGCCGCTGGGGTCAGCGTCGGCTGGGAAGGGTGCTGCTGATGTTGAACGCTGCGCAGGGTCACAGGGGACTGGCTCCAGTGCTCTTTATGGGGCTCCCGGCGTCGGCAGCACCTGCTCGAACCACGTCAACACCCGCTGACCCCTGCTTGGCAGCTTCACAGCTGTGGCATTACGGTAGGCGCTGACGGATTTGTCTCTATGTCTACGCTGCCGCAGCCATGCGACTGTACGTTGGAGAGATCTCAGCGACCCCGACGTTCTCCTGACCGATCACTTCCACTGAGATCTAAGTTTAGAAGAAGTTCTGCGCTGCAGCTCAGCCAGAGAGAAAAATTACCATCGGGACAAATTGTCAGGGGCCCCCGGACTTACTGTAAAGGCGCAGGATACAGAGAAGACCCATGAAATGTGGAACATTTCACGCTATAACTAGACGCAGAGTAGCTCTCAGTTAGGAAGTGGAGTGGGACTGTCAGTCCGTCTCCACACGGTGCCGAGGATCAGCGAAACGTGGCCAATGCCGCACAAACCCACATCCACAATCCGTGTGTCTGTTAGCTGGATTTAAACACCATGAGAGAAACAGGCCCCACACAGAAAGCCTGAGTACCGTTTTATGATTAATGAGCCTGATAGCAAAGAAAAACGTTTCAATATAAAACACCATCATCTCTTCCTCAGGCTTCGATGGGACTCAGTGAGTGTGTGCGTTAATGTACCAAAGCCTCTCATTAACAGAAATGTTTTGTTTCCTTCAACAGCAAGCTGTAATTAGAATGGCAAAACTGATATCCTCTTGTATCAGTCTGATTCCGGGGAACATGTGTGAGAGATTTGGAGGTGAAAGGAGAGCACTAATACAAAGCAGCTGCGTGCAGAAGAATCAGATGTTGATGGATCGGGCTGGGAGCAGCTACAGCTCTCCGTTAAACCGGTGTGGCCAATAATAAGTTACATTCTTGGCCAGGTACTTCTCCGCCAGGGCGAGAAGCTGCAGACCAATGAAAGACATGCCGACTGCTGCTGATAGGTGATGAACAGTCCATCATTAATATGTCTCCTCCGGGCCTGCTTCACACCATGCAGTAGACATTCCTCTGATCACTCACAGACACAATATTAGTGGTGTGCTGGGATTTGGGGAGAGACTTTCTTCCATTGCATTATTCATACAATTCTCTTTGTCCGACTAATTCTGGACGGGGTGCTTTTGCGGTGCAGAAGTGTCAGATTTGACAAAAGGTTTCATCTCCAACATGATAGGAACAGAAGTGACTGGTTCTTTATCTCAGTGTAGCTGATTCAGAAGAAAGCACTTTGTTCTTCACGCAGCCTCGACAGCTCACACTGGTGTACCCACCCGCCGCTGTCTGGGCTCAGAAAGCCACTGATGGCAGCAGGAAGCTCCAACTTCAAGATGAACAAATAGGATGACATGGCTGAGAGGAGAGAGGAGGAGAACACGATTCAGAATGTTGCTGTTTTCAACATAAACACACAGAGACCACGAGGAGAGCAAACTACTGAATCAAACACAGAGATGACTGAACACTGCCACAAACAATCAGAAATCACTGAGTGCTTTCCACTAGTGGGATGAGGGGTGGGGCCCTGCTCTTTGTTCATGTAAAATAGGTGGGGCAGGCAACTCAAGGGGGCTCATGATCATGAATGCTAACAATAACGATCTCTGACGCTGATCCAGGTACCTCTCCCCCTTCTCCACCCGACTAGGAAACAGAATACTTCCTCACTTGCTCATACAGCCAATCAAAAGAGGATTCGAGTCACTTTCTTTTAGTCGTACCAGCTTGAGAGGAAAATGTGAGAAGGCGGAGCGAGAGCCACATGTTTGGTAGAAAGAAAGGCTTCAGATGTGGTGTGTAGACATAATGTTAGTGAGTTTAGATCTGTGAAGCCAGACATAGCCAGAGTTAGCTGGGACCTTATTGCCCCGGGGCAGATCTTGCACTCGCCGTTAAATAAGTCTTGCCTTAATCCCTCAGATCCTGTATTTGTTTATAAAGGAAAATTCCTCCAATAACCCCCACAGCCCACACAGACACAAGGACAATCTCTCCCTGAGAATAACTACAGCCATTTACAAGGCCCGAGATCTGTCAGCGTGAGGTTATTCTCAGGCAACAACTGCTTTAAAGCGTTAGCCAAAAAGTTTGCCTGCAAAGGTTCAGCCATCAAGTCAAGCAAACCATGGAAACAACAAGAAACTCTTTTGTTTTCAGCCACATATATAAAGCATGAAGACAGGGATCACACAGTGGGCATGAGGCAATGCTTTCGTTCCATGCAGTTGCTTAAATTTTGCACAATGACACTTCTACGGGGAATCTTGGTAGGATCATACTTACGTCTCTAAACAATTAACAAAAAAGCCCTTGAGTGAAGAAAAATTATTGGACATGTTGTAAGAAAACACAAACTAACACCAAGCGTGTATGTAAAGGTCAAAGCAGAAATTAGGTAAACTTTCTGTGTGGTCAGCACGTAGTGGTAGAGCGTGTTGAACATAAGACAGAGCCGCTTTCGTTTCATTAAGAGCTCAAGGAGAGGCTGGCTGCAGGAGCCCCAGGCCGGCCAGTAATTAAGGTCAATTGGCCCATCAGCCTTTGGCAGTGCAGATGAATGTTTACCCAGAGTGAGGCTAATTGCACTCTTATAAAAGGGGCCCGGGGTCCAGACAGATGCATGCTGGAGTGCTGGCTCTCACACTCTCACACACACTGCCCCTCGCTGGGAAAACCACAAACATACCAGAGGGCATGGCAATAATCCACTCAGCCATGCCACTAATGACTGCAGAGGAGCGATCACCTCAGCTTGGAGGAGCAGGAGCAGCCAGCCAGGGCGGCAGGAGGAGAGAGAGAGAGAGCGCTGTACGGGGGAAGGGGAGACAAGGGGAGCACTCCCATTAGGTTCTTTTCCAGGCGGGGGGGTGTTACCATCAGCGATCAATTAGAGGAGAAGTCATGTTTCAGGCTCTGGGGAGAGGACAGCGGCTACAGGGTCGGAGGTTATCAGGGAATCCAGATAATAGCCTCTCACAGGAGGAGGGGCAGTAACAGTGGGCGCTGAGGCCTAAGACCACCAGCAGGAGGCACTATGTGTCTCTAAAACAAAGTGGTCAGCACTCCTTAGCTCTCTACTTCTCCCCAAACCACAAAATCACTTCATGTCCAACATGTCAGGAATAATGGACATAACTGTACTTTGAAATGAAGGCGGACTCACCACCAATATTTTGGATGAGAATTGCAATTCCAACCAGAACCTAGAAAGAATGTCAAAAGTCTGTCGTGAGAAAATCGGTTTCCTGATCATGTTGAAAACATAAACGTGTGAACTCTCTGGTGGTGCAAACTCCAAGCTAACCAAATATCAACACTTACTTTTCCGGGTTTCAGCAAAGCTCGCCCTCCCAGATCTTCATATGAATTAATACCTGCAGTCAAATCAACACTGGCAGTCAGTACAATCACAGGTGGTCTGAGACTCACTTCTCTTTAACTTCGACATGGGTAACAGGCGGCACACATGCGGCCCACACTTTGTCATTACTTGTGGTCTTCTAGCCATTTTCGACAAATCAATCACCTTCATAGAGGAAGGTTATGCACCACATCTGAAACAAGCTTCAGTCGAATCGTTTTACAGATTTTGTGTTTTAATGACTTGATGAGGTGACGATTTGTACGATCATTTCAGGCTTATTCTCTGCTTTTCCACTTTGTAGTTAATCTGTGTCATTCTTTGATGCTTAAAATAAAACTCAACTACATGAAAACAAAGGCAAAGAACTCCTATCAACCTTAACAACACAACATATTTAGATGCAGATAAACAGTCTGATCAAACCTGTGACAGCTGACAAAACGGCTCCTTTATGGGCCTAACATTTGTCTGTTTCTCCTTCAAAGAGCTCCATGTGATTAAATTCCACTTTTTAAGAAGTCTATTCAAGCAGATCACATTGTATTTTACTGGACGTTCCTGTGCTGGCATTAATGTAGGAGTGTCAATCATGCAGCACGCGCAGCACAACTGGACCAATCCCCTGAAAAATGTGAAAATTGTATAGCTAATTTTCACAAGGAGGTAAATACTGTTTTTCATTTATTCTCTAGGGATTATGGTATTTTAGTACGAGTAGCAGATGTGAAAAAACACAGGGCTCAGTGATGCAGCAGATACATAAGTCTGAGCATAAGATGAATTAGGCTTTGTTTACACAATATTTCAAGTGAAAACACATCGTTTTTGTGTTTTTGTTTGAGAAATGTTTCACATTTAGGACAGCAACATTTTGAAATCGACACAGTTAGCAGAGGCTCGTTAGACAAAATGGCAAAAGCATTGAAAACAATGTAAGTTTTCATGCTGGGCCACGAGTGGGTGCTGTTGTTTGTTTTGGTAATAAAACCACACACATGTGCAGAGAACAATCAACCTTAACAATGGCAGTACACAGACATCCTAGTGGACAGACAACCAAGTTGGATTGTTGTTATGGTGACTGTCAACTATAAAACGACCAAGTCCCAGGAGAACATGGACTGAGAGTCATGACACGACGGAGTATCCATTGTTGTTGTTGTTCAGCTACTCAGCATGTGCAGAACCACTAGTTACTACGGCCATGGTAAGTACGTGCAGTAACAGTGTTTTGGTTGTCTACATGGAAACAGAGTCGTGTTTTCAAAAAGTTCCAGTGGCTCTGAACATGGTTGTCATGTAAACAGAAACTCTATTGAAAACTTTGTGTAAATGGTGCCTGAGCATCAACGACAGACTGTGACTGTGAATTAGTGAAAACATGCAGACTGAAAGCTGCAGAAATCCTGCAGAAGCAATGGACTTCTACCAGCATCAGTCTGAAGAGAAACACTGGTGGTCGACAGGAGTTTTGCTCTTCAGCAGATTTATAAATGAAGAAAAAGTTGAATTTTTGCTTCAATTTGTGATGTAGTAAATAGAAAATACAAGCCACAAATGGAACACACGTTTATTTTTAACATTTCACTTCATATTGAACTAACAAACATCTTCAAAATAGTAAAATGTTGACATTAAAAAATTTGTGGGCACTAATTTCAACAAAAACGTTTAATTAAATGAAGATTTTTCTCATGATGGGATCATTTTACTGAACTAAAGTGGGTGGGAAATCCCTGCTTGAAAGGCCGAGTGTGCATAAACTCACAGAATGCGTGTTATGTTGTGTTTGCTGTTAGTGGCTCACCTGTTTGGTCACAAAGCTTCAGGAGCAGGTGTATGGAGTACGCAGCCAGGCTGGACACCAGCACCAACGAAATACTACAAGAGAAAGGGACATGTTTCTCTGAAGCGCTGCAAGGTATTGAAGAAGTAGTGTAGTAGAAGGTGTTTGGAGCACGCTCACCAAAAAAACACTATTCCCATGCTGGCCATCACATAGGAGAGGCCCAGGATACCACTGCCCATGATGGCATTCATCAGATTAAACACAGAGGAGGCGAAGGAGGCTCCTCTGGCTGCCAGGTGCTCTGTTCCCTGCACACACATTCAACATTTCAGAAGGAAATCTGACTGTTTGTCTAAGAGCCAGAGGAGAAGTGCCTGTGACGGCATTAAGAACAACTGGCCGGCCTCGGTGATGGATGTCATGAAGCAACGCCGCAGTGGCACGCCGGCTCAGGGGATAGGAATGAGAATGGATGGGCCGGGATTTGTGCTGCTGGCTGAGGGACAGCTGCCTGAGCTCAGGATAAGGGGAGCTGCCCAAACTGCTTGACCTCTCTAATGGGGGATATCCTGGACAGAATGAGTGGCAACTCTGGTGTCAGTGTCACAACAAGCTTGGATTGACCCTCCGAGCCTCATTCACCCAGTTACTTTAGCGAGGGACAGGAAGTAAAGCGCCACACTGGAGGGCTTGGAAGCACCACAGATCTATATATACCGAAACATTAGAAAACACTGCGTCTTCTCAAACAAAATCATGTAATATAAGTACTTGACTGTTTGCATAAGGATATATTTTAATCCAGGTTATCCCCATGAAGGGTCACATTAAGATGAAGAATCACAGCATGTTTAAAATAGAAATGTGTCATTAAAATGAAGTAAATAGCTGCTTCTATTTACACTTTCTCCTTAAAGCAGGTGTTTTTGACCTTATTTAGCTGCTGAGACTCATAGAGCACTAATGAATTCCGAAACATTCAACGTGGTTTGAACTTGCACCAAAGTGCCATATAAATAAAGTTGAATTGAAATGAATTTAATTAACCGGGCTCCTTGACTGAACAATTCTGCATCAGATTCTGGAAATAAATGATGTCAGAAAGACATTAGAATATAAACACACAGTGACACCAAGTGGAAAATATGCTGCTTATCAAGATCATTAATCTTTAATTAATAAGAGAAAAGGCCCATCAGGAGTTTACAGACCTGACCACTAAGGTCTTCACATGTACATGAGTACTTTGTACATATTCATATCTGATTGTCGAGATTCTTCAGATTAAAAACCCTGAAGACACAACCTGAGCTCTGAAACTGGGCTCTACGTCATGTGAACAGCTGATTCAGGTTTCCAGTGTCAACGACTGAGACGTTGAAACAACTAGACATAGAATACCTGAGATACTGTATTAGGTACTTCAAAGTAACACTTCTGTCCATCTCAGTTTATTCCTGACAATGAAAAGTAAAAACAGAATCCCCCAGTAGATTCATTGCTACCGTCATGTCAGGAGTCTGCAACCTGCTGTGACTTTTCAGCTGCACTTTATTGACGACACAAATGTACATGTGAACACTTTATTTAATTATTTATCTCAAAGTATTTGTTGTTAAATAAGAGAATGTTTCAATATTTTATGATCTATAACGTGTTTCACATGCTGTGGATTTATCCTCAAGTCGTTTTGGACATTTCACTGGATTTCGTATCATTAAAATTGGCTTCATGTTGAGATTGTCTTAATTTTTTGTATTTATTGTTTAGTTATGTGAAAACAGAGACATTTTGGTCATGTATACTCTGCACCACAACAAAGAAAATCTTCACAGTTTAAATTTAAAGGCTATTATTTCACTATTTTACAGTTGCGGGACACTCAAGATGAAATTGGACTGAATGTGGCCCCTGAATTAAAATGTGTTTGACATTGCTGATATAGAAAGTTAACCAAGCCTAAATTAAAAAATATAAAAGATTAATTAAAGTAGAAAAGGTCACCAACACTTGATGTTTGCTTTTATATGTACATGTTTTTTTTTTCCATACTTCTGTTTTGAGGTCTAAATTATATAAATACATTAATCTGTGGTTAATCCTTTTAAAGCATAATGACAGTGAACAGTTTATATGGTTTTACATGATAATTTTACATGAGGCTTTAGACAAATGTTTGGTGGGACAGGAGATGAAAATGACTCTTCTAGAAAAGTTTGCAGACTCCTGTCTGTTTTAGATTTAATGCTGGTGGAGGAAGTTTAGAACTGATATGAGTGAGAGTGGTTATGTCGGCCTCCCACACTTTATAGTCTTTGTGTTTGTTTTTAATGCTCATTGTAAAGTGATTGCTTGAGGCAGATTAAACAGGTTTATTATTATTTCTGCTCCCTTTCGTTCAGAGGTTTGGAAACTTTTGTTCTGCTCTGTATTGTATTGAGCTGGTTTGTACTTTTTTCTCTTTTGTCAAAAAAATTACTAACTGTTAACACGTGTTTGAATCTCTCGAGTGGTAAGATCCATTCTGATCTCCATCACTACGGGCCTCTAAACAAGGTTTCTCATCCACAAAATGATTCCTTGGGGTGGTTTAACTCATGAATTATAAGAAATAGATTTGGACCATAATTTCAGAAACCAGGTTATTTGATTCTGACTCCAATGACCAGAATACTGTAACGACTGGAGTGTGTGCAGTAATATGAATGATCAGGTTGCATGTTCACACTGTAAAATAAAGATATGATCAATATTGAACTCCATGTTAACAAAAATTACTTCAGTAATGAATGTTTGAAAGGCAGCAGCTGACAACGACTTGGAGAAGTGGATAATATAAAGTAGCAAATACAGAAACTTTACACGTCGTTATTGTGAGTCAGTCTGTTCTTGTGACAGAAGCAGGAAGCAGCCTGACTAACAAGGTTTGTAAGAGTAAATACAACTTTGCACGAATGTCCCAGGAAATACAACAATCAAGGCGGAATTTTTTATTTTTTTATTTTTTTAAAGAGAAGAGAAACGGCAAAATGTATATCACATTCATATAAATCTGCAAGATTTGTACGGGACATTTTCAGTGAGATTTGTGAAAATTGTTTTGAGATTTTTGAACAATTTGAATTGATTTGCACTTAAATTGGTGTTCAGACAAAGAGCTGAAAATAAATACGAGTAAATTTAATCTTCATACTTTGTAGAGATCGTTTTGTACTGATGAAAGTACAAATACTCTAATTACACCAATGTGTGTGTAATCTGTTATTGCCCCCGTGGTGCTGACAGGGGCAGAAACAGACGTGTGATGGATGTTGTAACAAACATTTTCACAAGTCAGCAAACTCCACTTAGAGTAAATTCCTGAAGATCAGCAACACGTCAGCAACTTCAGAAAACAAATACAAATGTATAGACCTTATCTAAATCAAACAAAAAACTTTAAACTATCATAAGAGTTAAAACTGAAACCTTTTACTCCAAAATGTATTTAAAATGTTCAATTTACAGTTTTTCCCATTTCAATCATGTCGTTTATGTGGTATCTATTATTGATCTTTGTTACCAAGTACCTGTTGTTGTTCATGATTTATAAGATGTTATTTGGACATAAGAGCTCTTTAGTTAAACTTCCTAGTCCAAAAGCGAAGGACCTTCACGTTACTAAACTTGATATAAAGATATCCTTCTGGTGACTTTTGAGATGTAGATTCAACTTTGATTACAACAGTTGCTCTTTCTGTGACTAAGACATTGAAACAACTGAGCATCTATTTTTTAAGTGTACATTTGGTAAAGCTTTTTGGATAGACTTGCTGCTTGTTTTGCAAATTTGACCATAAAAAACAAGATATTTTATGTGGTATACCTGTAAAAAAAAATAAAAATCCATTCACGATTTGACCATGAAAAATTATATTAATTATCAAAATTCTATATACACATACATATATCTGTTTTTCTTTCAGAACTCTCTCACTATTATAAGAAACCTATAAAATATTGCCCTGTAGCATAAGACTTAACCTCCCAGAGAAACCTGACCCCTTTTCCCATTTCTATCTTTCTATGTTTTAGTTATTATTTATCTTGTATTTTGTTGTGCTTGTCTTACAGAAAATGTGAAACCATGTTATTGTTCCATATAGATTGTGTAAATTGCAATTTTGTTCAATAAACAAAAGACAACTTTGCATGAATGTCTCAGAAACCCATCACTGATGGCAGAAAATGAGGAAACCAAACTAAGTGTGCTCCATAGCCTTACAAATCTGTAATATCCGTAAGGGACGTTTTGTTCATGGTTATAACAACTGATTTGCGCTTGAATTGCTGTACATTTCCAATAAAAAAAACCCATGTTGAATTGAAAGTACATGCACTGCATTATAAACTTGTGGTATCTACACTCACAATAAAACGTTCACTACAACATTACTAATAGCTTCACACAAAAAGTTCAGTGTTCAATAAATTAATTACATTAAGACTTTTATTTGTACTTAAAAAACATATATACTGTTGAAAGTGCAAGTACTCTCGTTACACTAATGTGAGTGTAATCTGTTATTGCCCCTGTAATGCTGACAGGGGCAATAACAGACATGTGATGGATGTCATAACAAACATTTACACAAGTCAGGGACTCGACTTTTAGAGAAAATTAATGTAGATAATCACACATCAGCACCTTCACCTTCATGAGAAACAGAATTGTCTTGATTCATCCAACTCCAACCAAACACTATAAACTGTTATAACAACGAAAACTGAAACCTCACATAACCAAATTAAATTCAAAGTTAATGAACAGTTAATAAAGCTCAGATTGTGTATTACTTGTATTTTAACGATCATGTTGAATTTTTTTTAATGATGTTTGTTAGCAGTTACTTATTGTTAGTGACGATGTATACGACGTTACTTAGATTTAGAAGGTTGTCTGTGCTTACATTCCTTAAGAGAGGTTCAGCCTCTTCTCCTCCTTCGACCCGTTCAGGATTAAATTCTGAGTTTATGCTCATGGTCTGAAGATAAATACGACTTCAACAGCTCCGGGACAGACTTTAAAAACAAGTCTGCCAATAAGAAGTTTGAAATCAACACTGTTATTAAGATATCATGGTTTAAAACTCTGCCTGATATACTGTCGGTCACATGAGTCTCATTTCCGTCGCGTTTTGTTGCGTCACAGACTCATCTATCCAATCACAAACTGACTCTTTACCAGTTTGTCCAATCAGAGCTCAGCTATGGTCTAATGTTGATGACGTGTTTGAAACGTGCCTGTGCCTGAGGGATGTTGAGGTGAGATTATTTCAGGATTTAAAGCAATTTTAATCCATTAGTATGCTGTTAACTGCTGGATTACAATAACAACAATATGATTCAATTAGATTAAGATGTGTTTGTACAGCGCTACATAAAACACAGTCATTGCAGAGGAAATCCAACGAGTCCACGTGAGAATAGAAGAGATGGTGGAAAGAAAAAACAACTCAATGTTAAGAGAGAGAGAGAGAACCCTGCAGAGCCGGACTCAGAGGTGGAGTATGTCTGCTGTTCCGGTCGGGGTTGTGGGTTAGAGGAGGATGGAGACCGAGTGCAACAAGAAAACACTCCAAATCAAGACGCTGCAGACGGATCAGAGCAAGAGGCTTCCTGTTCTACTGTCAGCCCCAGCTGTGAGCTTTATTAAAGAGAAAAGTCTTAATCCTAACCTTAAAAGTAGAGACTATTTCAGCCTCCCTCGCTGAAACTGGGATCTGGTTCTATATGAGAGGAGCCTGAGAGCTGAAGGCTCTGCCTCCCATTCTACTTTTAGAAAACCTCGGAACCTCCAGCACTCTGAGAACAAAGTGTTCTTCAGGGGTGATATGGGAGTAATGCACAATTGAGCCTCGAAAGATTTAAAATTATTTTCTAGATTTAACAGGGAGCCAATGAAGATATGCTCATGTTGGAGTGATGTGATCTCTCCTGCTGCGTCCCGTAAGGACTCGGTGCCGCATTTTGAGTCAGTTGTAGACTTTTTAAGCAGTTTAATAACTGACACCCTGATAATAGGGAGTTACAATAGTCTACTCTGGAGGTAACAAATGCCTGGATTAATGATTCAGTGTCACTTTGATTCAGCATATTGCTGAACATTGGTTAATGTATTTACTCTTTTGCTTTATGTCACTGTAAAGCAGTGTGTTGTTCTTACAGGCTCTTCAGCAGAGTCTTTGAGTCCCTGGAGGTAAAGTCTGTCATCCGGATCTTTAGTTCTGACGTCTGTCCTGGCTCTGCCGTGAAGCCCATCATGGAGCCCAAACTGTACCGCCTCTGTCCCGAGGTCCGAGGTATGACCAGCCTGGACAGAGAGGCCTTCACACAGACCATCACCGTCCCGGCATTGCGGGTTCCCACTGCAGTCCTCAACAAGGTGGTGAAGAGCCTGAAGAAGTGCAGCATCCAGCGGCCCGGGGTGCCCAGAGTGGTCCAGGACCAAGAGGAGAGCAGCCAGTTCCGTCTGGTCCTGCTGGACCCTCACAGAGTGACTGCGGCCAGCTCCTTCAGTGAGGCTGAAGCCGAGGCTCTCAGGTCGTTCAGTGTCTCTGACGAGCTGCATCGCTATGAGCTCAGACTGACCTATGACAACCTGAAGAGTGAAGAAGTGCTGGAGGCTGTGCTCCCCCAGGGTCAGGACGTGACCTCTGGCTTCAGCCGGGTGGGACACATCGCACACATGAACCTCAGAGACCATCAGCTGACCTACAAAAACCTCATTGGTGAGAGAAACAACACCCTTTCACCACAAAGAACATCCTGATTAACTATACAAAGCCTCACATTGTATCTGATCTCACAACTACAAATAATTCCCTGATTAATAAGCTATTATTTCACTTTTATTTTATTTATCAGATTAAAACTAAGAACCAGCTCTCTTACAATGACAACATGGTGAAGAAGAAGCAAGGAGGCCCAAACAAAAACATGGAAACAAATATACACATACAATAAAAACGTGTCACACAACCTGAAAAGAAAGACAGTAGTATTTACATAGTTTATAGTGATATTTATTAAGAAACAAATAAACGCTAAAAACAGGTGCAGTGATCTTTCATTACTGGCTGTATTGTGTTTGAGAAAGAGGAGAACGAAATAAATGCTTGAGGTTTTCAGGCCTGTTTGCAGCAGAAAACTGAAGTGAAGAACAATTCAAGGAGGTGTGAGCTTAAGGTGTGACCAGACATTTGTTAGACTGTCATTTGAATTGCTAATAAGGAGAATTGACTTGATATAGAGGAGTTTTGTAAATTCAATGTATGCTGTGAGTTTGTCCATCTGTCCAGTTTGTCAGTGAATCCAAGCAGTGGGCTCTGTAGGTTACATTGCCATAATCTAAGATTAGAACTGTCATTTTAACCATAAATTATTTTGGGGGAAGTGTAAAGGAGGATTTGTTTGGGTAAAGAAAAGCAATACAGGCTTTAACCTTCATGAGCAGAACATTATGTTGGTTTTAATTGTGAGTTTACTCTCAAGCCAGATGCTGAGTTACCTGTAACTGTACTGGCTCTCAGAGCGACCCGAGGAGAATATTCTGAAGGGACACTCTTAAAGTGACATATTTCTGTTTAATTGCAATTAGTTTAATTTGTTTTTAAAACGGGACAAAGCAAGTTGGATTTTATTGAAGCTGGCCTGTAATCAAGACAGTGCAGCAGTCCGGGAGAAAGTAGATGTATAAATAATAGTGTCTTCAGCATATATAGCCACCTGCATCAATTCTCTTTTTAAGTTGTAGTGAGACAAATAACAGTCATAAAGCTTTATTAAAGGTAAATTGTTACATCTAGAAAGCATTCAAACCCAGTTTACGTTAATTATGGAGTTTGCTTTGGTTGAACACATTGGTTGAACAGTCACCATCTGCTTGATTGATATTATTTATTTTCATTATTAATTATTAATTTTGGTCAATGTACAAGGAATAAAACAACACAAATCTGAGCCAAACTGTGACACCCTCCCCATCAGGGAATCATGGAAGTCCTTCTTAAATCTAGAAACATATTGATAAATATCACTTTATAATGTTTTTAGGTTCTTTGTTTTATTTTCTCGTGTCCAGGAGATTCTGTAACGTGTTGGAGCAGTGATACCTCGACAATGACAATGTAAATAAACACTAACTTAACTGTTTCCTTTCTGCTTCTTCTGCAGGTCAAGTGATCATGGACAAAAACCCTGGCGTGACGTGCGTGGTCAATAAGACCAACACCATCGATTCCACCTACCGCAACTTTAAGATGGAGGTCCTGGCCGGGGAGGAGAACATGGTCGCCAAAGTGTGTGCAGTTATTTACCGCTCATGTTTGTACAGAAATAAAAAAGACACTCACTGGGCCGTTTGGTGTTTGTTTGTTCCCCAGGTGAAAGAAAACGGCGTGGTGTACGAATTCGACTTCTCCCGCGTGTACTGGAACCCTCGGCTGAGCACAGAGCACCAGCGGGTGGTGCAGCTCACCAAACGCGGCGACACCGTGTTCGACGTGTTTGCTGGAGTTGGACCGTTTGCCATCCCCGCCGCCCGCGGCGGCGCTAAAGTGCGAGCCAACGACCTAAACCCAGAGTCGTACCGCTGGCTGCAGCACAACTGCAAACTCAACAAGGTGGAGGGCCAAGTGCGAAGCTTCAACCTGGACGGCAGAGCGTTCATCAGAGGCCCGCTGAAGCAGGAGCTGCCCGCCCTGCTAAAGGGGGACGCCAATGCCGGCGTGCACGTGGTGATGAACCTGCCCGCGCTGGCGGTGGACTTCCTGGACGCCTTCAGGGGTCTCCTGCACGGGGAGCCGCCCTCCGACCACGACCTGCCCACAGTGCACTGCTACGGCTTCTCCAAAGACGACGTCCCCTCCACAGACGTGGTGGCGAGGGCATCGCGCAGCCTCGGCTTCGCTCTGGAGAACCGCTGCAACGTGCACTTTGTGCGTAACGTAGCGCCCAACAAAGACATGCTGTGTGTGAGATTCACTCTCCCTAAAGAGGTGCTGTACTGCAGCGACGAGCAAACGGGTGAGACGGAGCACAACTACACGGAGAACCAGAAGAATTTACTTCAGCCATAACATTATGACCACCAAGGGAATTATAGTGTTTATTATGGCAGCCATTAGTGGCCGAGTAAATCAGATTAACAAAAGTCAACAAAAGTTAGATTAGGCAGGTGGTCATAATGTTCTGGCTGATCAGCATGTTGTTTATAACTTCTAAGTTGGAAAAGTCACTAATCTAATTTTTTTTTTTGTAAATACTTAGAAATGGATACTTTATTAAGCCCGTATTTTTTGTTTTCTGCACTTTAATTTGTGCTAAACTTACATATTCTGCGCTTCCCTCAAATTTATCCCATCTTATGTTCTTTCACTGGTAATTCCTCCTGCTTGCTTTTTGTTACTGTGTACTTACATATGTTTAACTTAACTGTCTATGAAATATTTGGAGGATTTCTTTTGTTAAACACAATGAACAGACACCAACCCTGTATTTGGAGGTGACAAAATACAGTTTTGACTATTTTTTCATACAGAAATTTCATATAGTCCAGACACACTTTAACTGTTTTTGTAAACTTCCTCTTCCGTTTTCTTTTGTATCCGCAGCGTCGTCGGAGGAACCGGCCCCAAAAAGACAGAAATGTGAAGAAACCACATAATTATCAGACTCACCTGCCACAATGAAAGCTGCAGGGGAACATTTAGGTTGACAATTGTACTTTAGTTTTTCTTTTTACTGCTCTAATTGCTCCATAGTGTAAAAACATTTTCATTATTTTTGCTGAGTTGTGCATGTTACATGAAGAGTCGTGTCAGTTTTAAATAAATCTGATGTACAGAAGCTTCTTTGTAATTTATTTACATATAAAATTTACAGACAAAAATAAAAAAACATCTTCACAAACATGACTCGGCACCGCGGTGTCGGTTATGCATTGACAGTGCGTTCAGCCTCTGGCAGGAAATAGTCCGCTGAAGGCGTCCTGGATGGCTCGGTGACACGCCAGCGCAGAGGTGTATCCTCCAGCGGTGTCCTGAGGCAAGGCAGCTCGCACGTGGTTCAGATACCTGAGAACACACACGCATGCGCACACACACACACAGTGTTGCTGTTTTTGCAAATAACTTGGCTGACTGGCAGTTTAAACGCAGTTCCTGCGAGTGTGACTGGAGTTTGAGTTTATCCTACGTTAAATCCACACGAAGTAAATTCTTCTGGCTCTCCGGGACCCTTTGGTCCCTTGATGAGATCAGCACAGACAGACGAAGCCGTACACCAACAGTGGAGCAGCTTGTGCCTAAAAAGGCTCTCCAACATGCCTCTATTAAAGTATTATAGGTGTCTTTTATATTGTAAGTGCTTACAGATGTATCCTGCCAAAGCTCCCTTTTACTGTGTCTCTTTCTGTATTTATCTTCGTGCTCATGCAAAAAAAAACACAAAAAAAAAACGTTGAAGTTGTTAATTCACACTGTGTGTGTGTGTGTGTGTGTGTGTGTGTGTGTGTGTGTGTGTGTGTGTGTGTGTGTGTGTGTGTGTGTGTGTGTGTGTGTGTGTGTGTGTGTGTGTGTCCTCAGCCACTCTAATCCTCCACTCAGTGTTTGTGTGCACTCAGAAAGTGCTCTGAACGACTTTCTTGTCGTTTTTTTTTACAAAGCTAAAACAGCAAAGTCCTCCAGCAACTGAGACAACACGTTGCGCCTTGCCCATCAATACCACCTCCCCTCCAGTGCTCCCCCCGGCTGGCGCAGAGGTCTGAATCCCTCACACGAGTCTGTGGCCTCTGTTCCTGTGAGCGGTGGAAACTTCAAAGTGAAATGGGAATCAAGAGCACAGACAGCACTCTGTGATTTCTATGCCCATTCAAGCTGCTTTACAGAGTAACCCAACACCTGTGGGGAGAGAGACTGACAGAGCCGGGGCGTATGTGAATTAGAGCTGGACGAGGGAGGAAGGAGATGTTGGCCAGACTGCACGTTGAAAACCTCATACTTCTACGTTGTTGGTTTTTTATTTTTTATTTTTTTAATAACTATATGATGTGCTTTGGCCATTTCAGTGTAATCTAACAGAAACCTTTGCTGAAACATGCTCGCCAGCATGCCAGTGACATAAACACATGGCAGTCAGAAGCAGTAGCAGGCCAGATCCTGAAACAGCGAGTGAAAGTGAAAACCAGGCGTAATGTCAATCAGACCACTCATCAGCCACTAGAGAAACAACACACAAGTTCAAAACAGGAGGCCCAGTGATTAATAATAACTTCATTAGGCCCGAGCTGCTGTAGCCTGTCCTTCACAGCACTTGAGGGAGGTCTTCTCATATGGCTTCCTGCATCAGATGAGTGCTATCTATTGATTATATTGTACTGGCCCTTTTTAATGGTGAAAAAAGTGGGCTATTTACAGCCCAGCTAAGTCTGCTCTTCCTGCTAATCTAATCCCCAAGCTACTCATGTGGTCATTCCTTCCAAGAAAGATGAGAGCCCTGTGTAACTTTATACCTGCCTGCCCCTAAGGAGAGGGAGCGAGAGGGAGAATGAAGGAGAGAGAGAGAGCGAGGCGGGCTGGGAAGTCAAAAGCATGAGGAAGATATGAGGTGAAATCACCTTTGGGTATCATCATCACAAGCCGTCCTCTCTTAAACTAACCCTGTCTGCCCTCCGCTCACCCCAAACACTGCAAGTTAGCTCAGTTCTGTTCCATTAACTTAACGGCTATATTCGCATCTTCCAGTAAAGGCGAGCGGCCGTTCGGGCATCCACGCACACGCCAGAAGACGATCAGGACGTGTCTGAGACGTGCAACAACAGGAGTTGCATTAAAAAATGTGCTGCACACTCGGGGTCATTACTTCAGTCAGGTAGTGACACAAACAGGTTCACACTGTGTACCAACACCCACCCACCCCCCCCCCCCCCCCCCCCCCCCCTCCCCCAGAGGACTGGACGGTCTTTTGTTCGTGGGGCACTGAAATCCAAGCCGTTTCGGCCGGTAACATCTTTCACTCTCCGGGCCCCACTGGAGCATTAGCTGCAACTTGATACGGGTCTTTTCAAAGCGTTGTATTATTGGGTAAATATGGGTCACTTTGGACAGGCCCATTATGTCGCTTAGGGGGAGCGGGAAACGATGGCTGCAGGTGATGAAGACAACTGAGTGACACAGTGTGAAGGCTGACAGTTCTTTTGCATTAACAAAGAAACTTTTTTTTTTTTTTTTTTTTTTTTAAAGCTTCATGTGAAATAAGAGTGTGACATTCCTTTGGCATCAACAGCAGCAAGGATGTCAAAATATGACTTTTTTTAATTTCACAAAATCATAATAATGATCAAGTTCTTGTGTTATTTTTCGACCTCTTATTCTTACCATCTGCTGTTACCCTCCGCTTTCCAAAACCATGTGCAGCCGGATCAAAACTGTTCACAGCTAACAGCGTTTTTCCACTCGGGTCTGGAACTCTGAATACCTGTGCAATGTCTCCTGCTAATGCTAATAACGCTCAGAGACTTTCCTGACGGGACCCTGAAAGTATTCCCGGCTCCCGCTGCCTGGAAAACGCCGCACAGCCCCGTCTCTAATGCAAAGTGAAAAGATAAGTGGCCAAACGTTCCGGCGGGTTCTGCGTGATTTCCAGCTGAGAATGTGCGGCTCCTCTCGCTGTGTGGATCCACCTTGTAGCTGCAGAGCGAAGGGTGTTTGGGTCCCCCGGGGGAAACGGCCGTGAGGGTTGGGACTCTGGAGAGAAAACAGCAGATACCAGACGGGGAGCAGGCTGGAGTTGGGCCTCTTGTCTAGACTCCATGTGTTGGCTAGAATTGGATTAAGACAGGCTGTGGAAGCCTGGCCTTGATGGAAAAGAAAAGAGGCCTGTGATGCTGCAGTGGCTATTCGGTAAGCAGACACTTAATCAACGTACAAACCACAAAGCAGAGTTACTGCAGCAGCATTCAGACATGATGGAGCAAAACTGGCTCTTTGTAAAATATACAAACTTATTCTATATTGTGTTGTAATGTGACCGAGAGAAATATACGAAGCAAAGATCTATATGTCATCCAAGTTTGTTTATCAGTTACAGGCGGACAGAAGTGCTCTGCATTGCAACAATGGCTGAAGGAAGAGAAAAACACAGAGACTCCCTCTTCGAGCAAAAGAAGCCCGATGTCAACAAAAATGGAAAAAATGGACGAATCCCCATAGAGACACCAGCAGGACTCCCGATGCAAAGCAGTGAATGAAACTGTAGCTTAAATGTAGCATGAGGTAAAAACATGACAATAAAGAAAAGGTTTAAAGCAGTTTTAATGAGTTATTTGTTGAAATTATTCCAAGTCCAGCAGCTCCTTCAATTTTCTTTTACATTTTTTTGATTCCACTTAAAAAAAGTATTCCAGTAAAATAAATACATAATTTATTTCCTAATTGTTTATTTAATGAATTTTAACCATTGTTTGGAAGTTGGGGCTCATATAAACATGCATGTATGCTAATCAGCATACACATATAAACTATTGTTGTCTTAATACCTACAGGCGCCATCCTAATCAATAACAATGATACAACCAATCACAAGTCCAGTTGTTTCATAGTTTTAAGTCATTTAGTTTTAGCATTATCATCTAAATAACAGGTGGTCAAATAACCTCACTTTATATGAAACTTATTTTGAGCATTTTCCTGATGTAAATAGGAAGTTTTACTATGCCACACATATTTTTTTACTTACTTGATTGTGCTTTTTATGTTCGTGTTCTCCAAGTCATATTGGAGGACCAAACTATCCTTGTTGCAATGTGTCCAGTGCAACGGCAATAAAGTCGATCATTGTTGTGACCTCATTACTCTTACTCTGCAGCTTCAGTATCAATAACCGTCACCATCAGCTTGTTTGTTAATTTCACTTGATCTCTGAATCTTAAGAGATTAAAACAAGGAAGTATGGAGGAGAATTTACAGATATTTGTGTTCAAATGTCACAAGTGAAAAGTCTTCCAAAACAAAAATCTTAAATAAAGTACAGACACCTGAAGAATCTACTCAAGACAGTAAGGAAGTACAGATACTCTCAGTTATTTCCCACTCTGCTTTCAGACTGACTGTATTGAGTCGAAGCAGCGCTGGAAGGGAAAAAAATGATGCCTGCTGGGGGAAATCAATAAAGCCTCTCTTGCTTCAAGGACTGAGGCCTCATTAGCTATGTTTATTAAAGTGAAGGAGCTCAGACCGGTGTGCTAAAAACACAAAGAGGGCAGCGGACGAGTGCAGGGTGAGTTATATCTGAACCGAGGCTGCCCCACGCTTCAGGCAGTAATGAACCTGCAGGATGACCGTGTGGATGCCCGGAAGTCTTCCTTTAGCGTTGCGGGGCGGCAGCGGTGGCAGCAGCAGCAGCAGCAATAGAGGATTCCTGGCCTGGGAATGATGGGGAGCTGGAGGGGGGGCACAGAGCCACACACCTGCCAGATGATTTGTCATTATGGAAGGGTCAGCACTCAGCTGTCACCCCCTAATCACCCATCCTACCCCTCAAGTCACTCCCCCTCCTCCCTCCCTCATGCACTAAACTCCACTCCAGCCCTCCCAAAACACCCCCTGCATTCCTCAGGCGGCTCCAGTTTCACTCGCAGCGCTGCTGCTCCATCTGCCCCTCCTCCGTACACTCTGCCCTCGGAGAAAATGTACCCCTGTGAGAGACATCGCACACTGAGAGCATTGTGTGGACGGGCTATGTGTGCTTATGCCCCCATGTGTGTGTCCACACAATTCAAGTGTGTGAATATATGTTTATTTAAGGACCGGAGCTTGTTTCTATCAATACCAAAGATGAACCGCTCAAGCTTTTTAAAAACAAAATCTAATCGGTGAACGTGTGAATTGGTCCAGGCTACAGTTCAGAGACAAAACTCCTGCAGACACGAAGAACTCTCACAGGTATACTCTATCTGTCAACAACAGTCTTTCATCAAGCCGGGTCAGAGGTCACTCTCTTTTCCATTGAAAGCAGCTTCCTCTGGGACATTCAGCAGTGTGAGACAGATCCTCAGCCATTAGCCGACCCACTGTCCACCAGATTATCTCAAGTCGTCCTCTGTGAGTGTGTTGGCGGGGGGCTCAGCACAGTTACATCACATCCTCACAAGCCCGTTGCCACCGCCGTGAGTCTTATCATCGCCGCTGACAGGCCGAGCCTGTCTCTCTGCATCCCCAAAGAGAGGCAGCGCAGGTATCGCTAACACTTACTTACCGAGGGGGAAAACATGTTTAGAGTGTTAACAGAGGCGTTGGGTGACACTTGACATTAATGCTTATAGAAATACATTCTCATGCAGGGTGACTGACAATCCGCAAGCTGTTGTCAAGATGGCAGCTTGTTGGTATCAGTGATGACGAAGAGCTACACTTGTGTAGCCTGCGTATAACAGCACTGTTCATGATAAGGGAAGATTGTGCAACATGTGCCCAAATTCAGCCTCACTTCCTGCTCCTCCATCACCTGTCACTATTCATCTGGCCTCCTCTGCTCTGCCCCTGCACCAACTAGGTCTGACCTGATGGGGGCAGTAGAGGCTGACTGACTGAGTGAGCCACTGATTTCACACCTCATAGCAGCAGGGCTCGTTCATGGAGAGGTATCACACGCACAGCGCTCGCTCACCTGACACACAAAGCATCTTTCTTTCGTCTCCTGAGCCGCCACTTGATAAGTTTGACCCCGGAAAGCTCAGAAAGAGGTGGGGGAGAGAGGCGAACTGTACAGGAGAGGGAGGATAATGACATGACATCAGTGTCATCGTTCACCAAATGGGGCTGTACACAATGGGAGGACATATGCCGAGCAGTGAATGGGTGCTCGCAGCAGACACACCCAATACATCCACAGTGAAAAAGAGCTGCGACAGTCAGAGGTAACAGTCGGGGAATAGCTCACCGAAACATAGGAAGAATAGAGTTTCCCAAGGGGGATTTTCCTCAGTAGGTATCACTTACATAAGCACCTCGAACAGTGGAAACAGGCAAAGGAGATTTCAATTAGAGAGGGAAAAAACAGAAAAAGAGTTGGCTGGAAGTAAGAGGAGGCAGACAAAGAGCAGGGAAAGGTAGAGCTGAGGGAGGGCCATAGTTCATACATCATAGTGGAAAAGCCCCTCCCACTCCGAGGTGTGCATGGCAAATCCCTACGGCCGAGCCCCACATGACGGGAGTTTGTTTTGTTTCTCCAGCTCTTAAGAGGAGAAAATGCGCAAGCTAATCCCCCTGTACAAAGCTGGGCCCTCTGCCCCCGGGGGAAGAACTGAGCAGAGGCAGAGTGTTGGTGTTTGTGCCTCTCGTGCGCTCAGTCTTAGTGTTCACATAGTTATGAACGGGCTCAAAATCAAAGCATGCAACTGGAGACGGCGTATGGCTGTAAACCTCAGCTGGGATGATTGTGTGTGTTAAAATAGTCAGGAGACGTCACCTCGCCCTCCGCTGGGTGTTGACCCCGCCGCCTCTAGGCCGTGATACAAATAAATCTGGAAGGAAGAGATGCTGTTATCCTTGGAGTTCCCAACTTACTGGTGTCTCCTTCACTGGCAGCAGCCTGGATTGGCCTGGCCTGGGTTCATCCCAGCAGGAGGACGCTGGTCTGTCTGGCACACAGCCACACACAGAAAACAATAACACTAAAAGCAGACCTCTTTCAGATGACCAGAATACACACAAGACAAATGTACCTCCCACTCTGTCCTCCTGTAATGGTCCCTGTGTTTCCGCCCTACGCTTCAGGTCAGAAATGACTCACCCGCAAGTAAAGAGCTTCTAGTCAACTGCAGCGCGTGCTTATTTTGAGTCATACTTCAAGAGAAGATCAATATTTGCGCAGATCTATGGGAGGGAAAACAATAGTGATCTGGCCTCCACCAGCACTGTCTGTTAATGGTCTGTTTACTGAGACAGACGGGATAATGGTGTGGGTGTTGGCTGGTGGGGAATCAGACGGAGGCCGCGCTGCTCTCGGTTTCTGATCTGGTTAGTAATGAGGGGCGCGAGCATCCAGAGTGAAAGACTGAGGATCAAAAAAGGCGGTGGCTGTATGCTGTGAATAAAGATTGGGCATCCTGTTGACACAGACAGGTTTGCAAGTCAAATATCTGCCCTGCTGCATCCATACCTTCACAGCGCCTGCTCTCTCTTTTGTATATGGAAATTTTTAAATCTGTGTCCAACATGCAGGCATTCAAGCCTTTACATCTAAGCTACAGAAACACTTGAAAGCTCAGCGAAGCACTGAAGTCTGCTATTACTGGCAATGCTGGATCTCGTAACACAAGACAGCGGCACGTGCAATGAGTGTGTAGTGTGGAAGAATGGAGGATATCAGATATCTGAGAAACCAAGTTCAGCTGTAGGCCTCGGTCATGGTGGCAACCCCAAAGTATTTCAGGAAAAACACCATTGTTATGTAAGAGACAAACAAACCCATTCCCATAAACTGTGACATTGGCGTCACAGATTATTCAGAGTATATAAGTTATCTAACAGTAGTAAAAGAAGATCAAAGAGCTTGACAGAGTTCATCTGAGGTCACGCCAAGCGGAGCCTCATTCTTCAGCTCATAACTTAAGCATCAAAGCTGCGTTTGTGTGAGAGAGTGCACGGCTATTTGTGGCCCAGAAAACAAGAAGAGTCTCTCCAAGGTGCCATCACTCTGCTCCTGTCAGTCTAAGAACTCCTGCGTCCTGGTTCTGCACCTCAGGTCGTCCACGGTCAGTAGCCTCTGACCTGCGGCCCCTCCACGGACCCCCACAACCCCATCAAAGCCATATATGCCTTGCAGGGAATAGAGCAGCTTGGATACATGAAAAAAGTGTATTCATGGCTGTTTCTAGAAATTCCTCTGGTGCAGCTGCATAATGGTAGAAAAAGAACAATATCATGGCTGAGCTACATTTTCATCAGAGTGAGACATGGAACCAAGGGATGGAAAGAATGATTTGTATGCAATTTTAACTTCGTATACTCTAATTCTGTGATGGCAGAAGTGGTCCCTATTGTACTCCATGGACCATGTTCAGAGGTCCTGCTGCCTCACAGAGTCAGTTCCATGGTCACTGGTGCTGCTCATGGCCAGCAAGAACAGAACTGGAAAGATGGAGGGTTTAAACTTGGCAGGGAGCCGAGTTTAAACCTAGCAGGGAAAAGGCGAGCAAAGCTGCCTGCCAGGAACCGAGGGCTGAGATGGCACCACCGACTATCCTGGATATCTCTCTCAAAAGCACTTAACATGCAGAATGAGCCAGCACACAAACAAACAAACAGATGCACACACCATTCAAATAAACACGCAGACGCCGAGGGATGCGTGGAGAGCTAAAGAACACAGACAGGAGGAGAGCATCACTCAGAGACCCATTAACCCCTGGCTCCCAACCAGAACAGTGAGCCGGGATCCTTTAAGTACATGTTAAACATAGCCAGTCTACATGAGCGTGCACAAGTGATTTATGTGCGACTTCTTTGTTCGTGTGCCCCTAAAAACACGGATCCACTCCAAATAAAAGCCCAGGGTCAGGTTTTAAGGGAAAAAAATGACAGGCTATCGTGAAGGTCACAGAGCAAACTACCATGGATATTTAACCATTAAGACATTGACTATGGTTTTTTTTGTGGGAGAAAGTGCTCTTATGACTACTTCCTCATGCACCCACGGGAGATGAGCTCCAGACTAAACACTGCTCATTCAGCTGCTCCCCTTCACCCCACCGACAAGAGACGGATGCCTGACAAGCACTCCCTACAGAAAACCTCACTTTTTCCACCAATTACAGAAAGCAATGCCGAGTGGGGGAGGAGGCAAAACTTCAAAATATTATACACAATGGCATTTGGTGAAGCGCATTGAGCAACCTCTGTCAGAGAGAGATGGGCTAATTTCAGGGCGACCCATGCCAACACAAACAACTGTTCTGGCTGGCTTTCATTGTCAGCACTTGAGGTTTGAGTCGAATTTTTCAACGCTCCGCAGCCAATTTCTCTTCCCCCTATTTTTCCCCCCATATGATTTGTTCTTGTCCAAGATCCCAGTCAGTCTTTCATCGCCTACACAGTCAAGAGCTTAAAAAGTATTCTGCTAAGGAGCAGATTCAGATGATCATACACATATGTACACACAACAAAAATATTTGTTTTCTTTCTTTTTCTGTTAGTCCACCAGCGCTCGCCTTGCTGAGCTCCTCAAATGACCTTATTCTAAACGTGCGACCTGACAGATTCAGGTTGGGTCCATCGGTCCATGCAGTGGCAGCGTGAGGCAGCTGAAGTTTAACGGCTACTGCTTCACTCTCTAGGTACTGTGTGCTGGGATTCACATCACAGCCATGTCAATGTAAACATCATATGGTTCTGTTTGTGCCTCCAAAGCAGTATTTATCTCTACTTTGATTTTGTTTATTAAAGGCTTTTACTGTTCAACATAAAAGCAAGGAGCCATGGCAGGACATTTGGAGTGCAGGCAGCAGTGCTGCACTCAGTCGCTCATAATTCTTACGGCTCACGCACAGTTCTGAGCATCTGCCAGTCATGGAGATGGGCAGCACTATATGGCCATTATAGAAACCTCACACAGTCGGAGTCATATCCTTTGTGGCAAATCATACGCACCTATGCACATCAGGGGAGGGGCCTCTCGATGTATGTGTGTTTGGAGGGGGGAGATGCTGAGATGGAAGCTGAGTGGGCACTTTTGGAGGCCCCCGTTACCTCAACATGCAGCTTTACAACACTCCGGCTATGGAGCATCTGTCTTTAATAGAAGAGCTCAGCTCAGCCCAAATTTATTCACGTACAGCTGACGGAGAGGGAGAGACAGTGGAAGGGGTGTGGCCCGTCTTTTTTCCTGGCAGCCGTGCAGCTCTCCTGCGGTTTTTTGGGGGGCAAAGGGACAAGGGGAAAGAGACACAGACTGAAGGGAGAGGGAGAGTGGTGGTACAGAGGAAAGCATGGCTCCACTCGGAGTCCTGTGTTGGCTGGACATCCTGTGCAAGAGACGAACCCTGGAGGGGCCTGGGGCCACCAGGGACGGGTACGTGAGCTCAACTCTCCAGCGTCACTTGATGGCTGTGTCCAAGATAAATCACCAGTGGTGCTGCTGTCCCTGGGCCTTGACCAAGACAAACAGCCCTTTTTTAAAATAAGGACCTGCCCTCTCACAGCCCCTTCCACCTCTTCCACATGCAGACACGTCCAGATCTCCTCACATGGTCAGCTGTACTCCCTTCACAGGTCACAGGAGAGGAGCTGTAGGAATCACTTCTCACTCTCTCAACACTGTCTACATTCTCTCCCCTCTGCAGAATCACTTGTGAATATTTACCACACCACACAAGTTCCATTGTGGCCAAAACGCTGGGATTGCAATAACAAGGGTGAGCATGAGTGTGTATGACACAAGATGTACAGCACAGTTCGGTGACACTGTGTGTGTGTGGGTGTGTGTGTGTAGATGCGAGCCTGATTGTCTGTGTATAACACAAAACCTCGAACTTAGCTGAATCACAAACTGCCAACAGCGCAGAAGTGTCAGCACTATTCCTTGCTTTTACTTAACAGCACATTGCATCTTGGGAGTTGTGGTTTGTCTGAATGAGCCTGTCTGTGTCGCTGCCTGCAGTCTGCACCAAAGGGATTGGTGTTCCTCACTGAACAGAGCCTCATTTATCTCTGTGGCAGAGTCCTTCCTCTCCAGCATCGGTCCTCCTGGACCCCTGAACTGCTGACACTGGGGGAGCCTCCTCTTCCTCCCGCCTCTGAGCTTCAGCATGCAGCAAAAATTGTGAGATGTGTTTCATCTGCATATTGATTAGGCCGGCCAAAAGAAGTCGGACCTCAGCACTTCGCTGAATACATAATGCAAATAAGCTCCAGTTATTCAGTTTAAACTCTCCTGAAATGTTTCACCTTCGGTCAGTGCCTTTTCAGGTAATTAGGTAAATGTGATTGTGCAACAAAAGTCAATAGCAACTTTTATCTGAAGAATAAAGTACAAGTGAAGTAGAAAACTCCCATGATGAACATGCTGACAATATGTTCATACAAGCAGCTCTCAGCCAAATGAAGGTTACCGTCAGGGTGACGCTGAGCTCAAAGTCACCCAGCTCGCCCAAAAACAGGCTGACCCCCTTCAGCCTCCTTCACCCATTAAAAGCCGGCCCTCTAAGTGTGTGGGCAGGCTGCAGTGCCAGCCGGGGCAGTGTAGATGGCTGGGCGCTGGGCTGTCTGATGGATAGCTTACATTCAGTGCGTACTGGACCGATGGCGTCGTGGATTGATTGGCCCAAAGGGGCCGTCGGGGGGAGGGAGCACTTCCTGTTTGTGTTAATGGAGGTTCCTGCAGATGCACTGTGGCAGCTTGTGCAGGGTGATGGTTGTTTCTCCCTTTCTCTCTCTTCTATTCATTTTGCTTTCACTCTTCCAGTCAGAGGAGGGAGAAGTGAAACAATCTAGACTTCTGAGTCTGAGTGCTGTGAAACAAAACCTTTTTATCCTCCACATTTTAATGAAACAACTTTTCTCTTGAATAGTTTCATATATATTTCTAAGATCACAATGTACTTATTAGTCTCATGGGGGAATGTTTTAACCATTTTAGCCATTAAAGAACTGAGAATAGAAATGAGTTTCTGATGCTTTTACTGAAACACCTAAAACCTTATAATAATCTTGAATTACATTAGTACATTTATAATGTAAAGTTCTCTGTTTGATCTCATTAAATGTTAGGTTTCTATACTATTTACTACTGTTTTATGTCATATTTTGCAATGTCCACCCCACTTTATTTTGATATTTAATTTTCATTCATATTTAGCATCTATATAACTGTGTACATTTTTATATTCTTTTAGGTGAGAGGGGTGAAGGTGAGCTGAAGATTTAATCATTTGAAAAAATACGTTTGAGTAAAGTTGTAATAACACTTTAAATCCCTCTTCTTTAAATCCCTCTTCAGTAACTTTCTGAAGTAACTTTCAATTATATTCAATGTTCTGATACAAAAACATTTACATTTTCCTATCCAATTAACTTCATCATGATCATATTCTTATTGCTTTTTGTCATTGATCTTGGACACTAGAGCCATCTCAATGAAAAAGAATCAACAATAATAAACAAATGGCTTGTAGAAAACTAAAATGAAACTGTCCTGATGTGAGAATAGAGACTGAGTGTAGAAGTTTGTACCCGAGTCTGCTCAGCTGCTCCAGACCAGGCACGGGGGGTCCGTAGGTTTTCACTTGAAGGGGTTTGTAGCAGTACAGAGCTTCCGCTAACTTGGGTACCGGCTGGAAAGACACAGTCTGACGCTGGGGGGAAAAAAACAAAAAGAAGGAATAATTAACAGAACAATAGTCACTGTCTCGTGGTGGAAACTATGACGATGCCACAGAATAGAAATTTCAGGATGGGCTTAATGTCAATCAACCTGCAGCTTTCCGGACTGACTGGATTGGACATACAAGTTTAGTCTGACAACATTTCCGCAGGCGCTGCTGGTTTGATGGAGAACCGAGGTCGGACAATGACTGTGCATGTTTTTATGTTTTCAGCATCCAACACACTGCTGGCCGCTAAACAACTTCCCCTGATGGAAATCTGAACCAGGAGAAAGAACTGTTAATACCAAACTGTAGGTTTGCGGTCTGCTTGATTGGGCAAATGTAATTCCAAGGAATGAAGAGTGTGCTTTGGGAGAAAAATGGCTATTGGCGATTTCTATTAAACCACAAAAAACAAATGAAGTGATAACTTATGAACATAGTGATTGGGTTTTGTTTTGTTTGTGGGTTTAGCTGGGATTTTTTGCTGTCTGCCTCATCCTTCCATGGTTTCACATAAAATAGTCCAGTACATTCAGCTTCTCTGCCGCTAGTTTCTCACTGTATAATGTATTGCACTGATAAAACTTGCTATGTCCGACATGGAAACTGGACTCTCCAATAAAAACATTCAGCTTAAAGCTGCAATTTCAGCCAGGCAGGTTTATTTTCTTCCACTCGACTGTAGTAATGGATTGAAAACCAGGGAACTTTTTTAAGGACACTGTAGGATTTTTCAATTTGGGGCTCTGCCATCCAAGAGGGGATTTCCATGCAGTGTTAGACCACTATGTTGTCTCCAGCATTAAAGCGACGAGACTCAGAAGACGAGCCATGAAACAAACCTGGAATTAAGTAGATGATGTTTAAACAAACACTCACTATTTTAGAAGGTAGTAAAGGAACTCGGAGACAAAGAGAAGATAAAAAGATAAGCGTGGAAGAAAAGTAAAAAAGTAGTGGGGGAGTATAAACCTCAGAACACAGAGAGGAGAAGGATGAAAACCAAAGTAAACAAGTAACATGTGCCCTGCGGCCTCAGACTGCCTGTCCTCATGCGCACGCACGCACGCACGCACGCACGCACGCACGCACGCACGCACGCACGCACGCACGCACACACACACACACACACACACACACACACACACACACACACACACACACACACACACACAGATGGGAAATATACCAACCAAAGTTGGGCTGGAAGTTACAAAAGAGCCAAAGAGATGCACACTGATGGGAAAATCTGTGCAGTTATGAAGCCAAACACATCGCGGTATGACTGTCACTGCCAGGTCAGTGTGTGGGATTGTCAGACTTGACAGAACACACACAGACAAATAAACCCATTGAGAATGTACTTACATGGTCATTCACAATTAAGATGTACATTCAAGATGTAGAAATAGATTTCACCAACTTGGTATGTTCAACAACTTCACTTTGGGATTGAAAAACTCTCACAGTTGATAAGAGGACTTTGTCCATATTACTGAATTGTACTCCCCAAATGACTTTCAACTGGAGGACAAGTCTGAACCTGCTGCATTCAGCAGAGGTTTGCACAAGCATGCGGGGGAGTAGCGGGGATAGTGGCAGGGGCAGTGTATTTACAGTCAGAGAGGTTTTTCCACTAAAGAAGTGATTAAAAGATGAATTTCTGCTCAGAACAGGACATCTTACTGGGCTGCATTAACACGTCAGTGATGACTCCAACAGCAGATCAGGCCCTGTCTTCTACGAACACTGAACTCTATGTTTGAGAGAGTAGCCTTCACACTTCTGACCGAAAGTAAGACAAACTGCACTGCTGTCCAATTCACTTTGCAATCTCACCACTAATATGTGACCAAAACATGTCAATAAAACAAATTCGACAGATGATGTGACATACAGTCACAATTACCCAATAAAGCCAAGACATATAAACAGATTTTAATTATTTGCAAATCACAAAAAAACATACTCTATTGATATAGAATAAAACAAATGTATCAGACGTTTAGAAATGAGACATTATAATCAATATAAGTTGATTTTGTATGACCACACACATCTCACAAGGCTGGAAAAATTATTGATATGAATCAAAAATGAGAATGTCATTTGATAAATAGGCCAGTTAGACCTGTACAGGGTTCCCTGCCTTCACAATGGATGGGAACATTTCAGTGAAATGATTGGGTCTGAAAGGTACTTGTGAGGGGCAATGCATCACAGATATCAGAGGTTTACCTATCTGTGTATACAAACTCCAACAATTGAGAAAAATATGTTCCTCGCTTTTAAAATGTGATTAGTTTTGCATTGTATATTATCCAAGATCCCAGAGAATGGGGAGAAATCAATGTGTGAAGGTACGAAGTCTGATAAACAAAATAAGGCCCTAAAGACAAGTGTGAACAGGTACAAAAGTTCTGTTTCAAACCACTTCCTGAGGTGGTCAGGGACGCATTTGACCACAAAGACTTTGAAGCGTGAACAGCATCAGTCGCGAATGCATTCTGGGAGGGTGGTGTCGCAGGAAAATATGTCATAAATAATTCATAAACTAGGGGTGTAACGGTACACAAAAGTCACGGTTCGGTACTCAGTTAAGGGGAAAAAAACTTTTACTTGCCCGGACAAATTTTGACTTGTAAATGATATATAATATATAATAAGCTTGTGTAATGTATGAATGCAACCAACATAACTTTTTACTTAAAAACACTTGTAGTTTCTTTAATAATCAAGATATCCTAATGACATTTTCAGGGAAGGCGTATCTCTCTATGCTCTTCAATCTGAAGGAATAATAATATATATTTTAAGTTTGTTCTTCACAGCAAAAAGCCCAGAGTTGAATTTACTCCCACAGTGTTTATGTGAGACCGACCTCTGAGCTTTTTGTTGTTGGTCTGAAATAAATGTGATAGTATTAAAATTGGAGCCGTCACCCAATACTACCATACTACTACATACTGCCACACCTTATTTATTGTACTAGTCACTTTTTATCCATATCAATCTAGTTAATAACATGGTGTGTCATGTATTTTTATTATATTAACAAATCAAATCCCTGTTCCTCCTCCTCTTCCTGCTCAGTCAACTTTTTTTCTGAACCATAAAGTTATGAAACTTAGGGATTAGAAAGTCAAAATAATCAACAATACATCTTTTCAGTTGAAGTTGTTTTTATGTGTTGATTTGACTGACTTTTTAAATCATTCCGGTGACAACCTGAATGCTGACGGAAGTGAAAAATTCAAAATGACGGACGACGAGGAGTTTCCCCGACGACGTTGTCGTGCCAGAATCTGCACGTCCTGTCGCTATCGCGCACATCCATTCAGTTCGACACCTGCTGCTCAGCTTTTGTAAATCGCAAAAGTCAGCCACGCTTGTGTTATCTAATTGACTTCACAAAACCGAAATAATTGTGAAACAAAAATAGCACATTTTCACAATGACTGATTGACAATGTTATCTTACTTTGAAAATGACGGGTATCAATGATAACATGAATGCACTGTAAGCTACGTCTTGCAATCTTGCAGTGTATATATGCACTGTTTAATATAAGGAAAATAATCTTAAATGGGATTTGACAGTAGCCGACATAAATCCAAAACAATACAGAATCAATCAGACTGTTAATATCCGTCTTTTGATGAACATGGATCAACAGAATGTGGATTAAAGTACAACATAATGATATTGAACTTCATGGGAAAAATAACAAGGAAACGAACACGATCACTGTTTATTTCAGTGAACCGTCTCATTTCCATATACAGCAGAACAAACTACTGTAACACTTACTGAGGAGAAAATCCTTCACTTTGTGCAACACTTATATTCAGCATTGATGGTGTGCATGCCACAAAAACACATGAATGACGTGTTAAACAACGCAGGCCGTGCAGATTCTGGCACGACAATGTCATTTGAGGCATTCCCAAGGAATTACGGAACGCTCTCCAATCAAGATGCACATTTTCCGGGAAAGACACACTGTCACTGACCAGAATGGAGAACGTGAATCAGGATGAAAATAGCAGCCAGGGTCTACACATACTATTATCGGTGTTCACGCGAGAATCACGTGATTGCGTTCTTGGGGCAAGAAAGGGCCGCTCCCTGTGGTGGCGTGATCCATTGGCGATACCAAGTGATTTTTGCCGAAAAAATGTCAAAATATCACCAAAAAACCACGAGCCCGTTCGGGCAAGTTGGGTGGAGGATTCAGTTGCCTGAGAAAAGCATTTACTAGTGCCGGATATGCGGCAAAGCCTTTATGTCGAGCCCTAGTCTTATCATTTTTTGTTAGTGCGGTACACCTCTGGACCGGACCAAACATGCCTGGACCGAACAGTACGGGTGTGTACATTACTACACCCATTTTCATTTAAGACAATGCACCAATCTGAATCATACAGTCTTTAAAACTTTACAACTTCCCAAAGAAACTGTGGTGAACAACATGGATGTTCGTGCCTGGAGATTTGCAGAGAGACAGTGCCTTAAAATGGCTGGATGACTCATATCATAAACAGGCCAATAAGCAGAAGTGAAGTAGACGTAGTAACACAATCTGATCGGTTAGCCCGAAAGCGCATGATACAGTAAATGATCTGCGTCAGGGCTTGCCACATAGTACTGTATAGGTGTGAATGTGAGCTTATGTTGTTGTCCGTGTCATGCACTCGCCCATAGTGAGATGCGTTCGGCTCCAGCGTCCCGCCAAACGATAAAGTACCGCTTTATAATTGTAATGCATCCATCCACAAGATGAATGGATGCATTACCTTCACACGCAGTGTCTCAACAGTTCTTGAGTATATGTACTATACATAGAAAGAAAACTCACGGAAAAAAACCAAGCTCTCTGCGCAAAATGAGGCCCAACATACAGTACACATTCTGCACATACAGACAAGACTGTGTTTTCTGAGATACATGCATGGATTAAAGTGACATTCAACATCCCAGCAAAGAACTCACTAACGCACGCACGCACGCACGCACGCACGCACGCACGCACGCACGCACGCACGCACACACACACACACACACACACACACACACACACACACACACACACACACACACACACACACACACACACACACACACACACACACACACACACACACACACACACACACACACACACACACACACACACACACACACACAGAAACGAGGACTCTGAGATTCTGAAGCCTGTACGTCCTGTGTTTGGACCATTTAGAGTTCTTTGGTCCGTGATACATTTAGTCTTGAAGTGAAGGTGTGAAGTGAAGGACCACACCACAGTTAGTTCTGAACTGAACCGAGATGCTTTTCCAATTCATTTGGTTAGTTTTTGAGTGAACCAGAGTTCAGATAGTGTTTACACTTCTTTTTTTTACATGTCTACTGCAAGCACGCAACAATCAGAGTCTGCTCTAATTTGAGTTTGTGAAAACAGTCTTAATCACTTGAACTAATTTGAAACTAATTGTTTCAATACAAATTTAGGAAAATGGATCCAAAGGTGGGTGATATCAGCAAAACACAGTTTTAAAACTTTCAGAGTGGATGGGGGAACGTAAAAAAAAAATAGATACACTTTTCTACAGTTCTCAGTCCACAGTCAACCTTTAACCCTAAGGTGCCAGCAATCAGTTATCCCATCTCATCCATTCATCCAACACAGTGCAGCCCCACCACAGGCTAATGAAACCCAGGCCCACAACCCCAGTCTCTCAGTCTTTCACCCATCAGAGTGGAGCAAAGGGCCAGGGGGGCAAGAAGAAAAGTCCACCAGCAGCAAAGTGGTGGGGAATGAGCAGAGTAAATTGGAAGTTGCAGATGACTGAAGTGTAGTAAATCAGATTTTTAAGTGACAGACAAAAGTTTCTGTTACATTCCTCTGCAAGGACACCTTCAAAACTGGCTCAGAGTAAACAAATTCTCCTGAACACATGGATACTCACACTGAGAGGCTTTGTAGGTCCTCATACATTCAGAAGATTAATGATTTTACAATCTGGAAAACATCTTAATTGTTCTGACGGATCCGGAGCAGTCCTTAACAAAGAGATGTGTCCTCACAGAACTCCTCCGCTATGTCTAATAATAACAATACTGAAACTTTCAATCATGAATTCACCACCTCCCATTAAAAGCTTGTGTGAATTACAGCATGTCAATGTTGTTCTCCAAACACTGTAGTGAAACAAAGCAACTGAAGCGGGGGAGATTGGACCCCCAGCCAGACCCTGTGGAGGAGAAATGGCTGAGGAACTATGGGCCATTGCAACAACACTACAGAAGGGGCCAATGCAAACATCTGCTCTAATCATCAAGGAGGTCCATCCTACTACATACACAGGACTGTGTGTGTTACAAGTTTGTCTATGTTACCAGCATTTAAGACTCTTATAATACCCCAGTGGCACTAAAATGAAACTCTGGGACTCGTCAATCTTAATAAAACCATAGGGGAGGGTGATGAATGGAAATCACCGCTGCGCCATTGGGAGTGTTCCTACTTCTCCTGCAGATGTGCTTCTACATCAGGTATACATGAAGCTATGGAGATCTGGTCAGCATTACTTCACACGTAGAGAACATCTAATCGCATAGTTGAAGTGGCAGGTGTGCTGAGTGTCAGTCAGATTGTAATGAACCATTACGTTGCTCTCTTCGTCTCAGCAGTGCCATCTGGGAAAGTAACGGGGTTAGCACATCCCACAGAGGGACATGACAGACATTCATGCGCCTTTTATGGGACAGGCGGTCTCATAAAAGTCATTACTGCTGAGGTATGAGAGTTCTCTGCCGTGGGTCATGTGTGTGTTGTCCAACATGGCGCCTGCGGCCCCTCCAGAGGCTCCATTTGGCCCCCAGAATAACATGCAAGATTACCCCAAAAAATAAACATTGATATCATTTCAATTAAAGTAGCAGCTGTTTCAGAAACAGCTGGAGATCAGTGATACAGCTGTGAAAGCGTGTTACCTTATTGTCAGTAAAGTAGCATTATTATGGAATCCATCCTGTGATGATGAGTTTGTGAAAACATGAGGGCTACAGAAACTGTCTGGCCTGAGAAGCAACAGCCCTTCCACAATATAAGCTAAGCAACAAAGTTATTAATACATCGTAAAAAGGTTCATATTTAATGAACAATCCTTTTACAAAACATGAAAAACATGACATTTTAATAAACCATTTGACCACCTAGAGTAATCCTGATCACTGAAACTGACTCACCACATACCACAAACTAAAGCGGAAAGAAGAAGCGTTACATACTGCTGTGTACCCCTGGTGGTCAAAGAGATGTATTGCAGTTATTATAATTTCTCACAGCTGGCAAATTTCATCTTCTGGGCCAGAGTGGACTCTCTGGCGAGCAGTTCTGGTCCGCTGGCTGTACATTTGACACCCATGTCCCAGATCCTCCTCCACCCATGTCCCAGATCCTCTTCCATTACTGGAGCAAAACTATATATCAATGCATATGGAGACTTGTCTGTGTTTTAATCTGTGTATCTGAAATGAGATTTGTCAGTGTGTAAAAAAATGTGTCAACACAAACCAGAATCAAAAAAAGTCATGCCAAAATCTATGTGTCTGTAACTAAACAATTATTCATAGTTGAATTAAGTGCTGAAAATACAGATGAATCACCAATTGGGAGCAGATTTACAATTGGCTCTTTTTGCATGTGACTTTTGCTACACATGTGCCATGAGAGGATTCTACCCATAGATAAAAAACACCAAATGCCTCATGGCGCCGACTGTGACTTGCCTCATGGAAAACTTATTGGGAGGAGAAAAGTCTTCCACGGAATAGAGCTTTTCCTCAGCTTTTAAATGAGGTATTATTTGTGTTAACTCTACAAACCAACGTCTTCCCTTCTCCCTCCATCTAACTCCACAAACCAACATCTTCCCTTCTTCCTCCATCTAACTCCACAAATCAACAACATCTTCCCTTCTCCCTCCATCTAACTCCACAAATCAACGTCTTCCCTTCTCCCTCCATCTAACTCCACAAACCAACATCTTCCCTTCTCCCTCCATCTAACTCCACAAACCAACATCTTCCCTTCTCCCTCCATCTAACTCTACAAACCAACGTCTTCCCTTCTCCCTCCATCTAACTCCACAAACCAACGTCTTCCCTTCTTCCTACATCTAACTCTACAAACCAACAATGTCTTCCCTTCTCCCTCCATCTAACTCCACAAATCAACGTCTTCCCTTCTCCCTCCATCTAACTCCACAAATCAACGTCTTCCCTTCTCCCTCCATCTAACTCCACAAACCAACATCTTCCCTTCTCCCTCCATCTAACTCCACAAACCAACATCTTCCCTTCTCCCTCCATCTAACTCTACAAACCAACAATGTCTTCCCTTCTCCCTCCATCTAACTCCACAAATCAACAACATCTTCCCTTCTCCCTCCATCTAACTCCACAAATCAACGTCTTCCCTTCTCCCTCCATCTAACTCCACAAATCAATGTCTTCCCTTCTCCCTCCATCTAACTCCACAAACCAACGTCTTCCCTTCTCCCTCCATCTAACTCCACAAACCAACATCTTCCCTTCTCCCTCCGCCTAACTCCACAAACCAACGTCTTCCCTTCTCCCTCCATCTAACTCCACAAACCAACAATGTCTTCCCTTCTCCCTCCATCTAACTCCACAAACCAACAATGTCTTCCCTTCTCCCTCCATCTAACCCCACAAACCAATGTCTTCCCTTCTTCCTGCATATAACTCCACAAACCAACGTCTTCCCTTGTCTCTCCATCTAACTCCACAAACCAACATCTTCCCTTCTCCCTCCGCCTAACTCCACAAACCAACGTCTTCCCTTCTCCCTCCATCTAACTCCACAAACCAACAATGTCTTCCCTTCTCCCTCCATCTAACTCCACAAACCAACAATGTCTTCCCTTCTCCCTCCATCTAACCCCACAAACCAATGTCTTCCCTTCTCCCTCCATCTAACTCCACAAACCAACGTCTTCCCTTCTCCCTCCATCTAACTCCACAAACCAACGTCTTCCCTTCTCCCTTCATCTAACTCCACAAACCAACGTCTTCCCTTCTCCCTCCATCTAACTCCACAAACCAACATCTTCCCTTCTCCCTCCATCTAACTCCACAAACCAACGTCTTCCCTTCTCCCTCCATCTAACTCCACAAACCAACATCTTCCCTTCTCCCTCCATCTAACTCCACAAACCAACGTCTTCCCTTCTCCCTCCATCTAACTCCACAAACCAACGTCTTCCCTTCTCCCTCCATCTAACTCCACAAACCAACGTCTTCCCTTCTCCCTTCATCTAACTCCACAAACCAACGTCTTCCCTTCTCCCTCCATCTAACTCCACAAACCAACGTCTTCCCTTCTCCCTCCATCTAACTCCACAAACCAACGTCTTCCCTTCTCCCTCCATCTAACTCCACAAACCAACATCTTCCCTTCTCCCTCCATCTAACTCCACAATCCAACAACGTCTTCCCTTCTCCCTCCATCTAACTCCACAAACCAACATCTTCCCTTCTCCCTTCATCTAACTCCACAAACCAACGTCTTCCCTTGTCTCTCCATCTAACTCCACAAACCAACATCTTCCCTTCTCCCTTCATCTAACTCCACAAACCAACGTCTTCCCTTGTCTCTCCATCTAACTCCACAAACCAACATCTTCCCTTCTCCCTTCATCTAACTCCACAAACCAACGTCTTCCCTTCTCCCTCCATCTAACTCCACAAACCAACGTCTTCCCTTCTCCCTCCATCTAACTCCACAAACCAACGTCTTCCCTTCTCCCTCCATCTAACTCCACAAACCAACGTCTTCCCTTCTCCCTCCATCTAACTCCACAAACCAACGTCTTCCCTTCTCCCTTCATCTAACTCCACAAACCAACGTCTTCCCTTCTCCCTCCATCTAACTCCACAAACCAACATCTTCCCTTCTCCCTCCATCTAACTCCACAATCCAACAACGTCTTCCCTTCTCCCTCCATCTAACTCCACAAACCAACATCTTCCCTTCTCCCTTCATCTAACTCCACAAACCAACGTCTTCCCTTGTCTCTCCATCTAACTCCACAAACCAACAACGTCTTCCCTTCTCCCTCCATCTAACTCCACAAACCAATGTCTTCCCTTCTTCCTACATATAACTCCACAAACCAACGTCTTCCCTTGTCTCTCCATCTAACTCCACAAACCAACAACGTCTTCCCTTCTCCCTCCATCTAACTCCACAAACCAACATCTTCCCTTCTCCCTCCATCTAACTCCACAAACCAACAACGTGTTCCTTTCTCCCTCCATTTAACTCCACATCAGAATCGGCCCGGCAGACACCTTTTGTTACAAGCAGGCAAAAGCCACCAGTTAGTGAATAAAGCTATAATAAGCCAGGCTTCTCAACTACGGTTCGGATGATAATGTGGAAGAAAGTAACAATATTGTTTTATTTTATCTTGTGTTCTTTCAAATTATGAAATAAAATCATGAGATCACCAAACTCAACAAATGAATAAAGGCAGTTGGTCTGGATGTGGAATGCATGTCATCATTGCCCTGTGTCCATGGCGACCCTTGGCGGAAGTCAGAAACCTCTGATTGCTCTTACTGATTATGTTTTATAAATAGATGTTGTTACCCTAAATTTTGAAAAATGTATATTTTCATATTAAAAGGTCACAATGTCACTCATGATCAAAAGTTCAAAGCTGTGGGTCACTATACACAATGTGAACATGCACACACACAACCAGAGCACAATCAGCACTCTCCAGACGACCCCCCCCCCCCCCCCCACCCACCCACCCACTCCCACTCTCCTCTGACTTTGCAGCTCAGCAGGACTCATGAAGGTTGCAGAGACAAACCTCTCCATCAGCACCTCCCACCACATATACACACAAATCTACATCCACACAAAACCACAAACACTTACTGGGTTCCCCAGGGTTTGGGGGAGCCACAGCTCCAGAGCCAGTGAGGCCTGTGTCACTAATGCACTAAGCGATAACGCGAACAATGGAAAGGAGAACAGTGGTCTGCATTGTATAGGGGAAAAATAATGGTCCGAGTTAGGGTCCGTCCTATCCTTAGCCCTCACTTCCACCTTCTGCTCTGGCACTGCCCGTGCTTCTGTGTGGATACAGAGCTTTGGGGTGCCCACTGGCCCACTGAGCAGTAAGTAGCAAGTGTAAAAACTGCCACCCACCCAGTGCCTCCCCTCACCTTACAAGTTTAAATATATCTGTCTGACCAGTGGCAGCTGCCCCAGTGCAAAGCTCCTAAAGCTGACAACTCCTTTTTCTGTGGGGCCAGGCCGGGATTGTTGAGGCCAACCTAAACGAGGTCAAGCCAGAGGCAGAAGCAGAGGTGTGAATGCCCACATTTGCTGGTGCCAATCAGGGCTGACGATTCCCTTTCCCCCCCGAGGTGACCCTCTCTCCCCAAGTCCCCCTGCATGCCAACAGCCCAGCAAAAAGGGAAAAGGACAAAGGGCAATAATCACTCCATTCACAAAATAAAACACACTGGCTTTGGTGTTACGTGAATGTGAAACCACAAAACTTGTCTCTTAGCCACATTTTTCCTCGAGTGAGAGGCAGAAGTACAGTGAGTGGGGGTTAGAGAGGCAACAAACGCTACAGCAGAACAGGTTAGTCCAGTCTGCCTGTACAGTACGCCAGAGCCTGTCCTGCACTGACAGGTACATCTACTTAGCCAGAGGTCACTCAAGAGGACGACTTAACCTAGTGAAACAGGCCTGAGCAAACAGTGTGTGTGTGTGTGTGTGTGTGTGTGTGTGTGTGTGTGTGTGTGTGTGTGTGTGTGTGTGTGTGTGTGTGTGTGTGTGTGTGTGTGTGTGTGTGTGTGTGTGTGTGTGTGTGTGTGTGTGTGTGTGTGTGTGTGTGTGTGTGTGTGTGTGTGTGTGTGTGTGTGTGTCAGCTTTTTCTGTGGCAGGCAAATACCACGGTCTAAGTGCAGACTGGACTAACGCCAGAGAGAACCCGAGGTTATTTCAGCATGCTACACATCTATGTTTAGGGATAAACTTTCCACCCACATTTGGCCGATTGTGTGAGGAGCAGTTTGTTTATGTATCCGACGGCCTCCTGCTTTCATTAGGTGCCCATGCCGACCTCGTCAGGTATGTCAGCTGCTCTAACGCCTGTGAGGAGCGGATTGGGTCCCTGAGCCCAGGACCTTTCATTTAAGGTGGCGCTGAAAGCTGCCCCAAGGTGGAGAGATTCCCCATCGGTCATCAGCGTTCAGGAATGGTACACCGTGTCAGCTGAAAACAATCCCCAACGGCACAAATGCTCAGACCAAAAAGACACTTTACTGGCACAAACAAAGTCAACACAACTAAATACAATCATGCACTGCAACGTCTATATTGAAACTGTATATAATTCACATGCCAATTAAGCAAAACTCATATCTTTGTTGTGCCGAGAGCAGGTGCCCCGCAGCAGGAGTCTTGTCATGTTTTGCACAGAGTCGGCTCTTATGTGTCAGACATCAACAAATAACCTGTTTAAACACTGAATAGTCACCTACCTCCCACGCAATGCATCTCCTTTGATTTCAGCGGACATGAATTTTAAAAAGACACTTTATTCTTCAAAGGATGTTTACTCAGACAGGTAGTGTGTGTGTGTGTGTGTGTGTGTGTGTGTGTGTGTGTGTGTGTGTGTGTGTGTGTGTGTGTGTGTGTGTGTGTGTGTGTGTGTGTGTGTGTGTGTGTGTGTGTGTGTGTGTGTGTGTGTGTGTGTGTGTGTGTGTGTGTGTGTGTGTGTGTGTGTGTGTGTGTGTGTGTGTGTGTGTGTGTGTGTGTGTGTGTGTGTGTGGGTTCAATAGAGTGCCTACAAAGTGACGGATTAGTGAGTGACTCCAAACCATTCCTGAGGCAAGACCAGGCCCATTCTACTTCCCAACACACCTGGACGAAGACAACTTTCCCTCAGAACTGACAAACTTCTTCAAGCATCCATTCAACAGTTATAGTTCAATCAGAAATATCCCGCTCGGTGTCTGGAACTCCATTCACTCATGCCCAGAAAACCACCCTGGCAAAGAGCTGTGCCAGCACAGCTGAGACGTCCCCTCACATTTTCCCACTCGACAACATATCACAGCTACAGCCAACATTAGATCACTCTTTAAATAAAGTCTGGAACGGTTTGGAAGCTGAGGAGGAATTGGCATCCCCACGTTCCAGCAGACACAAACAGATATGTCATTCCATCCGTGATGGCTCACCTTGGCCCGGGTTGAAGCAGCTGGTGAACTTGATCATCACCAAAAACTTTCAGGTGAAAAAAACAAGAGGTCAGACATCAGCCTGAAATCCCTTCATCACTGTCACAACCTGCTTCTTACTTGTGACTGTACATTACAAGAGATTCTTGGGTATTTAGTAGTCAATAAAGCTGTTTAAATCGTGAGTAAAACTTACATATCACTAGCATTGGCCATGTTATTTTAAAGAAATGTACATGAATACGTTACTAGATCCTTAAAAAGTCATGGAGTTACTTGGAAAGGCTCAGTGATACTGAGGTAACATATTATCTCAGCTTTCAGAACTGTATTGATAACTCTAATAACCCTCATTCAATACAGATTAAGTTATGGTGCACACATATTTTGTTTTGTTTAGGGTAAGTCATTATTCAACTCTGCTATTTATATTATAAAGACAATGTACGCAGATGTTGGCACAGCACCTGTTCTGAAAGGAAACTGATTAATAAATAATAAGAAGAAGCAGCAACAATGCAGGCTGCTCTCGGAAAGGTATAAGCTATTATATATATTCAGAGACTACAAATACATTCCTGGAACTATCAAGGCTGCATAACACTAAAGCGAACGGCAGCTTCAGCAAACAGCTAACAGCAGCTTCACAACCATTTCATGAAAACTTCAGTTGTTGAAATTACATTAATCTTTCTATAATAATAATACTCAGTTTATGAGGCAGTAATGCTAGAAGAAGTGACTTTGCAGAAAAGAGTTTGTGTTAGGTGAACCTCAGTGAAGTCAAAGAAAGGTTTTCAAGCTGCTTTGTGCAACACACACACACACACACACACACACACACACACACACACACACACACACACACACACACACACACACACACACACACACACACACACACACACACACACACACACACACACACACACACACACACACACACACGATAGTCATATACATTTCTAAGCATGATTAAACATGAGTATTAGATTATATCACTGTTGCCCAACATTATTCAAGTGTGTCTCATCTTTAAAAATATGCTTTTACATTTGCCGGTTCTAATTTCTGCTGAGGGAAAAGTGAACTTCACCTCAGATGGAGGGACCAAAACCAAGCAGATAAATGAATTCCAGCAATCTGCAGGAATTCGCCTCTCTGTGCTGAAACCTCACCAAGTCAAACAGAAGTCATTCTTATGGACTCTGAGGTGGAGGGAAATCCAAACCCACATGCTCCCCTGACTCAAGTCTTCGAGTCCAAACCAGAGCAGATGCATGTCAAGAGCTCGGCTCCACCAACAGGAGCCAAGAGACGGGAAGATGAAGAGAAATGTGACGAGAGAAGTGAGGGAAAAACAGCTGCAGAAGCAGCCAAGAGCAACATAATCGTGCTGCTTCTCTCTCCATCAGCAACTTTAACTTCACACCGTAAAACAAGGAGGGAAAGTATGAGCAATGTGTTCAAAGAGTTGGTAAATGAGATATCTGGCCCCTGAAGAGAAAGTTTAGTTATACCCGAGCATGTTGAAATCAAGTTCCATCTTGAGTTTAGGTAAGCACTAAGCAGATATCGCTCCCACGCACCACTGAACTGTGGGGAGACAACCATGCCTCATGAGGGTTGCTGTTTGGGGGGGCGGCGATGACACAGCCTATCTCATCACTGTAAAATGAAAATAAACGACTGAAAACTTGAATGACAGCCAAGTGTCTCTCAAGACACGATGTGCAAATGCCCGGAGCCACCATGTTCCCTCTGTGAGACCCTTCACTCGCCTGGAGGAATGTGATGAGATGAATGAAGGGAACAAAGAAGCACCAGACGTGGAGGAACGGCCTCCTTTTCAAGGTGTGGGCTGTTATCGTTACTCTATGGTCAACATGAGCTCCACATAAAGCTTAAATTAGCATCAAAATGAGAATTCCATCAGGACTTGAAATACTCAGATCCATCATCACTTTTTGCAACAATTGCAGTATAGTTTTAAATCTCCGTTTTCTCATGTTATGTTATTCAAATTAAGTATGGCTACTTCAAATACAGTGTTAAGGTTTTCTATTAGGCATTTCCTGTATTTTTCCCATTAACTACCAATCACAGTAAGAAATGAGTGGTGGGATACTGTAGAGTACCTTGAAAAGAAATCTTTTAAAGTGATCTTTTAAAGCACAAACCACAGAGTTTCACTCATGTGACTAATGTGATCATTATTGGAAGTAATTAGCAATAAATTGAGTTAATTGCATCCAAATTCAGATGGTTGAGTTAAACCTTTCTACTGCAGTAGTTTGTAAGATACAAAACCATTCAGGCCACATGTGCGATGATTTAAGCGTTTATAAGGACATAGCCGCCATGCATCACGATGAGGAATATGTGCTATATATATACAGAAGCAATATTTTTATTGTCATGAAGAATCATTATTTATCTCATGAAAAGAATTTGGTCGTGTTTGAGCTTTCACAAATATTTCAGGATAGAAAGTAATTACGTTCAAAAATATTTGCTTGCTTATATGTCTTTAGAAAACATGGGAATCTTTTGTTTGTACAGTTGTGATGCATGGCCAGTTTTTCCCTTTTAGTGTTTTTACAGTTTATTACTAAGCAAAGAATTGTATTTAAGGGGTTATATTAAGGTTGTTTTACTCAGCCCCCTCATGGTATATTCCTTTTTTGTGCGACTGCCACCTTCCATGCTGCGCCTCAGACACTAAATCAGCAGAAAATTTTGCAAGATCACGATAACGAGCAGCTTCACAGTTCATGTTTGCGCAAATTCTCAGGATTTTCTTATTCAGAAGGGGAGGAATAACTTTACTAAGACCTGCAGGTCATATATGGTTGTCCTTAACTGACCAAAATGTTGAATCAGAAAAAATTGAGCGTACATGATAGAAGTGATTCACGTATAATTTGAATTTAGCAGCTTTATTTTTCCCGTTTGTCATGTGACTCTGTTGGGGAAAATAAGGGCCCACTGCAGCTCTAAATTAGGGTACATATTGGTGCAGTACTTACCATTTGAATGCCAGTTGAAAATATATTGGTGGGCTTCACAACTTGTTTCTGCTGCTCAATCTGGGTCTCCAGCTGCGCAGCTCGTACTTTATGTTGGGCGAGTAAGAGGGTGGCGGGAAGCTGAGACTGCTCCTGGAGAAACATACAGGATTTGGGATTTTGTGAGATTTTTATTCCAAGTTTGAGACACATGGAACAAAATATCTGATTAGAAACTTTTAACCCAGAAAAGAAAAAAAAATGGTGATACTTGCATATATTGAAAGGAGATGAAAACAGGAGCCGGCATCAGTGTGTAACTCGATAACCAACAGTTTTGCTTCAGGCTCACAGCCACATTAGTAAAGAAAGCCATATTGAGAAAACCGTGGCAGCGGAGGGACGCTGCTTCAAGTGCAGAGCACCTCCATTAAATGCAAGGTCGGACGTTTCACTTTCTTCTGTGGAGCGTTGCCAAGCACAGAGGTGTAGGAACACAAGCTTGGACACACTGTCCACTGAAGAGTTCGGGCATTTGTGACAGGGCAGACAGCCATAGTGGGAGAGTCTGGGCACTTTCAGGCATTTTGAATGCAAGCTACAGAAAATTGACTTGATCAGTTATTTCTTTAAAATATAGTGGAATTACTTGGAAAAGTAATTCATGTTTTACTTTTGATGATATCTCTGAAGTACATGCCAGTTGGAGGAAGATGGTGTAGCACACAAATCATTTCAGTCTGTTTCACTCAACCAGGCATGATTTATTTTGCTATGTTTGACTGATCTCTCCTGTGAGGTGAGCGCACGTTTCTGCAACAATGCATAGCTCAGCAAAACATTAAAAAAAAAAAAAAAAAAACAGATTCATGACTGAACAACGACCAGAAGTCAAACATCTGGGAAAAACTAAAAACATGGAGAATGAAGCTGTTAGAACTGTTATTCATTTGTTATTGGAAAACAATGTTTTATTTCCTATATTTTGAATACAACTATATATGCCTTCAATGTGCAACTTTTAGACATGAGTCTTCAGGAAAAGTGCATAAGATAGAAGAAAATGTATAATTGTGTTCATTTCCATCCCTTAATGCCTATAAATACAGTTATTATAAACCCGCTGTTTTTAAAATAAATAATATATTTATATACATGTGTTTTATTATTCATTTATTGATTCTTTTAAATAAATATATCTTTATATACATGTGTTTTATTAGTTTCATATCTGAGTATTAACTCAGCTCAGTGTTTCTAAGCGGCTGTCCACACACCAGGCAACCAGTTCACCTAAACCAGATGTTTCTGGCCTGTCGTCCACACCAGGAATCCGGTTCACCTAAACCAGATCGTTCTGGCCTGTCGTCCACATGAGGCGGTTTTAGAAGTGTGAAAATAGGTTTTTTCGAACACAGGTGCCAGAGTGGGGAAATTCTAAAACTCCGGCTCGTGCCGTCCAACCCCACGCGGTGTGGTCGGCAAATACGATCATCTGTGGAAAAAAGATGACGTAATCACCCCCCTCTCCCCCACCACGGTGAGTGATGTCATCAAATAACCACAACAATCAGGGACTACAAGCTACAGTGGAGCTGCAGAAGCCACTGACGCTCGCAGCAGGAAGAGCAGGGGCATAGACCTATAGAACTGGAGTTATATTCAGGTTTAGGAGCTGGAATCTACTTCTAAATGTCTATGTGCTCTGTCTTCTTCTGTGTTTTTGGTGTGTTTGGCGAGTCACAGCACCCTTAAAGGCCTGGCATGCATACTACATACCCTGAAGCCTCGTGTTGAGCCGTGTTCATAGTGACGTGTGCACGGAATTTTTGGGGAGACGGTTGGGGAGAAAAAAAGATTGTTTTTTTCCTCGTGTGGATGGACCCTAACCTTCTCAATAACTTAACGCATCAAATTCAAATACAAAAGCTTGTTATTGTTTGTAGTTAAGTTCAAAGTTAAAATTTCCCTTCAGGATAAAATCAACATCTTCACCACAAAACAAGTATTTTATAAAAGAATCAGTAACTTGCATCTTTCTGCTAACTTAACTTTACAAGGAGTTACTCACAAACTCTTAAATAAACTACAAACATTTCACGTCAGTACATCCTATAATGTTTACAGTGACTTTTTGCCACCGTATCTTGATGCAGTGGTCTAAATGTAGACATGCTTCATCAAATATCCTAAAAAAATAAATATGCTCCACGTTTCCCTCCGGTGTGTTTCCCTGATCATGAAGCCACTACAAATTAGCATCGTCTCAATCTACTGTCGTTTGCGCTCTCGGCCACTGTGGCGTACAGATGTCAGAGCTCAGGAGATTCCCTGGGGGGCGGGGCGGGGCTGGGAGGGGGGGTGGTGGATCTGAGAGCTGATCTCATCTGCCTACAGTCAACAGGCCCTGTGCCTTAAACAAACAAACACAGAGCTTAGTTGCTATCTGTGATGGTCCTTCAGCAACCTGCTCTGCAGGAACAATAACTTTCAAAGCCTGTAGCTCAACACAATGGAGCCAAAAGGCTTTGGAATCACAGAATGAGAACAATGCAGCCTGCAGCACAATGACTGCTAATAAGCTCTTAATGAGCTCAGTCATGAACCTTCAGGCCAACTGTGTTTGTATGTCTCCAAGTATGTATGTTAAACACGGAACATCTGTCAAATTGTCACTTGCTCTTCGCATTACTCGACACGTCTTCCTATGCACATGTGATGTGTGCGTATCTCACCAGCTCATCAAGCAGAGCCTGTTTGTTCTTCCTCTTGGCCTGTAGCTGCCTCTGCTCCTCCTGCAGTGCCACCAGTCTGCGTTGCTCGTTGCCCTTCTGCTCCTGTAACAGCAGCTCCTCCAGCTCCTCCTGCTCGCGTGTCTGAGGAGTCACAGAAACAAGACAATGAAGCCACACCAGTTCTCACAGAACCCACTTGATCCCATAATCTGGCCTCCCAAGAGATGGAAGGGAGCAAACACAAATAATCTGTTTATTCTAACACCATTATTTGTAAAGGTACCATGCATGTGTGATAAAATACAGTCAAAAGTACATACGAGCTTCGCCTTGTTTTTTTGGATAAGATCTCTGTTTTCCCTTTGGTACTGTTCCATTCTCAGCTTCGTGTTGTCCACGTCGATGTTGTTGGTGAGATTAAACACTAGACGGAGAAGAAAATATATCAAGCACTCAAATGCTTTAAATCAGCAGATCCACTAATATGAGGTTAGTTTCATTGAGTCGCAATGCTGGTTTGTCATTATGATCAACTTTCAACAAAATACAGAAAAAATAAATGCCAAAATGATGTCCAGTCCAAAAATCACAACTGGAAATCTAACAATTATCTCAAATCCTTTTTGATGAAACAAAAAGACTAAAAGTCTGAGTGATTTTGATGAATAAACACTTTCTAGCACAGTGTGCAGCACATACAACCAGTATGTTCATTCAGATGAATGGATGAACACTGCTTACATGCTGTCCATGAACTCGTCCGACATAAAAGAGGACATGCTGCTAATGTTAAAAGCTACCGTATTTTCTGCCCTATAAGGCGCACCGGATTATAAGGCGCACCTACATTGATGGACATAATTTACAATTTTGTTCATATATAAGGTACACCGCATTATAAGGCTCATGGAATAGACCAGTGGTCACAACATTTATAGCTCAAAACCATTAGGTTACATTTTCCACTGATTCTAACACCCAGAGAGGTGCACACACTTTATTTTGATAGTCCTACCTGCAGCCTATGCCAGGAGGACACTACACACAAAACCTTCTTCACTGCTGGTTGACAACTTACAACTAATAAACTAAACTACATGAACTAAGCAACAAAAACACAACACAACACAATTATTACCGACACCACAAACCAAATATAACCCCCAATAATTGCATTTAAAACACCACAAACAGAAACTCCCATAATTCATTGCAGCTATCGGCTGCACTGAGGAGCTCAGGATGCAAGGCATGATGGGAATTCATGTTTTGTGTTGTTGGAGGTTATTGTGGGTTGTTGTTGGGCTTGGTGTTGTGTTGATTGTGTTTATGTGTTTTTGTTCCCCAGTTTAGGGAGTAATTATTTCATCTAGTTTATTTTGGTTTGTTAGAATGTTGGTGTGCAACCATGAGTGATGAAGGTGTTGTGTGGAGTGTCGTCCGCTCTGAAGAGCCAGTTGCGAAGTTAGAGTTGTCAAAATAAAAGCTTCTGGTTGTTCAGCTGTCAAATAGCAGACTCGAGTAGAGCAATTCTTCCATATATAAGGCGCACCGGGTTATAAGGCGCACTGGCAGCTTTTGAGAGAATTGGAGGTATTTAGGTGCACCTTATAGGGCGGAAAATAAGGTAATCATTTCTTAAATGGCTGAATCTACTTGTGAGGCTTTATGATTGAAAGACATTAAGAAAGTTATGCTATCCTTTAGAATAGACCAGCAGCAGAAAAAGTGTTTACTGGGACAGACTACCGTATTTTCACGACCAAAAGGCGCACCGTACTAAAAGGCGCAGTCTCAGTTATGTGTGCCATTACTGCATTAAACACACACATACGGCGCACCTGCTCATAGGGCGCGGGTTTTATATACAATCCATGCCCACACTTCCCCCTTTAACCTTCTCATGGTGTCCGCCTTACAACACACACACAAGCATACAAGTGTGCGTATTTAAAAATAGAGTGGGAGCAAAACTGAGTTTGGTTGTGCTTTATTTAAGTATTGATTACAAAGTACCAACATTTTTTTTTTACCTGTAATGGTCATCAATCAAACCCATGGAAGTCCTCATCCTCTGTTTCTGAATTGAACAGCTGCGCTAAATCTCGATCAAACATACCAGCTTCACTTTCTTCACTGTCAGAGTCACTTTCCGTGCGGCTCCTTGGAAATGATGCCGGCTTTTGCGAAAGCTGGAACAACAGTGCCAGCAGACACGTTAGCCCAAGCATCTACAATCCATTTACAAATTGTGGCGTAACTCGCCCGGCGCTGCCTTCCACTCTTAGTGAAACTGTGGTCTCCATCGGTCGTCCATCGCTCCCACGCCGCTCACAGCCTTACTTTGAACGGCCGGTTCACACCGATGTCCAGCGGGTGGAGTTCCTTTGTCAGGCCTCCCGGAATGACAGCAAGCTCAGAGTTCATCTGCTTCACTTGTTGTTTCACATCGGCTGTGAGACGAGCACGCTAGAGTCACAGATCAACAGCGATGGTGATGCGTGGAAAAAACCACCAGTTCTCCTTACATACTCCTCCCTCAGCCACTCTTTCATCATTTCCTCCTCCATCCAGCCCTTTTCATTTGCCTTAATGATGACTCCTGATGGAAACTTCTCTTTAGGCAAAGTCTTTCTCTTAAAAATCACCATAGGCGGCAGTTTCTGTCCATTAGCATGGCAGCCAAGCACAACAGTACAAGAAGACTTTTCGTGCCCCGTTGTGCGTCTCGCTACCGTGCTGGTCCCCTTCTCCTCCACAGTGTGACTCACCGGGATGTGGACGGTGACGGCACCTCGTCCATGTTAGTGATGTGGCTGGGCTGGATGTGTTTGCTGCAGTAGGAGCGGAAGATGGCCAGCTTTTCATTATAATCCGCTGGAAGTTGCAGCGCTACCGTCGTCCTGGTCCGGATGGAAAAATGGCACCGTTTCATGAAACGAAAGCACCAAGACGGACCTCCTTGGAAATGTTCAATTTTCATTTCTTCTGCTAGCGTTACTGCTTTTAGTCGAATGGTGACCGTCGAAACGCTTCTCCTACTCGTTCTTTGCGCGATGATCCACTGCTCGAGTCTTTCCTCCAGCTCGGGCCACCTCGCCTTATGTCTGTGGAAACTCAGCTGCGTCTTCACCTGTCGGAGCTCGTTTTCCAGCTTCCTCCACTTGCCAACCATCGATTCATTAATCTTAAATTCTCTCACGGCTGCTCGATTTCCATGTTCCTCCGCGTAGCTGATGGCCTTCAGTTTAAACTTTCTCTTTGCCATTTTCAGGGTTGTTAGAACAACGATGTTCTGCATAATGCACATACCCGTTCATTTACATACCCGGTACAATCCACGCCCACACTTCCCCCTTTAACGTTCTCACGGTGTTCCCTACTACGTCCGCCTTACAACAACAACACACACATAGGGCGCACTGCACCATAGGGCGTGCCGCACATTTTGAAGAAAATCTAAGACTTTTATGTGCGCCTTATAGTCGTGAAAATACGGTAGCTGCTCGGCTAACTGGATAAATCATATCCGGCTTTCTTAATGCATCCAAGCTATTTATGCTGCTTTCCTGTTGCCTACAGTGGTCAAAATCTGTGCCTTGTAATGATGTAATATCCTTGGAACAATCAGTTTTTTCACTTCATGGTTGGTTGCAGTGGAGCAGTTATTGCACAAGCTCTTTTTGAGTGTAACTAAAACTGATAACTTCATACACTCAGGCAATACTAGAGCAGAGCTGCATGTACAACCATTAAAAGTGTCAAAAAACCTCTACCTGCTGTCAAAACAACAGTAAAACACTGTTTATATAAACATGTCACTGTGCATGCAACAATGAAAACTCTAAAGCTGAACTTGGGTACATTGAAGCTGCTCTGAGTTTATCGACTCAAACGGGGCGATTCTTTTATAACTTCCACTTAACACCGCTTTGCACCGCCCACAATTTTAACTACACTTAGTCACGCAGGGTCTTGAGGGGATCAGCTGGCTTTCGGGGTTCTGCCGCTGGGCAGCGGTAGAACACCCGGGCCCCCCCCCCCCCGCTACCCCTCAATTTTAAACCGCACCCTAGACACACACATTGCACCACCTCTTCAAAACACAAATACACATCTCTACATGCATCCAACACCCCACAGGGTGGAGGGGGGGGGGGGGGGGTTGGGGCTCCCACCGTGTTCTGGGGTGAGTGCGGCTGGAGTACGGGGGGCACGCTCGCTCGGGCGTGGCGCGGCGCTCCCGGGGGGGGGGGGACTGGGTAGTGGTTCTCCATCTCTATTCACAGTTGGATTGGTGGAGGATGAGATCCTGTAGTGGCCTGGTGGGGGCCTGGCTGGAGACCTGGGGAGTGGGGGGCACCCCCCTCCCAACCAAACAAATGTATGTGCATGTGTATGTGTATGTGTGCATGTGTATGCGTATGCTTTGGTGTGGGTGTGGGTTGGGATTAGGGGATGGGGGTGGGGTTGGAGCTCCTGGGGGTTGGAGGGTGGCTGTCCTCTGGCCGGGCCTGGCTTGGCTTTCGCTCTTCCTGGTCTGGGGGGGGGGGGTGGTCTGGGGCTCAGCGGCTGGGGCCCTCTCTGTCCCGCCGGGGTTGGGGGGGGGGGGTGGCCCCCGGGGGTGCGGTGGGCTCCGCTGCCGGTATCGGGGGGGCTCCTTGCCCACGTGGCCTGGGGGTGCTGCACTGGCCGGTCCCAGCTTGGCGGCTCGGGTTGGGGCCTGGGGCTTTGCGCCCTTTATCCTTCTCTTGTGGGCCCCTCTGGCCTGGGGGGCCCTCTCTGCACGCTCCGTCTGGTGCCTTCCAGGTTGGGATGTGGCTCTCCGGGGGGGTTTGTTGAGGCCTCCCTGGGTCCGGTGGGCCGCTGGGTGCCGGAGTGGCGGCGTCCGGCCCTGGTGGCCTCGGGCCCCGGGCCCCCCCACAACAGTTCCATTCACATCCAGACACACACACACACACACACACACACACACACACACACACACACACACACACACACACACACACACACACACACACACACACACACACACACACACACACACACACACACACACACACACACACACACACACACACACACACACACACACTTCCACTCCTCATTGATGAGATTTGCTGCTGATTTTTCTGATTTTCTGCTATTGTTCTGTCAATTATCAAAATCATGTTTTTTTTTCTTCTTTTCTTTTTTTGTTCTTCGTTTTGTGTCCTTTTGTTTTTGCTTTTGTTATCATTGTTTTGATTATTTTGGTTTTTGCTCTGTTGTTGCTCAGGATGGTTTAATCTCATGGCAGTTGGAAAATATTTGGATCACTGTGATTCCTGTATTAAAAAAAAAAAAAATATATATATATATATGTAGCACTAACAAGGGTATTGTATGTATCTCCCCACCAAGTCTATCTATGTCCATGTATGTCTTTCCTCTCCTCTCCTCTCCTCCATCCTTTCACTCCAACCGGTCCGCAGAATGCCGTCACCTCTGACTCTGGTTTCTACAAAGGTTTCTTCCTGTTGGGGAGTTTTCCTTTCCACAGTCGCAAACAAACCTGCTTGCTCATGTGGATATGTTGGGCTTTTCTATTTTCTCTATAAAAGCACATTGGAATGACTGTAATGTATTTAAAAATTTCTTTTTTTCAATAAAAAAAATAAAATAAAAAAAAATAACTTCCACTTAACAATACCAGAAACACTGCAGAGGTCTGACGAGGGGGGGGGGGTCTCCGGACAAGCCGTCCACATACGGCACCCTCAGCGGACAACGCGTCCACGAATGACATTTAAAAGTTTTTGGGAGAAAATAAATCCTGTACAATGTAGTTTTACATATTATTTCTAATTGATATTTTATCTGTTTCATATGTCTAGTATATGTGCATATATATTTAGTATGGTATCATATGGCTTTTTATTCTCGCAAAGAATGGTCTTAGCACACGTGACTCCTCCACCACCGAAACTTCAGCACTGCACGTTTCACCTCGATAATGACTGTATCAGTTATATTTCAAACATGTTTATCAAGTAATGTCACTACTGAGTGAGCCCTCCAGCTTGTTAACATGTCAGAAGGTCGTCTTACGTGATGCACCTAAATGCATCACTCAAAGCCGTCAGCTACAAAGCAGCGTTATCCCATTCTGACATCGAGACACTACAATGCCTTCACACCGTTATAAAGACACAGTCTTGAGCTCGATGACAAAAGATCTCCATGTGTAATCCCACAGTGTGTTAAAAAACAGTGTTTAAAGCCAGTACTATCTTTCCTGGCGTAATGATATTGTTATGTGCACTGCATTTGAGTCACATGTAAGCTGCTGGTCCAATAGGAGAGCTCAAAACTTCCAAGATGGTGGCGACCGCGATAGAGCTTCAGAGGAGGAAAACGTGACAAAAGCCATCAAAAATATGCTATATAGCACTTATATCAATAGAGCTGAAAAGACATGTAACATTGCTACGGTATGAGCCCCGCAGCATCCGACACGTTAACAAGCACCTGAACGCATCACTCAAAGCCATCATCTATGAAGCGGCATTTTAGGGCTTATTATTGTGTCAAATATACTGATATATCTTGTGTTTTTGTGTCAAATACACTTAATAATCCTTCCAAATGTGACAAATATACTTTTAAATCCAATCCTTCAAATCAATAATGCTGAAACATATTGTTGTGGACGAGTTGTCCGGAACCGCGTGGACAAGTTGTCCGGTATTGCAGTTTTGTGGACGAGTTGTCTGAGCACCAGTCCACGGTGGGATGATGTGCAAACATCAACAGAGATAGTTTCCAATCCCAGCCTCTGGCTGGCCCTCATGCCTGTAAACCCCCCAGAGTTCATCTCAGCATAACATTTGCAAGCTCATACCGATGTCCTCCACTTGTTCCAGGTAATCGTTATATTCTCTCAGGCTGGGGAAGTCAAAGTCTCTCTTGTTGTAACTGCAGAGGAAGAAGAGAAATGATGATGCAAATAGTAAAACCCAATGAGAGCAAATATTCACCGACATTAATAGCTTCCATTAAATCAACCATTTTATGATAACCATGTCTGCATGCTGGCGAACAGACTCGCATTAGATAGTCAATTAAGGGGCTATTAAAGAAATGATAAGAGAGAGCGGAAGAGGGCGGGGAGGGGCTGAGGAGTAAAAATCTGGCAGAGAAAGAGCCTTCCAGTTTGAGCCCCCCCGGGAAAACTCATTGTCTACAAAACAAACAGCATAATGAGAAAGACAAAGGTAGCTTAAGAAGTGGTAGGAGACATTGGATGACACTTAAACACACAGAGCCGCACCCAGCACCCTCGCCGGTCGCCCTCACTCACATCTTCAGGACCCGCTTGCGGATCTCCACCTCCTTGTCTATGGTGGGGTCCTCGAAGAGCTGCACACGGAAGTTGTTCTTCCTCAGGGGCGTGTCACACTGCACACAGTTCCCTGAGCCACGCACGAACAGCATCTCCACGCAGTTCTCACATCTGAGCAGGGAAGCAGACAGCAGAGACATCAGGAGGGAGCTGAGCTGGGTGTTTCCAGAGGTGACCCTCCTCAATGTGGCTGCTAAAACACTATTTTCGTCAGAGAAAAGCCAAATTGTGTTTTTTTTTTCCAAGTGTCTGTAAGCCATCATCAGATGCAAAGGGTGATAATGGGGTGCATGATAATTTCCTCTGAGTGCTCGAAGATGGCCGGGATTATGATTGGAATGTCGATTAGGCTGCTTCCCACTCTCAAACAAGAGGAAATTAGTCCGACAGTGGAGTGTCTGTCTGCACTGGAAAAACATTTACATTATTGTTATTTCAACAGACCTGTCATTCTGCTGCGTTGCATAATATGATAAAAACCAGCTCAGTAACTCACAGTGCAGTCTATCATTAGGGGACCAAGTGTTATGCAGTGTGGAATTTTTTTTTAAAAGGCACAAAAATGGACAACTGCAGCATTTTGCACAATTGTATACTTCAGTATGTTAAGTTAATTCGGCATCTGTGATCAAGGCTTCTATTCAAATTTAGCTAGAAAAAAAGCAACAGCATGTTCACAAACTATTGAAGTTTTTTTCTCTTCCTGGCAGAAAATGTCATCATTATTCCTGATATAGTACCTAAATGAAAGAAGGCCTTATTATGAAGAGGTTTTGACCACATTTTTACGTAGCATTGAAAGCCAGGCCGTTCCTGATCAAAGTATTCACTATAAATCTGCTTAATGATACAACTACTATCCAAGATAAAATATGTAGCTGTTCAGCAGTCATGATGACTTTTTCAGGTGGCCTTTCATATGCACAACTATGAATCACCAGCTCTTGTCAATAAAGAGCACGTCTCTCCAACTATGACCCGTTATGAACAAAAACGAAGCACTCAATGTGCAGTCATGGCAAGCGCCATGGCAACTAATCAGCAGACCTACATGAGGGCACAATCCCTTGAGTTGAGCCATCAATCACACCTTCATGCAGGTAGGCGTTTACCCATCACTCACACTCCGGTGAGGAGTGGATGCCGAAGACAATGGGAGTGCTCCTTTATCTCCCCTGATGAGGAGGAGCGCCTGGATAAACGTTTGCTCAGTCCGCTCTTTTAATTAAGTCTCTGTGGAGCTTTATTTCCACAGGAATCCACCTTCCTGCTTGTGACAAACTTTACAAAACTTGACATCTGGTTTCCAAATGGCACTGTCTGCTTGTGAGTGTTGACAGTTTTCATAATAAAATACAGCAAAGCGGAGGGGAAAAAGACAGATATTTCACCAAGAGTCATTGATGGTGTGGTTGAGTCATTTCTTTCCAGAAGTCAAGGACTGAGCTGGAGACACAGCTGCCAGGACTGAAGCAGCCTGGGAATGGAGCATATTAGAATGACCCTGTGCGATGATTCACTTCATCAGCAGGATTCAAAGCAAAAGAAAAGCAGTTTAAGGTGAAACTGCAGCGGTCGGGGGTTTGTTTGTTTACACCTAGCGTCTGAGATCAGGGTAAAACAAGCCAAACCTGCCAAGTGTGACAGCTCTCACAGCTTTACAACAAATACATGGCACGCTGTAAGTCTGTCTGTTCAGGCTTGCAAAAAAAGAAAGCTGAATGAAGGGCGGAAACATCTGCGTTGTCCAGTTGGTGCTTCAGAGCACGAGGAGCCCCTGGAAGAGGCAGATGTTCGCCATGGCCTCAGGCTAAAGGAGATCTATAGGCCTTGCCATATGGAGGTAGATGGAAGGATTCAGCTTGTTTCCACAGGCCCACAAAGAGCCTATTCATCAACACGGGGCGAAGATTGGGGTGTAGCTTGCCCCCTGCCCCATAAATGGACCAGACAACAGAACTCTCAAAAGGGGAAATCCTGTGTAACTCTTGAGCAAAGTGGTGACCGTCTAAAAGGAGGGAGGAGACGATCAGTCAATTGGCTGTCTGCCTTCTGAAGCTTGATCTCTCTCAGCTTCAGCTTCCAGACTGTGTGCCTCTTGTCCTTTTTAATCAAAGAGGGGATCCACAACTCACTGCCAATGCCACGCTACTTTACTGCAGACACAGATCACACCTTTAAGAGATCTGACAGATCTCCAGCTGCTTAGCATCTCCGTGTCCCAAGGCTGTTGTGGCTGCCTCAATGCTCCCAGCTCCTCCCTCGCTCACCTGTACCACTTGGAGCTCCAGGCTGATATCTCTTCCATCTGCAGCTGTCAGCAGCTCAGAGAAGGGGGTGGTAAGAGGAAGGTAAACAGGGTCCTGGCTCAGCAAAGAGACTGCCACCTCCACCCATCGTGTCCCAGTGACATTGCCAGCATCTTTTCCCTGTCCAATAAAAAAATTCACTGTGGACAAGAGTTTAAGTATTGTACAGCTCTGTCTCAGCTTCTATCACAATAAGATCTTCTCGGGATAGTTCCTGGATAAATTTGGAGTAGTTAGAGGCCAGCTGTGAATAGGGATGGGTATCGTTAGGATTTTTATGAATCCAATTCCGGTTCCACTTATTGATTCCGGTTCCTAATGAGTCCTTACTTCTATTCCAAAATAGTGAAAAAATAGGTCAATTGTTTATTTAACAAAAGTAACTTTATGCCTTTATGTTAGAAGAAACTGAACAAAATAAACAAAAATTAAATCCTGTCTGAGCAGCATTAGTGCTAAAATACTAAAGTGCATTGTATTCCCAGCAAAACAGCAAATAAACATCAATAAATAAAGTATATAACAGCTGCTTACAATCAGTAGATATCCCTGAGAAATAAACAAATAAAAATTATCGATTTTATGGGTACCCATAAAAAAATATTTTTTATGGCTACCCAGTAATTGCCGTTTTTGAGTCGGTTCCTACATGGAACCGAATTTCGGTACCCAACCCTAGCTGTAAATGACATTTAGCTCTGTTATGACTCTCTGTGACCGAAAATATCTGCACCTGTCAGAAAATTATTGCCCCAACATATGACCGCTTAGGTGGGCAATCATTGTCCTGATGGGGCCATGAGACAAAATAGGACTGGAGGGCCAAACAATAAGACGAATTCACCGGTATAAGGGGAAGGAAGTCTTCCAGCACATACAACCAGATCCAGTAGATCTGATTCATGCATAGAGAATTAATAAGTCCTACTAATATTAGCAAAACAATGACATCACTTCATAAAGCCATTCGGTTTGCATGCTTCTGACAGATGACCACTCCCTGTATTTCTCAAACACGTTTTATCTGATGACAATGAATTCTGATTGTAATTGCTGAACAACCTCTTTTTCACAAACTAAGTACACAGCTGCAACTTGGGATTCACTAACTAAGTCTGTTAACTAGAATCTGCATCAATCTTTCTTTTTAAGCAATATTTTGCTGACTGCTCACTGTAGACAAAGCAGTAAAATGTTGATATGATTTACTTTAAATAAACCAAAAAATAAGGATATAATGCATTTTCATTTAACGTTAACAGTGTTCCTTCTCTTTTCAGACCCAATTTTAACCAGAAGCATCTGCACCATGATTGTTAATCCTATTTGTTTTATTCTTAATCACATGTAGGGCTGCAACAACGAATCGATAAAATTGATTACATTTGATTATTAAAGGTGTTGGCAATGAATTTCATTATCGATTTGTTTTGTCGCACGATTTATGCGCCACTCGCCATGTTGCGGAGCTGTTTACATCACCTTCGGAGCTTTGTCAATGCTGGCTGACTGAAATAAAAGTTTTTTTAAAAAGTGTCAACCTACGGAGCGAGGCAGAGGCAGAGCGGAGGCGGTACAATAGAACCTGTGAACAGCGGACCCAGTAACAGCGACACCCTGTACTGAACGACACGTCACTGTGCACCGACACATATTTAACACAACTTAATGAGGACAACCTGCCTAAAAAGGACAACGGACAGGTTTTCCTGGCAAATGTCAAGCTGAGCGACACTAAAACAGCTAAAATACTGATTATTGGATTATTCAGACGTTGTGGTATCAAGAGATTAGTTTTGAGATGTGAATTATCACTGCCTCCTGCAGCGCAGTGCTGCTCTGTGAAGCTCCTCTCTGTTAGTTTGACGTTCCCTTAAGAGCAGAGAACATCAGGCCCGTGGACCAAAACCCACCAAGAGGCTCCGGTCTGGTCCCACCAAGCAAGGAGCTTATAGAGGATTCATACTAGTTTTATTTTGACATTTCATTGTATTTTGCACCAGAATGTTTGATTAAAATTTAGACATTAAAATATAGACATTTCATTCCATACACTGTGACCACAACAAAGAAAAACTTTGAAGTGTAAATTTAAAGGTTATTATAGCAATATTTTACCAGTCTGGTCACTCAGGATGAAACTGGACTGTATGTGGTCCCTGAAGTACATTACATCTTATTTAATCTTGCATACATCTTATATACATGTGTATATATGCATTTATATTGTATATATGCATTTATATTGTATAGATACATGTATATTGTATACATCTTTGTTCAGTTCAGTTATTTGCTTTTAAACAATCAGAACATATTTGATGTTTGGTTCATTCAATATCAACAGGGTCCTACAATTTGAAATGTTTTTTCTTTAACTGATTCATCGATTAATCAAAAAATAAATAAATCAATTAATCGATTATTAAAATAATCGTTAGTTGCAGCCCTAATCACATGCATGTCGACTGTGTGGTTTCCACCACAAGCGTTTCAGAAGTGGAATAGTTTGTTGACATTATTGTTTAGATTTTTAATCGTTATTGTGAGTTCTTCTGACTTTTGGAGGGTTTTCTCAGGCCAAACTGTATTATTGAAATAATGAGGTGAATTAAGATCCGCTGCCAAGTAAAAGAGGTGCAGTGTATCAGCTTTCCTCGTATTGTCCATGCATGTCTTGTACCACCAGAGCTATTGCCATTAAAAAAGCTATGAGCAAATGGAGAAGTCTTAAAACACATTGAATGAGTCTTTTATTCCAATACTGTATGACTAAATTCTTTCTTTTGCAGGCGTCCATTCTGACTGTCCATTTAATTTGTGGAAGCACCAAGAAGAAAAATGAAGCCAGTTGTCACTGCTGCACTAATAGACACCCCCTCAAACTATTTCTGAACACGATCTCAACCTTAAAAAACAATGTATAACTGTCACTTGTATCTAATGAGGTGTGTCTGTCCTGTCAGCCTCTCTGTCCACCATACCAACTCCACCGTCTGTCAAAACCACAACTGTTTTGTTCTGCCTATGTCCAGTGTCAAATGCCAAAGGACACTGAGCCCAGTGTCATTGTGCAAAGGTAATAAATAACGCACATCAAATGCCCCTGGTGACAGGGATACAAAATGTGCTGTGCTGGGGTTTAAATTTAGATGCATGGAGAAGCTTGATAATGCAATGCACCGCTGAAGGCTGAAGGCCCAGAATGGAACGGCTCTCCGCCGGGCCCAGGAAGAGACGAGCTTATCAACTTATTGAAATGAATGAAGCAGAACAGACAGTCCAACCAGACTCAGCTAACTGTCCATTTTACCCTAAGTACAAAAAAAGGTCCTCTGTTGTCTCGCTAAGCCTTCAAAATATTTATTCACATAATGAAACCAAGACTGTGTCAGAGGAAAACCGGTATACAATCACTCCACTGCTGCAATGCACAGTCACATAAATGCAACCATTCACATTTTAACCTGTACCAAATGACATGTAGAAACACTAAGAAGATAACGCAGTCTGATTCACTTCACTTATTTAAGCTTCAAAGGTTTCAGAGTCAAAGTTACTGGAAGAGTCTGAATCCACGCTGCTGGGACAATGCTCAATGCTAACCTCCAACGTGCTGTAGGGAGCAAAGAGTCTCCAACTTCAGCAGACTTTCAAATCTGATAGAGTTGTTTAAAAATGTAACTAGTCTTCAAATGGATTCTAATGGACACTATATTTTTGGGGATAGTTCTTAAAACAGACAACAATCAACAATCGCGAATAACATGCTCCGGTCGAGCTACCGAAGCTACTGACACTAGCCAGAGGACGAGCGGGAGCATAGCCCTACATAACTCAGAGTTATATGAAGTCTATAAGCAAGACTCTAATTCTAAATTTCTATGTGCTCAATGTCTTCTTCTGCATTATTGGTGTGTTCACAACTGAGGGTTAGGGTTAGTCACAGCGCCCCTAAAGGCCTGGCAGATGTATTACATGCTGTTTTGGCTTGTGTGGACGAAGCCTGAAAGCAACATAACTTTCTTATTAGCAAACAGTTTTCTATTTAAGTTAAATACTTTTTTGAATGCGTTAATGCAGATTAATTCATCATTGTGAATAATCTGATTTGAAACTTTTAACGGCATTAACCCGTCCGCAGTGCAAAATGAAAGTACGTGTCCACAGGATCTGTCAATGCTGGGCGTGTTCTGACCAGGAGCTGCCCAGAGCTCATTTGCATAAACTTTATATAAATGAAGCTGAGTGGAGGTCCAACACATTGCGAAACCTTCGTAAAACGTCATAACTAGCTGTAGTGGAACTAAAACGAGGACTGTACAGTGCACTTCTCGCCTCAAATGTTTTCAGAAATACTTTTTGATAAAGTGTTTTGGTGAAGTAAGAGGATGTTTGTGGGCGAGCTGCCATGATGGCTTAGTTTGAACTCCCAGAGCAGACAGACTTGAGTGACGCGTCTCCTCTCGAATAATGTCAATAAGTTAGGTTGCCTCAGTAGCTTCTGAAAACGGAGTAACAGGAACACACAATTGTAGATAAAGCTTTGTTTTGAAAAAGAGAGAAGTTTTTGTTAACATAAACTGTTAAATGTTTTTAATAAATACGTTGAGTCTGAATATAGTCCCTTCTGTCTTCAGTCTGTTTGCTCATGCAAAATTAAACTCCATTAATATAGATTAAAAAAGAATGATATTTAATTGTTATTAATCAAAATCCCTGTCACAGATTGGTGACCTGTCCAGGGTCTATCCTGCCCTCACCCACAGTACACTGGGCTCGGATGGATGGATGGATGGATGGATGGAAGATTTAAATTAATCCACAGTAACCCTGTGATTAATATGATAACTTTTAATAGTTTGACAGCACTAGTTTATTATATAGTGTCTTTCTTGGTAAGCATGTGTAAGCATGAGACTCCAATCTCCTTTTTTGGGTCAATAGAAGTTAAAGATGTTGACTTGTCTGCATAAAAACTTTGAATGTATATAAGTATCTTTCCCTCTCGGATTTTTTTCTATAACATCTTTTTTTTTTTTGCTAACTTTTGCTGAAGAAAGTTGTTGAATACACCAAATGGGAAATCAGTAAGTGTGAAATTGAAAGACACTTTGTAGCTGCAGCACAGGCCTCCATATCCTTCAGCCAGACTCACTGCAAACAAAAAGCCAAACAACAACTGTGATGGAAACACTATTATGGTTTGAGACTACAGCAGTTTTCAAGTGGTGCATAAATTCAGCGTTGCACTGACTCCGAAGAAGAAGTCCAAGGTGACCCCGGCGAGGACGTCGCTCCAAATTGCTTCATTGCAGAATCATTTTAATTTTCTGTGTGTAACTCTGCGTTCAGATGCAAGTGCTGAATTATGAGCTGGCTGACCTGATGACAAAGCACGACCACTTCCTGACAGTACGGTCAATAAACAGACAGGGTCGAAAAGATGCACTCATCAAGCTTGCAAAGGCACAGAATAGTACTCATGGACAATGTGTTCCTCCATTTGAACAGGGTGAACATAAAGAGGATTCGTAACCAAGAGTAAGAAATACAGCACAAAAATCAGGTGATATAAACTGTAATCTGCTTTGCCACATTGTGTCAACCTTGCGGTAGTCATTTGTTCAAATTATGTCAACCATTTTATCACATTGTTATCCATCATTTGTAGTGAACTATAGACATACTGGTGGATAAAGAGGTTCACGTGCGAAGAAGACACAAAATCAAACTCAAAGCTTCATATTTTTGTATGCTTTTCAATGTAAGTAAAAGATCTGAAATTAATATTATATTATGTAGTAACTGACGAGACTAGTTTCCTTGTTTCTTCTTTTAAGTTGTTCATTGTTCTATTGAAAAGTTCACAAATTGCATTAAAGACAATTTTGATGTTGAAATTTTACAACTAATAATAGTATTATATTACATAAAGTCATAGACAGCTTCTTTGAAAAGAGAAATAATCATCAAGCTTTGCAATGAAAAGCCATATGAAGACATTTACAAATGTTAATAACAATGAGTGGTTGAAATAATAGAGAAACTCCTTCATGTACAGTCGTATAAATTGTTATCACTTTTTAGTCCGTCTCTTCTCTATATGAGTCCTTGTTTAGGTTCTCCATTTATATGTGGCATTCATAAAAACGTTTTATGCACTCTTCTGTGTTTATGACCTTTTTTCAAGTAAATACAGAAAATCTGTTAGGACACCCATTAATAGTTATACTTGGCAAGTTTTAAAGGTTATAAATGCAATACAAACTTAATTTAAGATAAATACAGGTCCACCAAAAGTAAAGTAAACTGTAAAGGATGTCTTGGGTGTTTGATGGCGTTTTGTCGCGTTTGAAACGAAAAACTGTGTTTTGGATGTTTTTGTTAAATTTGCTTATCTCTGCTGCGTGCATGATCATGTTTAATGTTTTTTTTAGGTTTGAGTTGAAAACGTTGCTGTGTTTTGTAGTTGTGTTGGATTGAGTTTTTCGGTTTTGAGGTTGTGTATGTTTAGGTTGAACTACTTTCTCTTTGGTGCGTTTATAATCATGTTGACTTCAGTTTTATTGGGTGCTCATGTGAAAATGTGCTTGGGTTTTGGATGTTTTGGTTTAATTCGTTTCTCTTTTCTGTGTTCATGACCATGTTTGCTGGAGTTTTATGGGTTTTCCGGTGAAAACGAGTCTGTTGTGTATGTTTTGGTTGCACTAGCTGCTCTCTGCTGTGATTTTTTTAAATCATGTTTGGTGGACTTTTATGGGTTTCATGCGAAAACGTGTCTGTGTTGTGGTTGCACAAGCTTCTGTCTGCAGTCTGATGTAAATACTCACAGTGTGTGTCCGCACACGTTCACCATCAGCTTCAGGGACGGGTTCCTGTATTTGGTGGTTTTACATCTCGGACATCCCTGGTCGTCCATTTTTGATGTCCTTTCCAGGCAAAGTTTCAAACTTCAAGAGGAAAATATCAATTACCGGCGGCTCTGCTATCTGCGGTCCGCTAACACGCTTAAACGCTTGCGTCGCACAGAATGCGCTCCGACTAGGAAATGTACCCGAACAAAGGTTCCGAGCTGGTCAGACTGGTGTAGCGCGAGCCAGGTGTCCGCGGGGAGGTTGAGGTTAAAAACTGAGTCATGTTTCATACAAAGACGGAGTGCGTCAAATAGCTGTTTCTGATTATAGGCTCCCGCTGCAGTCACATATATTCCACAATCAAAAACCCAATTATAGCAAAAATCAATCCTGACGTTCCCCGCGGCTGCTGACGTCATCACGTCGCTGGATAAATGCGCATCTGTTTGGAGAAGATAATTCATCTCATATACTTTTATATTTATGTCTGAATTTATTTAGTTTTATTACATTATAACGTATTATAAGGAGAATTTAAAATAGAGAAGTATTTATCAAATAGTTTCTTTTTAAACCTACCGTGTAATTACATATGTCCACACTGGTATATTCTGAGTTATGATTCTGTTTTTCCTTTTGACTTGAATTATTCGATCAAATAAAAATATTTATGTATAATCTCCAGTAAATAAATGACGTCAGTGAGAATATAATTGTGAATATAATTTAATTAGCACTGAAACATCATAAGACCTTAAACATGTTCTTTCGGGAGACTGTGTCATTTAGCAGTTGAACTACAGGTCACTATCAGTTGGAACTTCAATTCGACCTTATTGTTTTTGTTTGTTGTGACTGCACCAGGACTTTGAGACAAATATTCTAATCGTTGTCACGTATTAAGGACTAATATTCGAACATTGTCCCACATAAAATAAAGTTTTTAAGCGATGTGAATGACACTGACAGTTTAAACTGAGTCTGTACTCTCCACAAATACGCTTCTGCATTTAAAGGGTCATTAAGTGGAACAATGAATCCCACAAATGGAGTTTGAGCCGTTTGCTTAATGTTTTGTTCGGTACTTTAAAGCTCATTTATCACGGAGGCAATGATTCAAGATTGTTTTTTTTCCGTTAAGATTTCTAATCTTGAAATGAGAGTAAAAATGTCGTTATGACTTCAGTCAAAGGAGCTTGTGACAATACAGACAACAAGAAGATCCCGTTCCCACGATCCTAACAGCGCTCACCTTGCACAGGTGAGCTGCGGGAATAAACTATGGGCCTGCTGAAGTGAAATGACTGGCAGCTGGAAACCAAACATTGGCGTCTGGATCGCGCTCGCTCCTCCCTGATGGGGCCCTCGGCGGCCAATAGCGTGGCTCTCCTGTAGATAGACCCCAGAGTGTCTCCCTCCAGCTCCAGTCCCAGCAGAGTAAAAGTCACGTTGGAAGGAAAAGGGGGAGAGAGATATCTACTTACAGCTGCTGTCAGATATCCGATCGCACTTGCATGGCGAGGAGGTAACCTGATCGAGCTGGGAGGAGTGACTTTACCAGGGAAGGCTCAAACAAAAAAAATGTCTTCTTCTTCTGCCGGAGAAGTGACAACAGCGAATGACATCAAGAGGGAAAATGTGAAGGAGGTGGATACGCGGGAGTGCATCAAGCTTGTGGCGCTGGACGCGGCGGAGTTGTCCATGGAGCGCGCGACTCCAAGCGCCGACGCAGTGCGCACGGAGCTGCTGGTGAGCGCCGCTTCCTCCCTGGCTTTCTCCCCGGAGCAAGTGGCGTGTGTCTGCGAGGCTCTACAGCAGGGAGGCAATGTGGACCGGCTGGCCAGGTTCCTGTGGTCCCTGCCACAGAGCGACCTGCTCCGCGGCAACGAGAGCATCCTGAAAGCCCAGGCGCTCGTCGCCTTCCACCAGGCGCGGTACCAGGAGCTGTACAGTATTCTGGAGAACCACAGCTTTAGTCCGTCCAACCACACCTTCCTGCAGGACCTGTGGTACAAGGCCCGGTACACCGAGGCGGAGAAAGCGCGAGGTAGACCCCTGGGCGCCGTGGACAAGTACCGGATCCGGAGAAAGTATCCTCTTCCCAGGACTATCTGGGACGGCGAGGAGACTGTTTATTGTTTCAAGGAGAGGTCGCGAAACGCGCTGAAGGATCTGTATAATCAGAATAGGTACCCATCTCCAGCCGAGAAGAGAAACCTCGCCAAGATAACAGGACTCTCCTTGACCCAGGTCAGCAACTGGTTCAAAAACAGGAGGCAGAGAGACAGAAATCCGTCTGAAGCCCAGTCAAAAAGGTGAGACGACACAATGAACACCAAGTAACTTTGAACTTAAATGTGCTTTGTTAAAGTAATGTTAAATTAAAATGTCTGCGTAAAAGCTTAATAAAATCGCAACATGCAGTCAAGCTTTTTTTAAGTTTAAAATATGAGGACAGTGTTTTTTTATTGTTAATAATATTATAGAACAATTCAAACTCAATTCAATGACTAAAACACTCTGAGTAATTTATAATCCCCGTCGCGCTCAAGTCTGAGACTTGACATTGTGAATGTTAACTTTAGATAATTAATACCAAAAAAAGAACTGCGTAAAAGGTTTGAAGCACGCTTTTAATGTTTTGAAATATGAAGCTGTTGCCTTTCAGATCCGGTTTCAAGTGTGTTGCTGCCGTGAGGCTCGAAATACACAAGCAGCAGAATAACTTTACCACTGATAAAAGTGATGAAATGATCCAATAAGTCACCTTCAGTTTCTTTAATTTATTCCTATTTATTGGCAGTGTGAATGTGTGTGTGCGCGTATACACGTGCGTGCCCCCCCCCCCCATGCCCAGCACATAAATCATTTTGACGATCACTCTTTCGCTCGCTCTCTCTCTCGGAGCAAAAAGGAACTGGGTGCTTCCAGCAGCTCTTGCGCTTCACTTCATAATCCTCCACACAAACACAAAGTGTTGACTATCCTTTCATGTTTCGCTCTGTGTGAACAAAGACGACGCACACCTGGTGGAGGTGACCCCCCCCCCCTCTCTCTCTCTCTCTCTCTCTCTCTCTCTCTCTCTCTCTAATTCACCCGCAGTCAGGCATGCGCACACACTTCAACCTCATATTTGGGATCATACATTTAATAGATGTTGAACAATGCTTAATATGCTGTAGCCAGCGGATTACATGAAGAAGAAAAAAATAATAGTGTCTTCGTATTTTCTTCCAAGTGGAGTGTTGTGTGGGTGCGTGTGTGTGTCTGGGGGGGGGGGGGGGGGGGCATGCAGCTGTTCTGATCAGTCTTTAAACTAAAGTTTATAAAACATAAAACACTCCAGCCTATATCTGCTGCATCCACATTGATTTCGATACATTTTGATTCCACCACTGAAGGATAAGGTTTAAATTGAACATTAAGCAGAAAACTAAATAGACTGAGCCCTTTGTTGTGTCACACCACTGGTGCTGGCATTTTGTCACGCCTCAATTTATTGCGCCAAATGGTTGCATGGTTGTTGCTTGGCCGTTGTCAGAGCAGCTCTCCATGAGGTAAGAGGGCTCCACATTCACAAACACAGGCTGCTCTTCAAAGCCAGGCAGTAACAGCAACAAATGTGACTGTCTGCCTTGGGTTATAGGCAACATGTGGATAGACCCAGAGTTAATGTCACTGCACAAGTTTATACTTACTAATTGTAATGATGTTTAGACATGTGGGATTATTTTTCAAAGGCATAAATAAACTGGAGAAATAATGTCTTTGCAGAGGGAATGTACTGATTCCAGTTTGGCTTAAAGTTTATAACATCAACATTTTTTTTTTTTTTTTTTTTTGCTTTGTGATACATTTGCCATTTTTCTGATTTACAGTGAATCTGATGGCAATCACAGCACAGAGGATGAGTCGAGTAAAGGACAAGAGGAGTTGTCTCCTCGCCCTCTCTCTAATTCCTCAGATGGGGTTATCAGCCATGGGACCCTCCCCATTCAAACGGGGCCCCTGGACAGTGGGGTGGTCATCCAACAGATAGGGGACATCAAGATGCCCCCTGGCTCCAACAGTGGTGGCCTCTACAATGGAAATCTAATGAGCAGTAACACATCCACTGTGTTTCACAACGGTGGATCATCTTACCTCCACTCGCCTGGAAACATCCTCTTCAATGGGTTGAATCTGGGCATCCAGCCGCTGGCCTTCAACCCCCTGCGGTCGTCTGGAGGGGTGCTGCTGGGCGGCACCGGGGTGGACATGCAGATGCAGGCAGGGCAGGAAAAAGGACTGGGCAGCGCTGAGGAGTCCACGTTGCAGTACGCCTCCTACTCCGGCTGTGTGAATGGGGCAGAGGTGAAGATGGAGGAGGCTCACACCATGGCGGCCCAGAACGGAGGCTCCTCTGTGCTGACGTTCAGCTCGCCGACAAGCACTCTGCAACTGGGGGGCTACAGCCTGGTCCAGGTACCGAGCGGAGTCTCAGACAGCGATGGCAGCTCATTACTCAACAGCGATGTAGGTCTTCCTCCTCTACAGCTCTCTTCTGCCTCCTCTTCCTCAACAATTACACAAGGTTGGTTCAGGGGCTGGTTTTAGTGTTTGCCAATGTTCATTTTTATATTTTGATCAATACCTCTCTCGTCTGATTGAAGGGGATCGTGGTGATGCAGGTATTGTCATACTTACACAAGTTGAAGCTTTCACTGAAATATTCCAGTACATATTCATATTTTGTTTTTAAAATGCACTGCAGACTCCAAAACCATCAAATTACTCAAATAGAATTCATTCCATGTGAAAAGAGTCTGATCTGACTTTAATCTCCTGAGGTTGTGTATTCAGCTGAAGTCGTCATTGTTTGGTAACTCTGCACTTGATAACAGGTCAGTGTTACCCTTTGCCCTCCTTAAATGTTGTAGAGCATTGCTCCATGTCCCTGGTGGTTTGTCAACAGGTCTCAACCATGCCTGCCCAATATATCTTAGCTGCTTTATTGGCTTGTCTGTGTTTAGGCTCTTGCCCAAGGGGCTGCTACACATAACACAGAGCAGAAGAAATAGAAAAAGGAAAGGGACACACTTGCATGCAACCGGGCACATGCACACAGATGGTGGTCTTTTTAAAACCCCAGAGATGAATAAAAACAAGTTCTGAAGTCACCATCACTCATCATCATTACACTCTTGATCGCCGGTGCGGGGAAGGGAAGTGTGTTTCAATCAGAGTCCATGAACTGCACTAGCAAGGAATGAGTCCATACACCACTTACTTTGACATAAAGCAGAGAATCTACACCAGGATGAATATTAAAGAGGGGGGGGTCAGAAAATTGCAGCTTGCTGTTGAGTCCTGGCAGGCTGATGCGTTTGTTCTCAGGGGCACTGTGAGGTTGGGCTTAAGGAGCACAAAGTGTGGGAGACACAAAACAGCGATTCTGGGGCTGAGGCCCGCTAGATAGAAGTGAAACACTGAAGTGGGAATGGAATCTACTGTAGGCAAAGTGGAGGGGGACATGCTGTATGTATTGATCTATTATCGTATCGCCGCAGGTACCATGGCTCTGAACAATGTAGCAGTGAGCGCCTCCAGTGACGACTCATTCCAGCAGCAGCAGGACAAACTCACCATGACATCTCTGCACCACAGCACCGTGCTCTACAGCATGAGCGCCACCAGCCAGCCCTCCATCAAGAAGGAGCCTCTGGAGGGAGGCATTTACTCCTCGTACCACCACGGGCTCCACCTGGACCCCAGCGGTCAGATCAGCTACACCACCCCCAGCTCAGAGGAGATCTCCTCTAGCCAAGGCCCTGCCTCCACCACTGATGTCACCACCATCGCCTCATCCAGCCCCGAGCCGGAGGTCTACACCACCCTCACTGTCAGCACGCCGCTGATGGCTCAAACTGACGCTAGCAACCACCACCTCCAGCCTGCAGAGTACCTTGGGGGCCACGAGGTCAGAGGGGCCCCGCCCTCGCACTTGCTGGGCCCCGGCATGAACAGCAACTACATGAACCTTTCAGAGAACAAGGTGGACGGTTCGGGCTCGGCAGGCATGAATGAAATGGTGCGGGCGATGTGCGGGGAGATGGAGGCGGCGGAAGGGAAGGAGCTAGCGAAATTACAGACAGTGCAGATGGATGAGGACATGGCTGACCTTTAACCTCCAACATCCCCACTCGCAGAAGCACTCGTGTTTGCCCGAACAGTCAGAACATTTTACTTTTGTGTGCGTGTGTTTTTGTTAAAACATTAATTTCCTTTATATGTTAAATTATTTGTGTTCATTGAGTTTTACGATGCACTCGAGTGGGAGGGCAGCCTCGTGGGTGGGCTGTATCAGTTTATCTTACAAAGTTCTTCAAAAAGCCTGTGACACATTTTGAAAGCCCCGTTTGTCAGGCGAAACACTTTGACTGTTTTGTGCAAACAGAAGAAGTTTCTCTGTGTGTACGGGCCATGTATAAATGTGCATTTTTATAGACAACACCTGCTACTTCCTGTTGAGTGGATTTGATCTGCAGAAGCAGGTGCTGGAATGCCTCCAGTCATGTGACAAGGATGTTCCTCCAAAACTAAATGCGTCATCTGGGTCAAACCAAAAAGGTCATTCAGTGGGGGGAGAGAGGGAGAAAGAGAGAGAGCGAGCCTCCATGGAAGTGGTCGGCTAAGGAGCAACAGCTTTACCGAAGGACTGCACACACAAACAGAGAATAGGTCATTAAACACAGAAAGCTGCTGATTTAAGGGAAAAAAAGTGTCCTTCAGAAAGCACTTTAAAATCTCTTAAATGCCTCTCAAGTCCCTGCTTCTGTGCTTTATATTATACCAAATGGATTAGTGGGAATTGTAAAGGAGAAGAGTTGAAGTCGAATGTGCCTTTCTGCTACTTAAAATCCACGACGGCATTGGCCTGTTTTCGGGCATTTGCACTACCACAACGACGTTACAATGGACACGTTTCAAACAACCTTTACGTTGGAGGTGTTTGTCATGTGTGACATACCTCAGTGAACGCACACTATCTCAGCAATGACTCCTGTTTCAAGTCTCATCATCAAGCCATGAGACCCACACGAGAGTGACGACGGAAAGGTCGCACATGTTCATCATATGTTGTTTATAAGGCGGCAACTCATAGTATGTTAACTAGATGTGACAATGCTGTACTATATCATGTTTTATTTTGATGTGTCTCTCTCCAAGTCTGTGATCAGCAGTGATATTTTTCTAAAGATTCAGATGCAGACATGTCAGAACTAAGAGGACAAATCATTTTTATATGTTTCCACCAGTCACATGGAAGGGAATGGCGATCATTTCTCTCTGCATGGCATTGTAATGTTTTGGTCACTAGTGCCTTTTGCCTTTGTTTTGTGGATAACACAGAAAGTTGTAGCTCTTGTTTTGGTGTGCAGGCAGCAACGTAGCAGCTTGTGAAATTTACCACTACCGCCATCAGAGGCACACTTGTTGGGTGTCAGTTGAGGGGAAAGACAAGAGAGTGTGGAGCTCATTTGTCAAGCGTGTCCTGAGTGTTTCACAACAGCAGCATGAGCTCTCGCCGTCATACATGATAATGACAGATCATTTCAACCTCACGGCCAACGGTCACAACGGATACACATTTATTGGTGCAACGCGAGACATCACACTCCTGCACCAGTCAAGTTTTTCAAGTCAGGATTCATGACACGATCAATTTTAGTGGGCATTTCAGTGAAAGTATCCTCAGTGCTTTAATGTCAGAAACCAAAAATGAGTTGTGGGCAAATAAAGTAATGGTCTTTTTTGTTTTTGTTGTTGTTTTGTTTTTTTAAATCTTAGTTTGAATTATTTGTTTGTTATCTAAAATTATGTGAATGTATTTTTCTAAATCTCCATACTGCAATAAAAGTTTATATTTATAAAAACATAAAACATACATTTCTAGTTCTTTATGGCAAATTTAGCTTCATTATTACAGATGTGATGGACTGATCTGTTTTCAAGATTTCAGTGACACAATTATCACGTGTCCCCCCATCGTGTCATCTTTTAAGAGCCAAGGTAGTCAAAACTGGGAGGATGGGGGGTGCTGGCATGGTGTAATCCAGCAATCCCGGTGCAGCTCTCTGCGAACCTGCAGTGATCGTTTGCACATGCCTGGCAGCCTGGAGTTCATTAGGCCTCCTTTTCTCATCTCAGGCCCTGTAATTCAAATAAACAGCAATGAGATTTCCAGAGGTAAAGCTCCTTTTGGGTGGGGGGTCTCCAGCTCCCCACAGTTCGCTCCAAACCAATGGCCTTTTCCCTGAGTAGAGGCCAAATTGCATGCGCGCGCGCACACACACACACACACACACACACACACACAGACTTCAACATGTGGAAGAATGAATCTGAGGCGCTGTCACTCACAGATTCTGCTTCTATCCAGAAAAGAGCCTCAACTCTTCTCACGGCTTGAGGGGATTCTCCGTGAATTCATGAATTTCCTCTCGGCCCGTGTTCCCTCAGTGGGAATCTGATCAAAACAGCACAAGTATATAAGACACAGGCAAAGTTTGACAAATGGATGAACAGCCGGGGGATTTTATTTTATTCACAGTATGTCTGCAGTGGATTACAGGAGTTGCCCCCTCTGCAGAGCCTGGCTTCAGGAGTTATATATGATCCAACTGATGACCTAAATAAACAGAGGCTGTTTGTCTGTGCTCACTGTTGAGGCACAGAGAGGCAGAGAAGAAAAATGGCAAAGACTAACGGGAAAGGGAGGGAGAGGCAGGCAACGGGGATAAAGTTACCTGCGCACAGGTGACCTCGTCGCCATGGGCAGTGGATTAGCTGATTGTTAGGTATCAGGTAACTCCTCCTGTAATATTGAAGAGGGTGAAAACAGCTTTGTTGGAGCCCAGAACAATATCCCATTTGGAGCAAGAGCCCATGGTCTGTGGGTCCCAGGGGAAGGCGAGAGGGAGGAGCACAGAAAACTCGAAATTCCACCTTTGTGTATTGTGCTTGTGAAATGGACAGAAAAGACACAAAAACATGCATTTCCACAAAGATTTAAACAGTATGATTTGGGGGAAAAATACATCAATAACTGCTTCTTATTGGCTATGTTTAAAAGCAAGAGCTCCCATTTTTCCCACAATTTCAAACATCCGGCATAAAACATACTTAGTTGTGCTGTAAAAAAAAAAGGGAGGGGGGGTAGAGGGAACACCCCCAGAACTCTTGGCCTTATTAAAAACACTGACCTCTGATCTTTCAGAGGGTTTCAAAGCTGACATTTAATGCGGCACAGCAGACTGCAAGCCATATGTAACATGACCTGGAGAGCACGGTACTCCACTGCTCCACGTCTCACTAATGAGAGGCCAGGGGTCAGTGGGTACCAGCCTGCTTATACAGACCCACCGCTACTGGCTGGGCTCGGCCCCTGGCACAAGCACTCTGCTGGCTCTCAGCTGGCCACTGAAAAATAGCTGCTAGTGTTTAAATGAACTATAGAGGGGGAAATGAAAGTCTGGGTGGAGTTTTACCTCCTAGTGGATTCTTGGCAGAGCTGGAGGTATGTGCACATGTCTGCTGCATCACCCAGTGTGGCACAGGCAAGATGATTCAGAACACACACACGGGCAAAGGCACAAGCACGCACACACACGCACCTGCTGCACAACTGCATGACAACAACACAAAGAAGTGATGTTCTGCTCTGTAGCAGTTGCTTCTTGCCTTGTGCGATAGTATTGTGGTGGCGCCCCCTCCCTGCCAGAAGGCTCACATGGTCTCCTCCACATCACGCTCAAGTCCTTCCTTGGTTTGTTTGTGTTTGCTTATTTACTCAAAGCCCACAACCAACAAAAAGAATAATAAAGAAACAGAAAGAGTTCCGGTAAAAATAAAACAAAGCAATAAATGTGTTCATCTTTGGCGCATGTGTTGTACTTTTGCACTGTAAAAGCTCGAGCTGTAATGGCATATTTTTGAATGTGGTCCTCAGAGGAAATGCCTAATGATTTTGATGGGGGGGGGGGAGCACTTGTACCAGGTCTAATTTTCCAACATGACAGGAAACTCTGTTAAGCTGATAATTGCAGCTCCAATTTCATTTAACTCACTCATGTCAACAGTTGTGTTTTGTTTTGAGAGAAAGAGCTGCCTTTTTTCACTGCCACTCACCTCACACACTCACCCTCTTTAACGCGTAATTAAAGACACATTTAGAATTTCTACAATCAACCAGAAACTCTAAGCCTAACTAAACGATTAATTAGATTTATTAGCATGTAGCGCAATCTGCGGGAAGCCCATTGAGGTAATCTGATTAAAATAAACAATGAAAATCTCACCATATGAGGATGTGTTGTGACTGATATACTTAAAAAAAAAGGACCATTTGTTGTTTTCAATAAACACATAATTAATAAAGTAGTTTTAGTGTATAGTGAGAATGTATAGGCTATGTAAACAAAACAAAAAAGCCTCATAACAAACCCCCCGGAGACTAAATGTGACATTTTTCACTTAATTTAAACAGTATCGGCTTTGTTCTTGTCCATACAGCTGAAATAGCACTTTGGATTTAGAAAGACTGAAAACCATCTGTTCTCTGCGCCAGTGGCCGTTTCAATTTTCCTCCATATTTTCAAGAAAATAAAGCCTACAATAGGAAGCACAGTAGGTTGTTTTTTTTGTTTTTTTTTGATAATGACATTTTTATGGAGTGTTTTCTGGTGTTTTCAGTTGAGCTCTTAACTGAATGTCTAGTACATGTTTTTCACTCACGTATGCATATTTGTGGTTCCACCAACCTGGCTAATGTCTATACGTTAATTAACATGTTTGATTTCAGATCAAATTAATCACGAGCAGAAGCGACCTGTGCAGCAAAACGTCCAAAAAAACCCGTCGCTCGTAAAAGGCCTCACATGGAACCAGCGGAACGAAAAATACCCCAACGTTTGTTTTTCTGGGTGAAAATCTCCTGATTAATTCTAAATCTAGCAGAAAAGTGGTGGCTGAAGCTTTCAGGATTTTTATTTTATTAGCTGTGAGATCAGAAACAACGCGAGGCTGTTTTGAAGGTTTAAGACGCGAAACTCCGTCTGAGAATTAAAAAAAAAAAAAAAGCCTGCAAGAAGAAATAAAAAGACAGTCCTCTGGAAGAACTAGTAAGGACTGATAGTCTACCTAAGTATTGCATTAGTTGTTGGCGGAGGAGGAGGCGAAGAGTCCACATCTTGAAATAATCTGCCCCCCCGGGCTGCTCGGGTTAAAGGAGGAGGCGCGGCGCAATGTGCTAGAGATATTAGAGAAACCCGAGAGCCGCTCATCAGACAGCTCATTTACTGAAGCGCTGAGGTTTTACACAGCCGGAGACCCCAGTCCGTGTGTCCACCAGCATTTTACACGGTTCCAGTCCTCCAAGGCACATCTTTCAGAACACTCGTCCTGATGAATTCCACCAACCCGCGAATAAAGATATTCACATTTTTAATTATCACCCTGAAGTGACAGGACTGCTGATCTGCAGGCTGCTGGCACTTGAAATATCAACAATTAATTAATGTAATAATGTTTAGATGTGTGTTGTTTCGGCACATAATATATTATCTAAAGCTTCTTTTTAGGTAGGCTATTTGCTCATACAGGAGGACATGAACTCCAGACGAGTATAAATACGGACGTACAATCTCGCATTAAATGGCTGTATTTTTATTTTATTTTTTTATGTTTCTACAAAATGATCACAGCCAAACTCGGAAAAGAATGCGATGTTTTCAATTCGGCTTATTATCGTAATTTATTTGAAACTCAGCTTTTATTTATGTATATTGTTTCACTAAAGGCCGGGACCATTTGTCAAAGTTTGTAGTAAGCGGGGGTATATTGATTCATAAAAATTAGACAACAAAAATGGTAAAGTCCACAGTGAAGCTCTTCAGACTTTCTGTGTGTCTCAGTCGTCTGGCTTCACAAAAACGTCAGTTCAAATCATTTTATCTGGATAATAAAATGTATTTGCTGGAGTAGCATCCTCTATCAGAACACTACGAATGTGTTATAGGTTAAGCATGGTTTTCTAATCCGAATCTTGCGCTCTGTAACATATTGGAGGAGAGTTTCGTTTCAGACTCTGGTGCAGATAAAGAAATGTGATCTATATAACTCAAACCAACAACTGCACCACCAAGAAGCAGTGTCACAGAGAACTCATTTACTAATGGATTGGTTTAGTGTTTCACCCCACAGAAAACACTGGAGCCAGTGCGGTGCCCGTCTAATCCTTGAAATATAAATGCAGGCTGGGTATAGACTGGAAGGACCTCTTCAGAGAACACGTGATGATGCGAAGAAATGCGCATAAAACGACAAATTGATGGGGGATATTGAATATGTTATTATTATGCATATGAATTAACGAATTCAACAGACTTACTGATTAATACCAAGACCATATTTATATACACGTAGTCTATCTACATCTGACACCCCGTCACTACGTGCTACCGAATTTACGCACAGGATGGTTGGCAGGAGTCGCGTTGCCACATTGTTTGGACACACACACACACACACACACACACACACACACACACACACACACACACACACACACACACACTGCTAAGTGGCTGGTTTCCTACCGGTGGTCTATATGGCCCCTAACACGTTTGGCAGGTAGTATACGTTCCTCAAATAAAAGAAGTGCATAATGGCACGTAATGCCAGCTATCATAGGAACTTATTAAATTATATCACCTCGTAAAAATAAACGGCTTTGATAATTAATAGAGTGTAGAAAGTTGGGCTGCTACAAAACGCACAATCTGCATGTCATTATGGAAGTGGGCGTCCACCACAATGGAGGTCAATTAAAAACGAAAAGGAAAACCAAGAACTGGTGAAAAAAACCAAGATTTTTCTATCTTTAAATATTTCGCATCGCATTCACTTTTTTTTTTTTTTTGCTCCTGCTGTTGTCATGCAGGTGTTTGTTATTCGCGTGAATAAACGTTCTTCTCACAAATAGAGTTGTGTGTTTTTGTGAGTTTCTCTCCCTCTGACTGTGATAACACGCTGTAGTTTGTCCCCGGTGGGAAGTCTATCCACACACCGTTTAAAGAAGATGTATATTCTCAACATGTTAATACGGCTTTTTAAGAGGTCTGTAATAATTGATTAGTGTTAAGGTGCTGCTCTGCTCCCTCTGCTGCGGCGGGAGAGGGACTGTGGGGGCGGGAGGTGGGAGCGCTCCTATTTCAGCCCCTGACGCACTGCCTCTGGGGAGGAAACGGAGCTGCAAACTCAGTCCTGCTCTGCTGTACAGGGTGCAGGGCAGAAGGAGAGCCAATCACCGAAACGCACAGGCTCCCTTTAAGCCTGACATATCTCCAACAGGAACAAATTGTCCCAACAATCAACATCCCAATCTGCTGTGCGCATCAGGGGCTGGATCGGAGTGGATCGGCTGCAGGCCTGTGATCGCACTGGATTGCTTTACGAGGACCCTTCAGAACGACCGTAAAACAAGCAGGCAGACGACAGCCATCGCTTTGGATACCAACATTTCGGGCGGAGGAGAGAGCTTGGACATCATGTCTATACTACCTTCCTTCGGCTTTACACAGGAGCAAGTGGCGTGCGTCTGCGAGGTGCTGCAGCAGGGAGGGAACCTGGAGAGGCTCGGCCGCTTCCTGTGGTCTCTCCCCGCCTGCGATCACCTCCACAAGAACGAGAGCGTCCTCAAAGCCAAGGCGGTGGTCGCCTTCCACCGCGGGAACTTCAGAGAACTTTACAAGATCCTGGAGAGCCACCAGTTCTCCCCGCACAACCACCCGAAGCTGCAGCAACTGTGGCTGAAGGCGCACTATGTGGAGGCGGAGAAGCTGCGCGGCCGGCCGCTCGGCGCTGTGGGGAAGTACCGGGTGCGAAGGAAATTCCCGCTGCCCCGCACGATATGGGACGGAGAGGAAACCAGCTACTGCTTTAAGGAGAAGTCCAGGGGGGTCCTGAGAGAGTGGTACACGCACAACCCCTACCCGTCCCCGCGGGAAAAGAGGGAGCTGGCCGAGGCCACGGGACTGACCACCACGCAGGTCAGCAACTGGTTCAAAAACAGACGGCAGAGGGACAGAGCCGCAGAGGCCAAGGAGAGGTACGTGCAGCTGTCACAGCCTCCGAGCTGCCCTGTAATCTCTCCCAAAACACTCCTACAGTCGCTCTTTACATTTCATACGTGTTTTTAGGACAAATTAAGATTTTTATCAAAGAATAAACTGTGGCTGAAAACCATAAAAACAAGAGAAAGTGGCGCCAGGACGCGGCAGCTCACACACACACACACACACACACACACACACACACACACACACACACACACACACACACACACACACACACACACACACACACACACACTACCATACTGAGACACTCTAGAAATAAAAATAAATAACAGCATTTCTGGAACAAAAACGTTCTTTTAAAAACTACTCTGAATGTAATAATTATTTTGGATGTGTTTGTGTTAGTAAACGAGGCATGACCTGATAACAGCGGCGGTGCGTAAACGTAAGCGTGTTGTTGTCAAATGATAAACTCTGCAGAGTTAACTATTGGAGAAATATACTTTAGGATAACACAATGTCTTCTTTGTTTATGGATAATCTTTAAAAAACATCATGGCCACATTGTAAAGGTTTTTTTTAGAGTATGTGTGTGTGTATGTGTGTGTGTTTAAGGTATAAATTAGGTTGCTGTGGAATCACAGCGAATTTAACACGGCGCGTGTGAATTTATCAGGTAATCCATCACGTAAATTAACAAACATTTAAAATTAAAACAACGCGGGATTTTAACATGTTTTACAACAAATTTCTGTTGAAGTTGTACAAAAACAAAAAATAAAATGCCTTTACTGCAGGTTTTTTTTTTTTTTTTTTTTTTTACATTTTCAAACTGTTACGTTGAGGCCTGCAACACTGATGTAATTTCATCTTTAAAAATGCGAGGATTTTCCTTACTCTTCCCCCCTTGCTGTCATTTCCAGAGAGAACAGTGAAAACAACAACGCAGGCGGTAACAAACAGAACCAGCTGTCTCCTCTGGATGGAGGAAAGTCTCTTATGTCCAGCTCGGAGGACGAGTTTTCTCCACCTCAGAGCCCGGATCAGAACTCTGCGCTTTTGCTCCAGGGCACCATGAGCCACCCCGGGGCCTCCGCCTACCCCATGTCCGGGCTGGGGGCACCACAGCCGGTGCACAGCATGCACGGACACCCACACCAACTGCAGGACTCCTTGTTGGGACCTCTAACCTCCAGTCTTGTGGATTTGGGCTCTTAAAGAAGCTGCCGGGTTATTCTATTTTACAGAGGTGGAATCGGAGAGGACTGATGAGTGTATCAGATTGAAAACATGTATGGAATAACACTATAGTAGCCTACCTTATAATATAGACTGACTTGTCTGTCGTTAAATTTGGTTAGAACAAAACTACTTAATGCGCTTAGCCTGTGTATCCCCTCTGACAGGAGCTTTCCTTGTCTCCTGCTCACGAAAACACACAAACAGGATCTTTTTGAAAACTCTTAACTCAACGAGACACTTAACCGGACTGCCCATGTGCTTAATTTATGATATTTTGTTAAGATAAAAGAATTATAGTAACTTCCTGCGATGGAAACTAAGAGGTAACGTTTTCATTAGAGTCATGATAATTAGTTTCCAATAAAACAAAAGGAATAGTGGCTGCGTCTCTGTGTTATTTGTGCATTTAGAGGAAAAATATACGGATATTAATGTTTCCCAGCTTGTACACTCAAAGCAAATTAATAATTAATATATCACACTTTTAACATTTTATTCTTGATGATTTCAATGCGGATGGTCTTAAAAATTACAAGTAACGTTGGTGGGACATGAATCACATCATGATGAGCCAGTGAGCAGCAGTTATTTAATCCTCTGCGGCTCATTTTGGTTTTTAATATAAAGAAATGTAATTATACAAACGTGAGTCAACAGCAGCTGCTGAGTGTCTGTCAGGAGACTGCTGTGTCCACCGAGCTGCCCTGCTCTGAAATCCTCCTGATTCCAACATACATGTTGGACTGAAAGAGAGAGAGAGAGAGAGAGAGAGAGAGAGAGAGAGAGAGAGAGAGAAAAGGGGAATTTTCCCACTTTTCTTCGTCAGACTGTTGCGGATCATTGGCTTTTTGTTGCCGTGTTTTCTTTGCTCTCTTTGAGAGTTTGTTCTGTCGGTTCCGGGCCATGGGAAAGAGCCTCTACTCACCCTCCATCAGCTCTGCGTTTTTGATGAAACAAATAAGCAAACATCCCATATGAAAAAAAAAAAAAAGTTTACAGAGAGATGATATTTCTTCAGACTCAAAAACCAAACAAAATAACAAACAAAATAAACAACATTAATACAGTTTTATACAACATCCTATAACAACAACAACAACAACAATAATAACAATAATAATAATAATATAATACAAATAAGAATAAGAAAAAGAATAAGAATAAGAATAAGAACTGCTAGTTTGGCCCCTGAACAAGAATCTGGTGAGGACAGCCCCCCCACCCCTCCCCACCCCACATCCCCTGCTCCCCCACACACTCTCTGGGCTCTGGGCTCATGTCAGGGTAAATTGTTTTGAGCAGAGAGCACCGAGGATTTCCTGAGTATAATCTAAAACAGTCGCTGCTTGCATTGTAGCCTGATTGCGAAGATTGGTGTGGCTGCAGGGCTGCAGAGTCAGTGGAGGGACCTTGAGGTTTTGTTGTGCATCCCTGGGGCCTCAGTCCAGCTCTGGTCCTGCCTCAGCAGTTCATTCCGCTCTCAGACTTCCACCGAGCTCCTCACATCAACTTTGGCCTCCTCAGGATGTCTGAGTGTGTGTGTAGCTGTCCTCAGCAGACCCTCCATCTACAGTGTTATATTTCCCTTTACATTCTAATCAATGTCAGACAAAGAGCAAAACACACTCATCCCGAGTAGTCTCAGGTCATGTATCCTTAACAATGGTACGAACTCTTTTGTCTAGTTGTTGGTTTTAATACAAAACAGTGCAATTGATTCCTCCAACATATAATGGTTTCCAAAATCTAAAACTTTAATTGCAGCAGTATAAATGTTGTCTAACAGGAATGTAAAATAAAACAAATGTCACATTTGCACTGGATATTAAAATAAGTAAAAGTAAAGTCTCAGTGTGGGAGATCACTGGCAGAGAGAAATGTTAAATGGTGCAAATAGCTGAGAAAATATCAATGTAAATTTATTATTTTTGTTTAAAACCAAATATTGATTTTAAGACAAAAACTGTGAATACTCTTCAAAATAGACTGATTCCTGACATTAAAGTGAAACATTAATCTGTACATTGCTGATACAAATAGTTGTTTGTGTACAAAGTGCAGATTCTCTACACTGTAAGTCCCTTTCTCTTACTGAAATATCACTATAAATGCTTAAAAAGTTTTTTTTTCCAATACAGTATTTTGTGTTGTAGTCCCACTGGAGAAGAAACACTTTGTTTTGCTATTTGGAGCCGAAATAACTGCTTTTATATTAGATTGTACTACAAAACTACTGCAGTTGACAGAATAGAATAAAGTAAAGATTGAAAATTCTTTATTAATCACAAACTACTCAAATAAAAATAGAAAAAAAATTAAACGTACTCAAAGTTTAAGTTACTTTTTAAACAAATTCAACTGCATTGTCACTAGGAAATATCTAATTAATTGTAGATCGAAGCAGGAATTTTCTGTTAAAATGATAAGTTTAGTGCTTTAAATATGCTGATAAACATTATTAAACGCATGCACGAATACATGAATGCAGTGGATCATATGAATTTAAATATAGTAATTGAGATTTTATTGTGTACATTGTGGTTACATTTGAACAAATAAAATCAGAAACGCACAAATACTCAATTACATAATTGCAGTGATATATTTGTAATTCCATCCTTGAAAAGTCCATGTTACTGATGCATTACCCAAATTATTGCTGATGTGTGATTCAGCAGAGGTCAGCAGAGAGCAGGGTCCTGTATATATTATAGAATTCTGATCACAGCGTGTGTCCTTCACTCTTGGCACACAGTGCGCCTAAATATTCACAAATTAACACACAGGTGATCACAAAGCCAGTAAAGAGACTCTTCATACCTGTTAATCTAAAAACAACATGTCCGGCAGTGTACAGACACAGCCGGGATTAAACAGGCCTTGTGCCACATGACAGAGCGAGGCCACCAGAGTCACCTTCAGGATGTGCAGGAGACTAAAATCAATCCGACACGGAAACTCTGAAAGTGCTTTTAATCAGGCTCCAATCCCCGGCTTCCCAAGCAGCATGGACAGAGTCTGCATTCATGAGTCCAGTCTTCTCTCTGCATCCGCCACGCAACAAGTGGAAATGTGAAGGCGTGCTCCGGTCTATAGAGCACATGACAAAAGCTGGAGGCAGCGTCAGCCCGGAGCAGGCTGCTGCCAGCAACAACAGCTGCTGATGGCAAACAGAGCCCGAATCATCAAAAGGCTATTTCATTTGTCATAGACGTAAGTGGCAGTGGCTCTAAATCAACAGCAGGAAGGGCCCTGACGTGTGCAAATAAACATGGAGAGTAGCCCGCATGAGCCTGGGCCGTCTGGGCCTCAGCTGGATTCATGTTTTCTCTGGCATCAGCCTGAGAGAGAGAGAGAGAAAGACAGAGAGAGAGAGAGAGAGAGAGAGAGAGAGAGAGAGAGAGAGAGAGAGAGAGAGAGAGAGAGAGAGAGAGAGAGAGAGAGAGAGAGAGAGAGCATCTCGTTTGAGGACAGAATGTAAAAGCTGGGAAAGTGTTTCTGGTTGGTGACGGAGCCTCGACTGTACTTGGAAAGCCAGAGAGCGTTGCAGATATCCATAACCACAGGGAGGTGTGTGTGTCAGGAGAGAGGGGGGGGGGGGGGTGGGGGGGGCAGGGAGAGGGGTTACGTGGGTGATGAGGGACAAAAGGATCTTTTTAGGTCTGCCTCGGAGGGGGGGAGGGAGGGTGAGTCGCAGAGGCAGACAGATTTTCTTACCAATGATGCATAGATCTGACAATGTTCCTGGCTGGTGGAGGCCAGAGGCGGTGTGTGTGTGTGTGTGTGTGTGTGTGTGTGTGTGTGTGTGTGTGTGTGTGTGTGTGTGTGTGTGTGTGTGTGTAGCCTTGTTGTTTCCTACGTGGTAGAGACCTAAACCTGATTGCACACCGTCCTGGGACGACTCAGGTCAACACAGGGACGAAAATAAATGCGCTCATAAAGTAAATCTATAAATGTTGAGGTACCTGCATGTTTCAGGATCAGACTCTGGTTCCAGTTAAGTTAGGGTTAAGTTAACCCTTCATTGGCCAAAGGAACAGCTGTGGTAACTTATTCCTGTTTCATTGTACATTGATGATTATAATATAATACATGATTGAATTCTTTGTCCAAACATTGACATCGATGTTTTCTTTCCTTTCTTTGCATTGAAAAAAAAATATTTTCCTTCCAGTCAGTTCACCTGATGGATACATTCATCTTGAAAGCATTATAAACTATGAAAAACTGCAAAATATTGTAAAAAGCAAAGAACTAGAAAATGTTTTAACATATGGAATGTGCTTTTAGTGCATCATAATTATGGTACTTCTTTTGAAAATGATATATGAGATTGTAAATCTGGGGTCTTTGACAGCATGTTGTCCATCTTTTGCAGAAATCCAAAGCGAAATATAGATTATTTAGAGCCTCTTAAAGCTGGAAGTCATTTAAATTTGTGTTTTTTGTCACCATGTTTATCGTGTGTACAGGATGCAGGGTGTTTGACATTGACTTCAACATATTTGAATATCCTTGGATAATATTTAAATACCTTCACCCTTATATACCAGGGGTGTGGTGCTTCATTGAAAGCCCATTAAAGGATTAAAGGTTTAGCAACTGGTAGTTATGGTTGAGTTTAGAGTTCTTTTGCAGGGAAATCATTGTAAGTCCATGTGTTGTCATCATGAGGCATTTCGAGGTGTTGACATGTTTTAAGTTTAGAAGTTGGGAATGTGTAATTTTGGTTAATGCCAGAGTAAGCACCAAAGAAGTAAACGGAGGTCAATACAAGCGATGAAAACAATTCTTTGGTCGGGTGTTGGCGTGCTCTCGTGCGTCCGACAGAGAAAATTAAACTCACGGTTTAGGAATTCACTGAGTATTTGTTTCCTTCTATTAGGATTACACTGTACAGTGTGTATGGAGACGTTAGAGTGTCTGAGACATGTTCATGGGTCATTCCACTGATAAAGAGGCCGTGAGCCGAGGACAGACTCTCTCAAAGAGCAGGGAGCCATTCAGGAAGCATCTATGTGACAGAGCTGAAAGAAATATTTATCTCTTCAGTTGTCTGAGTGATGAATGACCTGAGGAGGAAGAGGAGGAAGAGGAGACACTGCTGACAATCCCAGACTATTAAGGTGTTAAATAGCATGTTGTGTGTCAAATGAAGGACAGCATCATATACATTACAGAATGAAGTGGATGGAGGGTTCTAATACGCTACAAAGAGGAAAAAAGTAGAATGATAAGGCAAGATGTGCAAAAATACGGAGAAAAAAAAAAAGAGGACTTGTATAAAAGAAAAGTGGCCAGGAGGCATGAGCTCATATAACAAACTCTTCCTGAGACAAAAGGCAGCTCTGGTTGCTCAGAATCAGATATGTGTATTTTTGGGGCTGGGAGAGAAAGGTGATAGTTGCATTAGTGTCATATGTTTGATCAGGAAAGTGGCTGCAGTCTGGGATGTTTTTGGAACGCCGTCAAGGACACAACTCATCCCGCTAATGCAGGTGTGACGTGTATGAAAGAAAAAGAAAGAAAATACATCAAATAAGGGCTAAGAAATGATGCTATGATGAAGGTCTGACTGCTGTGAGATTAAATGACATTGACATTTGAGAAAAAATGTAAACCTTCATTTTGTCCTCAAACAATACAATCAGGGAATCGGTAGGACACCAGTATGTTTTTATTTAATACACTAGCCCTAACCCTAACATAATAGAATGGAAAGAATGAAGTGGATGGTAAAATAATTAATTGTTTTATTAAACCACCCATTTAAGGCCTGGATGCAGCGCTCTGTTGGTAAATATAGAGAGTATGAATTAATGTGTAGAACAAATCATTACAAAAAAAATCTTCAGGGCAAAACAACAGGCGTAACAGTTGATGAAGATTTACCAAATATTAAAAACATCCAACTCACTGTCAGCTATATTTGTATTACTTATGAATACAAACTGCAGTTCACAATGATATCCTACCGTGAAAAACGGCAAGCGGGAATACTTAATGAACATTTAAATCATCCCATATCAGAGTTAACAAGTAATTTTTTGAGTTTATATCAAAAGAAGTTCTGTTAGTTCTATGTTTCTCATTTAAAACAAATTAAATGTAACACCAAAGTCTTTCAGTGTTTTTTGGTCTGTGGATTCAACAAACACACTGTGTGGCACCACAATGGTGCAGTGGTAAGTACTGCAGGAATTTACTGGGTTAAACCTCTTTGTTTGAGAATTTTTATGTTCTTTCTTTGCTTGTATGAGATTTATCTAATTTGTATAACACGTGCTTCATAAGTCTGGAGTTGAATCTTTTTTGATAATATCTATTAAATGCATTTTATGAACAGTTACAACCATCTGCTCATGTAGGATATATATATATATGTGTGTGTGTGTGTGTGTGTGTGTGTGTGTGTGTGTGTGTGTGTGTGTGTGTGTGTGTGTGTGTGTGTGTGTGTGTGTGTGTGAAAAAACAACAAACTGGTCTAATCTACTGCTATAACATGCAGTCAAACTGGAACTAAATATTTCAATATTCACACTTTGTCTTTTTGTGTCAGTGGAACTGGTTTTCTCAAAACAAATGACTGACATGTTCATGTTGTCTGTTTCGGAAGCATGTTGGAGTTGATGTCTTCCAGATTTTGAGAATAAATCTTTTTTTATTTTACCATGTACAGAAACAAAAGACCGATTGTACTGAATCATTTAATGGGAAAGTGGCTAAATTCAAGGTTTCTGTCAGGCAGTAAAACTGACTTCAATCAAAAGACAGAGCTTTATTTCTGCATCAACACATCAAATCATGACGACGAGAAATAATACATTTATTTTGGCCACAACTATTATCTCAGCGTCCAAAGCCTGAGAGAGCTAGGTTCAAATGAGGGGTGTCAAACTTATGGCTCGAAGAAACAAAACAGGACCACAAGGCTCCAAAACAGCTTTACAAGAAGTAAATGTTACAATGGAAATGCTTATTGAAATATTAGTAATGAAGCAGTGAAGCTATATAGTATTGTTTTGGAAATGGCATTAAAACCGTCCTTAAAATGTGAGCATTTTCTGAACTTATTTGCAAATAAACATGAGAACAAAACGTGGTCACAAAATATGATACTCCCTAATGTTTTTAACATACGATATTGTTCTTTGAGTCATTGAGATATATTGCGTTAAACGAACATTATACATGTTTCAGTCATAACTAAAGTGTTCCACTTAAATGTTATTGGAATTTGAATTTGTCTCCATTACACTTCCAATACATTTTGAAGGGTAGATTTAGATGTGTGTGATTTAATGAGATGTTTTTTCTTTAAAAAGGCATTCCGTGACCATGTGTTCTCGGCCTCCACCCTCCTCCACTTCAGCTTTCTTAATCACACCAGGTTCCAGGTCCCACCACTTATTATTTATAGGTTATTATGCCATCCTTTTGCTGCTCTTGTCTCAATGAGCTCAAACTGATCTGTATGTGGCCTCTAAATAAAATCAGTGGGACCTCACTGTTCCACATTGATAAAAACAAACCTATGACTTATGTCGTGAGCATCATCGCTGAGAGCAGCAGACAACACAGACGAGCTAAAAACAGAAACAGTTAGTTCTGGTTTTGTTTGTGAATTTGTTGACCCTGACAATTATGAAATGCAAACTCTTAAAGAAACAACTCAGTCGTTCTTCTTCCCTCTGGCTTCAGTCCAGTTGTAATTATCTTCACAGTGCAGACAGATTCTGACATAAACTGGGCTTGATTACATCCTGAAGGGAGTCGAACAGAACTTGAGCTGCAACGACCAGATTCAGCATCACAACGATGATTTCACAGTGGAATTAATCATTGACCCTTCTGCTGCAGACTGTATACATGCACACACACACACACACACACACACACACACACACACACACACACACGCAAGCACGGGGGGTAATATAGGAGGGGGCGCTGTGCCAGACACAACAAGAGGAAGTGGTGTGGGATAATGAAATCTACCTCACACTCCCGAGGGACATCACCTCACCTATCCAGGGGCTCACAAATAGCTCGAGTAAGCAGTGCCCCCACCCACCCCACCCCCATCCCACCCCAACTTCACACACACATGATTCCCCCCCACCGTGCCCACCCCACCCCACCAGCCTCCACCAAGGCCCTGTACCCGTGAGCAGTTTCTACTTTATTTGTTTGGTGTCGTTGGAGTGACAGCAGCCTGAATCTGAGCTGCCATCACCCCCCCCCCCCCCCCCCCCGTCCTCGTACTACAGAGCAGGATAAAATACCCTTCTTGGTTCCAAGATGAGGGAAAAAAGAAGAAAAAAAGAAAAACATTCAGGAAATGAAAGTTGTAACTCGATCCTCTGTGTGCCAAACGTCTCCCTGAGCAGGGACAAAAGGCCCAGACGAAAGCTGCAGGCCGGGTCTATTCCAGCCTGCAGATGACAGAAGAAGGAGACGATGTAAAATCAAGACGAGAGAGGAATGAGAGAGCAGGAGGATGTACTCAAAGTGAACTTTAATTATTTCCTCCTTTATATTCTTTCCTCAGCCATTGAGAGGAGGTGAGGGTACTGCAGTGATGGACCCCCCGAGCAGACTTGAGCAGCCCACTGAGCGCTGAGCCCAACATCCCACAGACATGCATGCACCAAGCAAAATAAACTTCCCATTCCGGCCCTGCAGTATGTTTTTCAGAGGGCCTCTCCTCAGGGAAGGCCTTTACGACTCCACGCTCAGTACTTGTGGCGTAGTCAAGTGTGTCCAGGGCCAGAGAAGCATATAGACTTTTGACTTCCAACAGCAGAGGCCCAGATAGCCATTAATGAGTGACTCTGGTAAAATCACTTTTCTCAGGTCAAGGCGGGGTACCTGTGGACCGAATCCAGGAAATAAGAAGGTTTTATAGTAAGTGCAGTCAATGAAGTTTTCTTCAGATGTCATCATATGAATCTACATGTTATCCACACCACTGTATGATCATTGTGTCTTTTATGAGTTGTTATTGTTGTTTTTTTGTTTTTTTTTAATGCAAGACTAGAATTGAACAATAAATGCAGAATTGTTTGGGGTCAATTTATATTCAAAGTAGAAGTGGGGCGAGGTTGGATGAAAATAAAGGAAATCAGACAGAAAAGAAATAATAATGTGTAAAATACTGTGAATCCAATATAGTCAAAAGTTTGGACACGCCTTCTCATTCATGTGTTTTCTTTATTTTCTTACGACCATACTATTTACATTGTAGATTCTCACTGAAGGCATCAACACCATTAATCAACACATATGGAATTATGCAGTAAATAAAAAAAGTGAAATAACTCAGAACATGTTTTATATCTTTGATTCTTTGAAATAGCGACCCTTTGCTTTGAACACACTTGACCTTCTCTTGAGCTTCACGAGGTCGTCACCTGAAGTGGTTCTCTAACAGTCCAGAGCTGTTGGAAATGACTGCAGTCCAGCAGCCCTCACACAGTCTGGACGTGTGTTTAGCTTCATTGTCCTGGTGAAAAATAAATGGTGATCCAACTGAACACGAGCCGGATGGGATGGCGTGTCGCTGCAGGATGCTGTGGTCCCCATGCTGCTTCAGTGTGCAGAGGTTGGTGACTCAGATGAAGTCCTCCTCAGCAGCAGAGGTGATTCTGGGTCTTCCTTTCCTGGGCCCGTCCTCATGTTTTGCCGTAGAACTTGATGGTTTTTGCGACTGCACTTGGGGACACATTCAATGTTTTCAAAATCTTCCAGACTGACTGAGCTTCAGTTCTTAAAGAAATGATGGACGGTCGTTTGTCTTTACTTCCAGTAGCTGCTTGATTCCATAATAACATTTCTGACAGTCGTCAATCGCGGCGGTCGGCTGACTTCTACACAACTCAACTGATGGTTCCAAACACATTAAGAAGATGTGTGTAAACTGTGACAAGGCTCAGCTGGGAAATGAAAACCATTCCAAGTGATGAAGTTCATTGAGTGAAGGCCGAGGGTTTGCAGCGCTGCCAATAAAAGGGTGGACACTTTGAGGAGACTAAGGCTGTGTTTACATGTATCCAAGTATTTTTTTTAAAGAACTGTGCTATTCTCTGTTTGGCATTTGCATTTACACATAGATGGAGCTCTAAGTCACCACAAATTACGATTCCTGAAAACTCCCACCACAATGGAGATTTAGGCCACGTTTACGCATACCTAGGTTTTTACAAAAACAGATATTTCCCCTTCTACTTTAACAAAAAAATCTTCCTGACTGCTTATACGCATGGCACAGAGCTACTATGAGCTTGCCAAGCCTGTTCCTGTTCCCCCCCCCCCCCCCCCCCAGGGATTCTGATTGTCTATCATCAGTTCATGCTTCTTGTTATACTGCCCCCTACAGGTTTGGCGTATATGTAGGTCCATGTCAATGGAGATTTTTTTATAAATGTAGAAAACCCAGGTACATGTGGCCTAAAATATATAATATGTTTTGAGTTATTTCACACTTTTTTATTTACTACATAACTCCATCTGTCGTCATTCATAATTCTGCCTTCAATGAGAATCTACAATGTAAATAGTCACGAATATAAAGAATAAACATTGACTGAGAAGGCAAACTTTTCCTGTACGTACATGTTTTGTTTTGTTTTCAGATTCTCCAGTTTTCTGTCACAGTTCAAAAACATTTGAGGTGTGTCTGTTTCTCAGTTTGTCCTGTGATGGAGTTTCTCCGTCCCCCAGGGATATGAGGTGTATAGAGCATTAATGAAGATGAGAAGATGGATGAACAGAGAAAAAGGTTTGCAAACCCTAGTGTTTCAGTGGAAAACCAATTTTATTTATTTCATGATTTACTGTGGTTGCTGTAAATTACCACTGCTTTTCCTTTGAATAGAACATCCTTTAATTATCACCACTTAGAATTTTTTTTTTCATTTATTGCTTATGCATCAACTGCAGCTGATGATTATTGTGACAATAACTAATATCCTGAATTTAAGTAAAATGGACTCAGTACGTAATTATGAGTGGCAGAGATGTCCTGTATCACTTTGACATTATTTGTGGTTTTCTAGTCCAGTTTGCAGCAGAAGTAGCTTTAGTGTCCAGGTGAATGCCAGAGGAGGGTTTACTCCTCGAAAGCAGGGGTGTCAAAAATAAGGCCTGTGGACAAAAACCGGCCCACATGAAGCTCCAATCCAGCCGAACCACTGAGCAAATTGCAAAAATTTCAAATAAAAAAATGTCTAAAAAAAAAAATTCATAGGAGTAGCAGACACAGCAAAACACTGAGACATGAGCCAAGATATCGGTGATGCTACCATGAATGTTGGCGACCTCATTGCTGTAAAACTAACCTCAAAGCTATGAGGTCAATGTGAGTTTGTAAAAACGTGCATAATGCAGCAGCTATAGGAGAAGCTTTCTGGACATTTTAATGAATTTTGCACCAGAAGGTTTCATCAAAATTATGTTGAGATTGTACTTTATTTCTGTAGTAATTGTTTGGTTGTCTGAAAATATAGAAATTTTCATCACGTATACTCTGCACCACGACAGAGAAAAAACTTCAAAGTTCAAATTCAAAGGTCATTATGACACAAATCTACATGTCCAACGAACTCAAATGAAACTCGAATGATTTCAGTGAAACCCTGTCATGAAGCAAGTGATACATTTTACAAACAGATTAAATCTTGAACTTGTTCTGAACTTCTTGCTGTTGCTATTATTTGTAGTTTGTGATCCAGTTCGGATCAACCTGACCTGTGTGTGGCCCCTGGACTACAGAGTTCAAGTGCCCTGGTATCAGTCCGTGCTCACCGGGCCACCCTGGCAGCAGACGCTGAGGAGAAAGCCCTGCTGGTCCTCACACTACTGCCTGGTGCATTTGTAGCATGGTGTCAGTTGGCGGCGGTAATTACCAGGCTCTCTCTGAGTTACTGCTACACCAACGTGCCACCGGCTCTGGTATGCCAGCTAAGCTCTGTTATTAGGCTCAGAGCTGCCACTGGACAGTAGGCCCAACTCCTGCAGACACAGAGTCGCACTATCGGTCTGTCCTGTCTGCAAACTGATTGATTGTTCTACAAAGTACAGGCTGAAGGGGTAAACTAGTAGGATCTTCATCAAATGTAGGAAGCATGTTTATTATGTGTGGCAGCTGTAATTTTGCACAGAAGAGATGTCATCACACCATGGCAGGATAACCGAGAGCTCTTCATTAAAGTTGTATTGAGTAGAGTTTGCAACATTTCAGGGACATTCACCCATCAAAGGTGCTGCAGAAAACAAGAATCCCTCTCATCATCCCTCTGCCTTCTGCAATCAAACTGCCAGGGCCTTGGGGTTTGGATTCACAAACAACACTCAACACCGACAACACACATGCTAAAACAACAAGTTCAAGAATCAACTGACTGGAAAAAAATATTTTACAGTTCTATGCTTTATTTTGCTTGTTTGCAAAAACTATTGAAGGATCTGATCACTGTGATTTTTTTAATATTTAAATTAAAATTATCTGAATAGGAAAAAAAAAGTGATTCAAAAAGCCCAGTTCATACAGATTATGATTCAACTTGTGACGCTTATAAGATCAAAAATAAAGTTATAGTAACTGATAAAAAATAAGATGAAAGTCAGTGGTTTTAAAGGGGGAAAAATTAAATTAAATTAAATTAAATTAAATTAAATTAAATTAAATTAAATTAAATTAAATTAAATTAAATTAAATTAAATTAAATTAAATTAAATTAAATTAAATTAAATTTGGGGTTTGCATTTCAAGAAGAAAATGCAAGTGTGAATGCTGAAGGTTGAATAAAGCTGATTTCCTTTGAGCTCAGTATCTCCATGGCAACAGACAGAGATCTCCTTTGATCCACATCTTTGTTTTTTTTGTTTTTTGTTTGTTTTAGGGTTAAACAAGTATTTGGAAACAGTTAAAGATGTGAAAAAGCACCCGGCATGGCAGTCATCTCATGAACAAGCTGCACATTTTAGTATTTGAATGGCTTAAATGGCTTAAAAGGTTAGAAATATGACGCGGTACGGACAAAGTCAGAATAATAATAATAAAGATTTGGATCCTTCAGCATTCACACAACGACTGCATTTAGCATTCACACAATAAAAAAATTAAAAGAAAAAAGTTGTTTTGAATGTGGGGCTCAGCAGAAATGAAATGTAGGGGTCAGGTTGATGACTTTTCCCAGCATTATTTCTCTCCTTTTGATTTTTGTGAACATTTCTTGATATAAAGAAATAAGTAAAGAAAGCAAAACTTTTCAGTGGTTTCAGTGCAAATTAATAAAGAGAACATTTGCACATGAGGAGACTTGGGCTTCGTGTGGATCTTAACAGTAATCAATAATATATTTAATAATGAAAAACATTAGTTAGTCTGGTATTCAAGCATGAGGGGAGTTGGAGGGTTTCACACTTTTAAAACAAGTGGTCTAAATAAATATGTATAGTTTGTTTTTACAATAAATGCTTCTCTGTTCATTTCTTTTATCTTTTAGTTTTTTCTCGTTTTGTTTATCTTTTATTTTTTAGTTGATTATAGGTTGTCTTATTGTACATTGGACAGTGTCAATGTCTATTTATCTGTATATATGACAAATAAATATCTTGAATCTTGAAAAAAACAAACAAAACATATATGTGGTATGCTTGGAGATAGTATTTTAAGATTGATTATATAAAAGGAAAGCATTGTGATAGCAGTTTGTTGTTTTTTTTTTTTTTTGGCAGATTAAAGCAGTAAGAATAATAGATTTAGATTAGCTGACACAAAGTGTTGTAATTGTAAAGTCATGGAGCGTTGGGGGTGGGGGGGATGGCAGCTCCACTTCCTGGAAAAACAGATTACTGCCCCACCCAAACTGTGGATCCCTCCAAACGTGGTTTTGTGTCCCTGCATGCGTCTGTTCTGTGGTGTGGTGTGCAGGTTGGGGTTCAAGCGTCATGCAGGAGGCTATGGAGAAAAGGAGCAAAGTCTGCTTCACTCTCTCTCTCTGGCTTTGGCAGGTTTATAACTCTGACCCAAGAGCATGACTGAGAAAGGCCCAAGGTGCTGAACTTCAACTTGGCGACAGCTGCAGAAACTGGAGACCAGATAGTTTAAATATAGACCCCCTAAACCCCCCAACTGCTGCCCTGAGTCTGCCGCCACACTTTCTTACACATGGAGGCTGGCGGGCTGCTCTCACTAAACGCTGTACTCTCATTTACACTCAGGCCTGAACTCCTGAACCTGGAGGCTCTGTTTTTTGTGCAACTTCAGTTCATTGTGTTATATAAAGCATCAAATAGAAACCTGACATGTTGTCATACTCCTGAATTAACTCATGAACAGTTTTCATCTGGAGGCCTAAAATAAATGACGATATCTGGTTGAAGTGTATTAAATGTGTTGATTTGGTTGATGTATTGAAAGAGGACAGAGCTTATTGAGCTATTGCCTTTCTATGATGGCTCATGTCCGACATCCTGTGGATAAAAACTGATACTACAACAACATTCTTCTTTTTCTTCAAACACGTTGAGAAACTTAAAATTCCCTTGATTGGATTTCTTTAGAAAGCCCCTTCTAAAAGAAAATATCGTCGTACAGACCTAAACAGATGATACAAGCTGCAAAGAAAAGGCTGAAATGTTTTCAATCGGATTACAAGATCCATCCATCCATCCATTGACTACCGCTTATCCGGGGCCGGGTCGCGGAGGCAGCAGTCTGAGCAGAGTTGCCCAGACTTCCCTCGCCCCAGACACTTCCTCCAGCTCCTCCGGTGGCACCCCAAGGTGTTCCCAGGCCATAGAGAGACATAGTCCCTCCAGCGTGTCCTGGGTCTGCCCCGAGGCCTCCTACCGGAGGGACATGCCCGGAACACCTCCCTGGGGAGGCGTCCGGGGGGCATCCGAAATAGATGCCCGAGCCACCTCAGCTGGCTCCTCTCGATGTGGAGGAGCAGCGGCTCTACTCCGAGCTCCTCCCTGGTGACTGAGCTCCTCACCCTATCTCCAAGGGTACGCCCAGCCACCCTACGGAGGAAGCTCATTTCAGCCGCTTGTATCCGGGATCTCGTTCTTTCGGTCATGACCCATAGTTCATGACCATAGGTGAGGGTAGGAACGAAGATCGACCGGTAAATCGAGAGCTTCGCTTTTTGGCTCAGCTCCTTCTTCACCACGACGGACCGATACAACGTCCGCATAACTGCAGACGCTGCACCGATCCGCCTGTCGATCTCACGCTCCATCTTTCCCCCACTCGTGAACAAGACCCCAAGATACTTAAACTCCTCCACTTGGGACAAGGGCACTCCACCGACCTGGAGGGGGCAAGCCACCTTTTTCCGGTCGAGAACCATGGCCTCGGATTTAGAGGTGCTGATCTTCATCCCAGCTGCTTCACACTCGGCTGCGAACCGTGTCAGTGCACGCTGGAGATCCAGGCTTGATGGGGCCAACAGAACCACATCATCCGCAAATAGCAGAGATGAGATCCTGTGGTCCCCAAACTGGACCCCCTCCGGCCCCCGACTGTGCCTAGAAATTCTGTCCATATAAGTAATGAACAGAACCGGTGATAAAGGACACCCCTGCCGGAGGCCAACGTGCACTGGGAACAGGTCCGACTTACTGCCGGCAATGCGAACCAAACTCCTACTCCGGGAGTACAAAGACCAAGGGACCCCGGACTCCGTACTCCCGGAGCACCCCCCACAGGACCTCTCGGGGGACGCGGTCGAACGCCTTCTCCAGATCCACAAAACACATGTGGACTGGTTGGGCGAACTCCCACGAACCCTCAAGCACCTGGTGGAGGGTATAGAGCTGGTCCAGTGTTCCACGACCAGGACGAAAACCGCATTGTTCCTCTTGGATCCGAGGTTCTACTAACGGCCGGACCCTCCTCTCCAGTACCCTGGAGTAGACTTTCCCGGGGAGGCTGAGGAGTGTGATCCCTCTGTAGTTGGAACACACCCTCCGATCCCCCTTCTTGAAGAGAGGGACCACCACCCCGGTCTGCCAGTCCAGAGGTACTGTCCCCGCCCGCCACGCGATGTTGCAGAGACGAGTCAGCCACGACAGTCCCTGCACATCCAGAGACTTAAGGAACTCTGGGCGAATCTCATCCACTCCGGTGCCTTGCCACCGAGGAGCTTCACAACAACCTCGGTGACTTCAGCTTGGGTAATGGACGAGTCCACCTCTGAGAACCCAGCCTCTGCTTCCTCAATGGAAGACGTGGTGGTGGGATTGAGTAGGTCCTCGAAGTATTCCTTCCACCGCCCAACGATATCCCCAGTTGAGGTCAACAGCTCCCCACTTCCACTGTAAACAGTGTTGGTGGAGAACTGCTTCCCCCGCCTAAGGCGCCGGACGGTTTGCCAGAATTTCCTCGAGGCCGACCGAAAGTCCTCCTCCATGGCCTCTCCGAACTCCTCCCAGACCCGAGTTTTTGCCTCCACCACAGCCCGGGCTGCGGCTCGCTTGGCCTGCCGGTACCTGTCGATTGCCTCGGGAGTCCTATGAGCTAACAGTGCCCGGTAGGACTCCTTCTTCAGCTTGACGGCATCCCTTACGTCCGGTGTCCACCACCGGGTTCAGGGATTGCCTGAACCCGACAGGCGCCAGAGACCCTGCGGGCCACAGCTCCGAGCAGCAGCTTCAACAATGGAAGTGGAGAACATGGTCCACTCGGACTCAATGTCTCCAACCTCCCTCGGGATCTGTGAGAAGCTCTCCCGGAGGTGGGAGTTGAAAGCTGCGTGGACGGAGGGCTCGGCCAGATGTTCCCAGCAGACCCTCATAGCACGTTTGGGCCTGCCGAGTCTATCCGGCCTCCTCCCGGTCCAGCGCATCCAACTCACCACCAGGTGGTGATCAGTTGACAGCTCTGCCCCTCTCTTTACCCTAGTGTCAAAGACACACGGCCAGAGATCAGATGACACGACCACAAAGTCTATCATTGACCTCCGGCCTAGGGTGTCCTGGTGCCACGTGCACTTATGGACACCCCTGTGCTCGAACATGGTGTTTGTTATGGACAAGCTGTGACTGGCACAGAAGTCCAATAACAGAACACCTCTCGGTTTCAGATCGGGGAGGCCGTTCCTCCCAATCACCCCCTTCCAGGTCTCACTGTCATTGGCCACGTGGGCGTTGAAGTCCCCCAGGAGAACAATGGAGTCCCCAGTTGGGGCACTATCCAGCACCCCTCCCAGGGACTCCAAGAAGGTTGGGTACTCTGAGCTGCTGTTCGGTGCATAGGCCGAAACAACAGTCAGAGACCTGTCCCCTACTTGTAGGCGTAGGGACGCAACCCTCTCGTTCACCGGGGTGAACTCCAACACATGGCGGCTGAGCTGTGGGCAATAAGCAAGCCCACTCCAGCCCGCCGCCTTACACCGCGGGCAACTCCAGAGAAGTGGAGTATCCAGCCCCCGTCGAGGAGCTGGGTTCCAGAGTCCAAGCTGTGAGTGGCGGTGAGCCCAACTATATCTAGACGGTATCTCTCAGCCTCCCTCACAAGCTCGGGCTCCTTCCCCCCCAGCGAGGTCATGTTTCATGTTCCAAAAGCCAGAGTCTGTGTCCGGGGATCGGGTCGTCGAGGCCTCTGCCGTCGACGGCACCAATGCTATGCCGTCGATAGCTCCAAGGGTCATCCGGGTGCTCAAACTCCCCCACCACGATAAGGTTGCAGTTCAAGGGGGAGGGATTACAAGATAATGTAATGAAATAATTTATTCATGAAGCAATAACTAAGAATGAAAAAAAAAATTGCAATACAAAATAACAGCATGTTGTGTTGTGAATTATTAGAGTTTAACATCTTATCAGCCTTTTATCTAGATGAAAGGCCACAAGGTGGATCAGTGGTTGGAGACCTGGCCACACATCAAGAAGGTCCTGGTTCAAAAACCAGTCTGACTTCCTGTGTGGAGTTTGTGTGATCACCACATGTGTGCATGGCTTTCCAGCACGTGGCACAAAGACTAAAACTATCTAGTCAGAGTGCAGCATGAAGAAAACTTAAATTATTTTATGCGATTGCTAACTTAATTCCAAACTACTTTATCTTTCTTTCTTTATCAGGGATTTCCCTGATTGCCTTTAATTTATTTTGGATTGTTTTGTTTCTTGAGACAAAAGATCAATGTTGCTATCAAAGCAGAGTCCCACCATGAGTGAAAACAGGCTGAATACTGCAGTTCATCTGTCTGAGCAAGTGAAAAGCTTTTGCTCACATATCTCTGAAGAAAACCATTGTGACAGGAATATTTTTTCTTATAAGTCATTTGATGATTTTATGTTATAATACATGAAGAAAAAAGCACCCCAAACAAGAAATTTGTGATGATTTGCATATTTTATTTTATTTTGTAGCTCGATTCATAACATAAAAAGTCATAATTGCATACAGTTGCATTTATTTTGACTGAGCCGACTTTCATCATTTTTCTTTTCAATAAATCATTTGGTATTGTTGTTTAAATGTTACTCAAATCAAATAGTTCTGCTTTTAGCTCCTGAAACAAAATGTGTTGGAAATAATTGATCATATTTTCTGGTTACTGGCGCCATCTTGCGGTCCGAAACACAACTTCGCCAAAAGGGTTGAAGTTATAGTTTCAGTAAAACTCTACAATAGTTCACATCTCCACGTCAAAGAAAATAAATATTATAAGAAAGGCTTAGGTTTGCTTGTCTTTTTTATTTTTGAATGCTGTAGATTTAGTTTCACTCCCCTGGATGGGGACATACAAATACCAGTTTATTGCAGTAATTATGAAGTTGAAACAGTCTGGTGAAGTGTACTTCAATCTTGGTACCAGAACACTTTTATTTTACTCTTGGTATGTCACCACGTGTTTTTTTTTAAATTATGTGATTATTTGCTTATTTTTGTCAACTAGGTTTTGGGGGTCTTTGGTACAGGGTTGGAATATTTAATGATGAATGTTTTCTGGAGCATTTGGTGTGAATTTCCGAGTTGTGGTAGTTTGGTCGTAAGTCGAAGTAAACAGTCTGTTTCATTTCTCAGTGCAGACTCCTACTGCCTCTTTAGCTCTACCAAGAACAGACGAGATGGCGCAGTGACTTTTTTCAACATTCAGTATGTGAAATTTACATCAGCTTGATGGGTGGTGATGGTGTCTGTCCAATGATGGTGTCTGTCCAATTTCTTCATAGTTGTTGCTATTAACTTCAAATGTCATCATACATGCCACATTGGCAGACTAGTGAAGCTGTTAAATTCACACTAGAAAGACATACTTGACACGACAGTGATTCAATACACCATCCTCTGGCACAATAGAGTTTCACGGCTTGATTTCTTTAGATGTTTGGATGTCTCTGAGATAATGCGACATAATCCTGTGCCCCTGTGTGTACGTCCAGTCTGTCCTCAGAGTTTTGTCTTTCTTATTGTGTTTCTGTTAATTTTTTTAGGTCATTTTATGTATTTAAAAAAAAACATTCCATATTTTACCCTGAAATAGAGCAAGCTTAGGTTTGATAATAATAAACAGGAGACAAACGGATATGTATTGTTCCTATAGCCTTCAACGCTTTGATTTACAGGACAGTAAAAAAAAAAACATAATGATGATGATGAATGCAAACCTTTCACTGCAGGGCACATCAAAGATCCATCAGCTTCACATAATTGAGTTTTACCCTAAAACAACAACACAAACACAACTTTGTGTGACTCGTGTTTTTCTGTGAGACATTCATCAGAGCTGCTTTCTGTTCCCACAATGCACCACTGCTGTCTGTTGCCACATTCCCAGTGTTTGGCTGCAGACAGTATATACAGTATTAGTGAGTGATACGACCCATAACAATCATAGAAGCTCTGCTAATTTAGAAAGTATTTATTCAAACTGGGTTTATTCAAAATCCAGGATCACATCTTGGACTTATTTGTGTTGTTTTAAGATGAGCTTGTGATTGATTTAAATATAGGGTCTCTAAATATTCTTAGAACTATGTTATGTTTCTTTTCACAGCACAAATGTATATTATTTGTAAAAGAAAAAAACCTCTTATTTCTCTTTCTGTCAGGTGTGAAACTCTGTTGAGGAATAGATGGTGAACTGCAGAGTAGGAGGAAGGCTTCATCTGCTGGGGCTTTAATGGTTCACAGTTTAGAGAAATGATCTTCTGAACACAAGTTTGCTGGTTCAAGTCCTACTGCCACCCGGTCTCTGCGTAAAACCCTTGCACACCAACAGCCTGAAATGCACTGCAGATCCACTATGTGTTAACTGTACATATAGATTACTCTTCCAGAGAGGGTAGTAGGTAAGAGTAACTTGAATTAACAGTACTTCATTTGTATTCCATTACAAAAAGGAAATGTGCAAAAGAAAACAAATCTCCTTGTATTCATTTGAATGGCTCTACACCTATTTACACATACATACATACATACATACATACATACATACATACATACATACATACATACATACATACATACCAGTGGCGGCTGGTCAACAGAGGGCTCCCCCCACCCTCACCCCCACCGGTGGAAGCAAGAGGAATATTTTTTTAAATTATAAAATGTATGAATAACATGTAATACTATCAAAATGTGTTTATGCCAACAAACTAACAATGGGCCCTGAACTGTAGTCGCTTCATTTTCTAGAGATAATCTTCAATAAAAGAGAGAATTAATTTATTCATTTGATTTCAAAATTCTGCAGTGTGTGTGTGTGTGTGTGTGTGTGTGTGTGTGTGTGTGTGTGTGTGTGTGTGTGTGTGTGTGTGTGTGTGTGTGTGAGAGAGAGAGAGAGAGAGAGAGAGAGAGAGAGAGAGCAGCCTTTGGTGACGAGGAAAGCTGCCCTGAGGAGGCGGGACTTCGGATCGATCTCGCCAGTGATTGATTAACACCAGAACCACTGACAGAAAATGAAACAAATGATAGTCATTTCAAGTCAGAGACTTGTGGAGCTTTTTAAATCGTACCTGGCCAGACCTGTTCAGTGATTGGATGGAAGTCAGTTGTGGTTTGTTCTGTGTTTCTACCAGATGTTGAGATGAAGACAACAAGTGGCGAGTCTGATTATTAACTCTGTCACGTCTCTTCTAATTGACCGTTTTGAAAGAAGACATTTTGCATGACAGGTTCAACTTTCTCCAATATAGTTATTTTTTTTAAGTTTTTTTCAAGACAGAGGAATTGAGGTGTTTTTTGAAAATTTACCTGATATACTTTTAGTTTCCCCTAAACTCAGACTAACTGTCATTTGCAGTAAACCAAAACATTCATTTTCTAAAAGGGACTAATGAAGCTTCAGCTTTTATTTGTTTACAAGTATGTTAATAACATAGTCTTACTAAGTGTCTCTGTTCAATAGTCGTTTAAATGTTTCATGGACCCACCTAAGAAATGTGTCACCAGCCGCCACTGATACATACATACATACATACATACATACATACATACATACATACATACATACATACATACATACATACATACATACATACCTTGTAAATAATCTATATATGAGCACAGACACCTATCTAGAAATACAGTCTTCTATACATTCACAAACAAATGTGTACATACAGGAGGATGTTTATCTAAAAAGATAAACATTCGCTACAAACATGCAGCTAATAACGGCAGCTTATTTTAAATTGTGCTCAACTATGACTAATTCTATATACTTTAACAATACCTATGAATAATATTGTCATTCAAAATAGTACTTAAATCCACTACTGTGAGTATTTAATCAGTTTCTGTAGCATGTGTAGCAGGTGTATGGACTCTGTCCATGGTTCTGAAATCCTTCTGCGTCATTTTACTGAAAATACAAAAAACACATGGACTGGATTCAGATCGAAAGCAAACCCAGCTTCTGCAAAAATTCAGATTTATAGATCTCCGGCTTTAAACCTCTACAATGCCGTTCACAGGTCAAAAATACCCAAAACGTCCTCGGTCATGTTTTTGACTTGAGTTAAAATGAAACAACAAACAAAAATACATCTCAAGAGGGATTTTTGCAGGGAACATATTTGTTCTGTTATCCTAAGGAAATGTGGAGTTGTTAGATGAAGTGGTATAGAAGACAGTTGAAAGACAATGAAGGGAAATATTATTTGAATTGAATCTCTTGAATTGTTTGCTTCTGAAATCCAATTGCTTGAGAACTCCTTACTCAAAATAAGTTGAGTTCTTCGTGAATATATATCAGATTGAAAATATCTGAAAATAATCCATGTGTGATTTTGTAAGGAATCTTTTTCTATTACAAATAATTAAACATTTCTATTAAAATTTTATATATTCTGATTGATAAACCTGAAAATGTGCATATTTTATTATCATCTCTTGTTATTCTAGTGTATTTTAGGACACGTTGCCATTTATATTTCATTATATCTCATGAAAACAGGGGAAACAAAATTTCCCTAACGTTTGTTAAAAGGTTTCATATAAATCTTCCATGTTTGGTACATGACATGGTGCTGGTGTTTCTTTAAATAGTGTTGTTTGTAATCAATTAACCGGAATATGATTGTTTTCAGTAATATAATGTTGATAATGTTTGATTATGGACAAACTGTAACTTACTATTCCATGGGCACATGTAGTATAAATCGGTCAAAATGTATGATATTGTAAGAGATGTGAAGAATAGCTTCTATGCTTTTAATATTATTGTCAAATATTCTCGGAATCCTGCACCACTTTCACTGTGATTTACATGTGAAATAAGCTTTAAAATGCAGAAGTCACCGATTGATTTCTTAAATAAAGGATTATTTTGTTGATTTATTTTCAAGGAAGAGAGAAGCGCAGCTGCTGACATATGTGTAAGAAATGACCAGCAGGGGGAGACACAGTTTCAGACGGTTGGGGCATCCGGGCAGCACACTGCACATGGCCATTGTTCCTCATTGTCTGAGAAAGAAAACCTCTCAGATGGGAAGGAAAACATCTCACCAAACACAAATACCGCAAACAGTTGTGTGCCCAAGGTTGGGAAACACTGATGGCATGGAAGGAGCGGCTTTAAACGAATTATTTTCATATAAATTCTGGGCCTTTGCACAAGGAGCTGACTGATTTTTTTTTTCAAGAATAGAAAAATGCAGGCTTCGCTCATCCGAATAAACTATTTAAGGTACCGTCCTCTATGACGGATTGCAAAAGTTGACCTTGAAAACAACAAATCATTGATGGGTCAAAAAAAGAAAGTTGTTGGAGCGCAGACAGGGTGGAGAGATGGGAGGAGGGGGCTATTACAAGAGTGAAACCATGAATCCTTAAAGGTCCACGTTCACTAGTTCAAGGGATCAAAGTCTCCAAAAAGACACTGAAGAACAGGAAGATAGAGATGCGGAGACAGGAATGCTAAATTGCAGAATAACCGACTACAATCCCACCAAAAACACCAGAGACAAACCTGAACCATCATATTAGCCCGCCTCAATGGCCGACTCACAGGGCCCTTTGGGGAAGGGAAGGGATGGTTCAAGCTGCCTCCACCCTCCAGGGCTCCCTCAGGGAGGGGATGGGATGATCCATTGTCATAGACTGGGGACCCCTTGGGGAGGGGATATGGTGAGACACTGTCATTGTCCAGGGTTCCCTCGGTGAAGAGATGGGGCGGGGCATCATCATCACAGTTGCCACAGTTGCCATCACTGCTGCCGCCACTGCGTTGCCACAGTCCGTGAGGCACCACAGGTCAGGGCACCAGAGGCTGGGTGAAGGCTGGGTGGGAGGCTGGCTGACAGGAGGCTCGCTCGGGTCTGCCGAAGCTGTGATAGTTGATAGTTGAACTTGGTATGAAAAGAAGACCCATCCTAGAGCAGAGCACAAGACTGCTGAGTCCAAAAGAGGTCGGTCTAAACACATAAGAAAAGTTCATCATATACTGAAGCTACCATGTGACGACAATCCCACACTGTGGCACAGGTGAACGACATCATGGCATGGGAGGGAGGGAGGGAGGGAGGGGGGGAGGAGGGAGGGAGGGAGGGAGGGAGGGAAGGAGGGCAGGAGGGCAGGACAAAATCTTGCAGAAAAGGACTTGTTTACCTTACTGAGTGGCCTCCAACACTTCAGGACCAGCACTCTGTGCTGTACTCCAACATTATACTCCATGCTAATTATTATTATTATTATTATTATTATTTTTATTTTTATTATTATTATTATTATTATTATTATTATTAGTATTATTAGTATTAGTATTATTATTATTATTATTATTAGTAGTAGTAGTAGTAGAAATATTAATCATTGTAATATTGTCATAGTGGTAATAGCTTTATAGTAGTAATATAGTAATAGTAGCATTAGTAGTATTTAAAAAGCCTGTGTAACAAACAGCATAAACACAGCTTTTAGTTTGGGTTTGTGTTTCGGGTAATTTTCTTGTTAAAGGTGGTGATGGCAGCATATTGACAAGTTCGCTTTCTTTTTTATTCCATTTCACTTTATCTCTCGGGGGAAATTAACGCAAAAATATTTCCTAAAACAAAAAATTCTACATACCAGCAACACTGTGTTATATCAAGTTCAGTAATTCGAAATTCGTAACGACTATCTTTACGCATCGGTTGAGCAACACCCCGCGCATTGCGCGCACTGCAATCTGAGCCAATTATAACAACAGAAACTGTTTAATCAATGTGAATTTTAATATAAAAAGGTTTGGCTCCAAAATAATCGGGAGAATAAGAAACATGTTTGAGTAGTTTGCGTTGTGATCTGCAGAAAGCCACACTGTACAAAAAAAACAGCATTGTCCACCAGAGTGAAGAACATTTTACTGTATCATCAAATGAATCATATGAAACTAAAGCCGTCTGGACAGACGAGACCAGAAGGTCCAGATCAGGTCTCTGGATCCACACAGGGTCTACAAATAAATAACAGGATCCCATTGATCCACGCATACCGACGAAACAGTCACAATCCTTCTGGAACGCTGGAAGTCTGAAAAACAACACTAATCTAAAAATGGCACTTGCTTGTACACAGTGAAAACATGTCCTCTGAGGTGCCAGAGCCACACCAGGCTCCTGAACATGTTAGAGAAACACGATTTCACTGGTTAGATTTTACTCTAAAGGTTGAAAAAGAGGCTTCACTTTATGTTAGGATTTCCATTGAGAGAAAATTTGGATTTGTGTCTGACAGAAAGCGCAGCACGGATTTAATGACATTTACACACAAAGAAACGTGTCATTTTTTCCAAGTATCGTCTGAATTTACTTTAACGATACGCAGCAGAGCCTGCAGCTAAAATACTCCTAAAACATCAGTTCTCTCGCCTTTTAATAATGATCATCTCGTCGTTATGAGTGCGTCTAAATTAGCAGATTTGTATCAAGTCTGAAGGTAGGTTCAAAAACAGGAGCTTTGAGGACCCGATCGTCTGTTTGGCACATTTCAAAGATGGACACGGGTCTCTCCGAAATGTTTAAACGCGTTAATTCAACTGTCGCTTTAAAGTGTCTTCAGTGTTTGTTAAAAGGAGGATTTTCGTTCCTCCTTTCGAAAGCCTCTGCTATCTTCAGCTGCTACCTTTTTCCTAGACGAATTCAGATCCATAAACAAATATTATAATCATAAACAGAAACGCGTTTTGGTGCACACTTATCCAAGCTGCTTGTATAATTCAAAGAATCAACATCGTTCCAGGTGATTTATTGTCACCTGGTTTAAATAATTATTCTTGTGCGTTATTCTGTGTTGGATTGTTTTCGTAATCCAGGGAGATTCCCTAATTCAACAAGAAGTAAAATTGAGGTCAGTTCTCGTTTTTGGTGTTGGCGTTAACGACCATATCATGTCATTAACAATTTAACATCAACGAAAGGTAAAAATAATTATTTGGTGAAACAACAAACAGCCGTACTCAGGCAGCTGCAGGTGGGAGGAAGTTATAATGGCACGGGAGATGTGCGGTGTTTCATAAAGATAAAGTGCGCTGCGCTCCGGAGGATGTGCGCGCTGAAGGACGCTGACGGGCCCAAACACAATGGAGACGCGTCGAGACGGAGGCTGCAGCCTTCATTCCCTTCATGGCACAACACAGCCACTGCGCACACAGCTCAAATGGCACCATATTCTCCAACTGAAACGCTTTGCACCAGGCTGCACACGTCCAGCACAGGATCCTGTTTCCTTCTCAGGCAAAAAAAAAAAAAAAAAAAAAAAACAATAAACAAAAAAGCAAACAGCGTAAAATCACTTATTTTAAAAATAATTACTGAAGCATAATCGATGATCCTGTGAGCGGACCACTGAAAGTCACAAAACAATCAACTGGTGATTAAATCCATTTAATAGGCCGAGCCGTTGAGACACACACACACACACACACACACACACACACACACACACACACACACACACACACACACACACACACACACACACACACACACACACACACACACACACACACACACACACACACACACACACACACAAACACTCTCTCTCTCTCTCTCTCTCTCTCTCTCCCTCTCTCTCTCTCTCTCCCTCTCTCTGTCTCTGCAGAAGTTTGTCTTTTCTTTGCAGGGCCCCTTTTGTCCGACCAGGACTCGCAGACCTTCATTAGCCCTGATTACCGCTGACCAGTTTGACAACCTTATTTACTGCCAGAAAGACTTTTTTATCCAGCCCCCCTCGGCCGCCCTCCTGCTCAATAGAAACGGAAATATTTAGCTATTTTGTGCTCGCAGATTGAAAGAAGAGCAGCAGAAATAGGAAAAGAAGTCCCCCTTCCCCAAAAACCCATTGATCTCCCTGCACTTGTTTCCTCTCTGCACCTCCAGACTCAGACTTCTAGCTTCTGTTTTGTTGACACTGAAAGCCTTTTGTCCGCTTCAGAAGTTACTGTAGCCTAATTGATTGCAAAGTGGGGGGAAACCAGGTGGTTGTTGAATCAAGTGGAAAAAAAATGAACTTTAAATTCTAGTTTGGTCTTCTTTTGCTCACTTTGCTTCTGTCCTGTTCACGGAAAATGAATTAAGGCGTTTCATGGCCAAACTACATACAAATACACTTTACTCATTCATATCATTGGAAAATTTACCAAGGACTCATGACTTGTTTGAGGCCATTCTTTTCTCAAGTGGCATTCTTAAAATGAAGAAATTTGCCATTTAAATTTGATAAACTGTTGACGGAAATCACACGTTTTACATCTTACAAATGTCTCTAAATGGTAAACAAAAATTTCCATAAAGTTCTGTCTGTTTTTACTCCACTTTTTATATGTATATACATACAATGTTTTGATGAATGTTTGAAAATGATTTAAAAAAATGCACTATTGGCGCAGTACTAATTATGACATCATCATCATCATTATTATTATTGTTGTTGTTATTATTATATATGGTACCAATCGTGCGATGTTAATAAATTCTGGGAATCCTTCACAAACTGTGCCTCAAGCTAGTTTAAATAATCTATCGTTGTTACAATTAATGCTACCGGTTGGTAAAGGTTTGATGAAATTATTGTTCAACATAGAAATGAAAAGTGATGTTTGTGGAGATGCTGCAAAAAATATCTGCTGAAGAGGATAAAACAGCAGGAGAGGATGATCTCTGAGCACTTCTTTTTTTTCACCCAAATAAATAAACAGAACACATACGTTTACGCATATAGAACTGAGGCAATGTGCACAACGTGCAGCGCAAATTCAGATTGTATAATCTGAGTGTGTGATCTGAAACGTTTCCACCCTTCTTATTTTATAGCAATTAAAATATTCACTCAGATTAGTGTTGTCTTGGGAAAATGAGCACTTGCACGCTGTTTGCGCCTCCGTGTGCTGCTTAAAGCCCGACTCTCCAATCTGCTGTGTTTTGATCTCTATGATCTCGCGAGCAGATCATCCGGGTTAGTGAGCCGGCCTCACCGTGACCTCTCGCTGTCATCCTGCATTACAGGACGCAAAGCATGTTGGCCAATTAGGCCCCGCTCTGAAACGTGTCAGAGAACACGGCACTGCGCCATCACAACCCGCAAAACGCACAAAATATTCTTGTAAAATTCACATTTCATAATTTTTGTTCTTTGTGTTTTTCCACCAGGCAGTCCAAAAATAAATAAGACTAAGCTGTAAAATATCTTGATCAACAATTATTTTATTAAGTTATCTTTACTTCTTTTTTTCCCTTTTACTGAAACACATGTTCACTAAAGCGCGCATGCTCAACAGGTTTACCTGTGTACAAGGTAAGTATTAAAAACACCAAGCAAATGAATATGAAATTCGAAGAGACAGAGCAGATCGTTTTAAATAGGCAAATAAACATTATTTATAAAACTTTGAAAGTAAAGTAAAAATATCACAGTTCTTTTCAACATGAAATACCCACAGAGAACAGCAGGTTAGGCGCGTTTGGGTTCCCTCATCCCTTTTTTTTCTTGTTTCATTTTTCTTCTTTTTTTATTTTTTCTTCCACGTCTCATCTTGGAGCGTTGGTTTATTAGTCCGTGAAATGTGTCTCGTCCGTATTAAGTTCAGTTATCTTCCACGCGTGGGTAAAAAGCAAACAGAAGTAGGCCTAAAAGGAGGACGTCGCAGATCACAGATCCCCTCTTGTTTTGGCAGCCGTCAATCAGTGTGTGTGTGTGTGTGTGTGTGTGTGTGTGTGTGTGTGTGTGTGTGTGTGTGTGTGTGTGTGTGTGTGTGTGTGTGTGTGTGTGTGTGTGTGTGTGTGTGTGTGTGTGTGTGTGTGTGTGTAACTCAACGCAGGCACTATGACTTGTTTTATTAGATTGTCTTTCACTCGGATCCTCCTGGAACTCATCAACACGGAGCTTGATCTGCGCGTCAGATGTCACATTCACTGTCGCTGGAGGTGATGGAGATGGCCGAGGCGGCCGCCTTACTGGACAGACTCGCCTCCGGACTGGACGAGTTCCCCAGACGGTCCACGGTGCCGTCCTCGTCGGCCAGGGAGCGAACCGAGCCGCCAGACAGAACCTGCTGCTGGAGCCTGAGTGGAAACAGGACGCACAGACAACCAGACACAATATTTCAACTATTTGAATTTGGCTTCAAAAATAATAAGCAAAGACATCCTGAAATAATTACATAATATTTATAAATGTGCTTCAACAAACTTTTTTTTTTTTTTACGTGGAAACAGAAGCAACTCAGTTAAAAACTAAAATATTTACAAAGCCTTATGATTAAAAACATTATTTTCATTATAAGATACAGATGTAGTTTTAGGAGATCATTTTAAAACGGCGCAATATTATATTGGACCTTTTAATTTAATTGTTGTGAATGTCTCACTATTAATTAAATAATTTTAAAACGATTTCACGTCTGAATTAACGATGAATGTTATCAGTGACATTAATGTTAATATGGAGCCAATCGTCAAAATAGGGATTGAGGAAAATTGAGCTTAAATCGATTTGTTGTGTTCGCCAACAAAATTCACAACGTTTCTAAAAGGATCTATCCACAATCATAAATGTTAGATATTAGTTTTTGTTAGTCACATATTTTAATTAAATGCCATCACTGTGAGCGGGATTTAGGTCTATAACAAAAAAGTAAAAAAAAAAAAAGGGGGGGGGGGACAGACAGAGGAGAAACAAATGGATTAAATAACAAGAAGTGATGTCAGAATTGACTGCAGCTCTGTGGCCTGTTTTGCTCTATTAAACCCGCCGTCTATTATATCACAATGCTCGCAGGGTGCTTGTTTCAGAGTATTTCCAAATCTTTTTTTTTCTTTTTTTAAATTGGAGACGTTCTGAGCATCCCCAGACGGTGCGCTGCGGCTCACCTGTTCTTTGCAGCCGCCGCTCTGTCTCTTTGTCTGCGGTTTTTGAACCAGTTTCCTACTTGTGTGGGTGTGAGTCCAGTCGCTTGAGCGAGCTCCCTCTTTTTACTGGGGTTCGGGTAGGGATCCTGCAAGTACCATTCTCTAAGCAAGTGCCTGGTTCTCTCTTTGAAGCAGTGGGTCTTCTGCTCTCCGTCCCAGATGGTTCTGGGCAGGGGGAACTTCTTGCGCACCCGGTATTTGTCCACCGGGCCCAGCGGGCGGCCCCGCAGCTTCTCCGCCTCCTGGTAATGCGCCTCCAGCCACAGCGCCTGCAGCTTCGTGTGCGACTCTTTGGTGAACTTGTGGTTCTCCAGGATGTGGTAGAGTTCACGAAAATTGCCGGTGTGGAAGGCGACTACGGCCCGGGCCCGAAGCACCGACTCGTTCTTGTTGAGGACCTCGCAGGCCGCAGGCGCGACGGGCAGCGACCAGAGGAAGCGGCCCAGGCGTTCCACGTCCCCGCTCTCCTCCAGAGTCTCGCAGACCCCGGCGACCTGCTGGGGGCTGAAATTCAAGATGGGCAGCTGAAACATGGAGGCTTCTCCTGTGTTTCCCTCTCTCCCCCTCCTTTCTCCTCTCTCTCTCTCTCTCTCCTCTCCGCGCCTCCGCGTCGATCCTCCGCGTCTTAGTTCCGTGAGTCAAGACAATCCAAGACACCCGGCAATGGGGGAAAAAAAAAGGAAAAAGGAAAAAAAACCAAGGCAATCCCAAAGTTACCGAGCCAATCGTCTGAGCATCCGCGACCGAACGCCAAACGTGGCGGAGGAGGGACGATGCTGCGGGGGCCGGTGGCTACCGCATCCTCTACCGGGGCAAACTTGGCAGTCAAAGGGCTGAACGGTGCGGAGGGAACCGGGAACCGGGAACCGAGGAGCGGAAGCCGCGGCGGATTTATCAAGGTAGGCTGGGAATAGGAAAGAATTACAACCGGAGCAGAGATGTATTTTTAAGGGGGGGAAAAAAGACAGAACCGGAGCAGAGATGTATTTTTAAGGGGGGGAAAAAAGACAGTCAAGCCCCCTCCGATGATTTTCTATTGGACTTGGCAGATTGGCTGCCCGGTTGCCATGGAGACACGTCAATCACTGTCAAGTTCGGCCAATCAGGCGGAAAGGAGATCTCAGCACCTCCCTTTTCAAAAATAATATAAACATTTTGACCTTTTTGCTTCGCGTCTTCAGACATTTATGTGCCCCGCCGTGCCTCCCAAACACCCCCTTGCCTTTGTGCGGCGGGCGGTGTTAAATAAAGACTCTTCAGTCTATATAGTGGAGCTGGAGCGCGCACGAGGCGCAGCCATTATTACAGCTTCAAGCAGCAAAATGACATCCCCGCTGACTGGAGGCGACCGTCCTGCCCCGGGATAAAACTACACACACATCTGTTTTGGAAGACACATTTCTTAAAATTGTGAAATATATTGTTTTTGGTTTGACCACATATATTTGATTTCATATTTTAGGCCTGTCGGGAGCTTCTATAAATACGTTATTAATAAAAATTAACAACGACATTCCAGACCTTTCTGTTTTGGGAGATTTTCTGTTATTATGTTGAACTCACATATATTTTTAACCCCTATTTTTATTTTATCTTAAAAATGGTGGTGACTTTAATCTTCCATGTCTGCATGACTGTGGAAGTGTAACCGACCCCGACCATTGAGTTCTCCAGTTGGACCAAATTCCTTTTTTATTAATCACAATAAAATAAATCAGTGCGCACCTACATGTAGTAATAGATATGCACATTTTCTCCATCAAACTAAAATAAGTTAAATAATTTGTGTGGGTGTGTGTGTGTGTGTGTGGTGTGTGTGTGTGTGTGTGTGTGTGTGTGTGTGTGTGTGTGTGTGTGTGTGTGTGTGTGTGTGTGTGTGTGTGTGTGTGTGTGTGTGTGTGTGCTGCATCCTCACATTTTTACTCACACCTTTCATTTACAGTATAGCCGCAGTTACAGTATGTCAGGCGCGTGCGTGTGTCCGATGCGTGGTGGCTGTAAAACACAGCGAGGTGGAGAAATATTTGTGTATATAGGATTATGATTGCCCCGCCAGGCTACTCGGGTTTAGTATCAGACACACTCCGTTTTATGCTCAGGCTGATTTAGTAAATAAGAGGGCGGATAGATAGCGCAGATGGTTTCAAGTGTCGGGTCACATTATTTCATGGCTGGGTACAGTACTAAAGTTCATTCTGACGGAAAAGCCTGATATTATTTGTACAGATACTCCCCCCTCCGCCGATGCGCGCGCGCGCGCGCGCGCACACACACACACACACACACACACCACACACACACACACACACACACACACACACACGCACACACACACACACAACCTTACTCTCTCCTCACTCTCTTGCATGCACGCACACCGCACACACTCAGGCTGAAGCCCCTTCGGGATGTTTTTGCATGAATTATACACTGTGCATGTTCTGAAATGCCTCCCGCACAGGAAGCTGTTCACTCCTGCTGCTTTACAGCAAAAGCCAATCAGTATGAAGATCTAAAAAAGATATTTTCAACGTGAAATATTTCAAACAAATATCTACAAAAAGAAAGGAGCAAGATGATTTATTGCATTTAATACTGAGCGAGGAGAAGAATTGGGAGATTTAACTTTGGTCTGTCGGGGTCGCCAATCATTCAACACCAAGTGGTAAATAAAGGATAAGATCTCCATCACATCAAGCAGTGGAAGTAAATTGTGAGGGCGACCGACAAGGTGCCGGTCTGAAATATTCAGCTGCCTGTAAATATTTAATTCCTGCAGGCTTTTCACCCCCAACCTAAATTTACAAGGCTGCATTACTTTTTCGAGGAAGCGCGCATCAATAAAACATCAGCGAGTTTCGGATCTCTTAAACGGAGAGCTGGAAATAACAATTGTAGGCCACGCTGTGTAAGCAACACGTCTGCTTTATTGGTCCGCCTTAAACATTCATAACTTGTTGGGGGAAAAAAATGTCTGGGCATGCGCATTTGCATGGATCTTTGGAGTCTTTACCGCTTTTATTTAAATCATATATATATGATTTAAATATGATATATATATGTATATTATATATATATATATATATATATATATATATATATATATATATATATATATATATATATATATATATATATATATATATATATATATATATATATATATATATATATATATATATACATATATTTATATATATATGGGGCAGAGTCAGGAGATACTGTCTGGGCCTCCTGACACCAATATCTCCACACATTCAGCTGCTCAGTGAATCCACACAGTGGATCTCATTCAAACACTTTCTTTCCTTCTTTTGTTCAAGTGTGTCATGGCCCGATCCCTGCTGCTGCAAGTCAGAACATTACATTATTAACACATTATTAACACATATTAATGGCTGATTTGTCCATTAAGGCAGTTTCCTTCTCAACCAGGTGAAAAACGTTTAACGTTCCTTACAAATCAAATATCAACAAATCCAAATTGAAATTTAATTCAAATTTGACCTTTGTGACTTATTTTTAAACCATGTAAATGTTCTTTTCTTCTCATCTATAATGTGAAAACAAAAGCTGTTGTTTTTATTTAAAACAAAAATTACAGGAACACCAACATTATCATCAAAAACTAAAAACAATGATGAGAAGTTTAATTCAACACTGGTTTGTTCTTGTTATTGTGACTATTTTTTTTGTCACATCTGCAGATGTGAGAGGGCAGTCTATACCAACTTTAATTAGGTGAGATACATGAAAAACAAAAGTGCTTTGAGTGAGCAGAGAATTTGACTGAAACGTGTTTCTGAGGTCAAGGATGAAGTTTATGACTGGAAAATGAAAATACATCTGTATAGATGAACTATTTTTGCATACAAATATATTTTCTGTCTGTACCACATCAAAGCTTTCTTCATGGAGCAGCTGTCATTAACTTTGTGTCTCTGTTCTTTCTCCTCTCCGTTCTATTTCTCTGTCCTCTCCTGCAGGATCTGCGACTGGAATTTCAGGTTGTGATCTGCACTTCCTACTCCCATCAATTGTTTTCTGTCCTTTTCTTTTTCGTCTGAGTCTGCATCTGCTCCAGGTTTCTTTGAGTTTTTTTCCTCCTGCTGCTCATGTGGAACTGTTTTCTTTGTATTTCAGCCGAATGTAAAGTGTCATGAGATGTCCATGGCTTCATATAAATAAAAATGAATTACAGTGAATAGATGGAACGGCAGCAACATAAAGAGGAACACGAGGTGAAGAGAGGAGTGATACAGCATGGAGGTGTGGTGCACCCCGCTGCACACCAACACTCAGCCTCCTTCCAGCACACTGTGAGAGAGGAGTACGTTTACTTTGTGTCATCATCGTTAGCATGGAGCCAGGCTGTAGTTTGGCCCCTGGGCGGAGAGGAGGAAGAAGCGGGGTATAGCTCCATGTGAACAGGCTGGAAATGACCCAGATTCCCCAGGATCACTGGAGCAGACGAGACGCTACAAGAGCTCGTCACCAACAGCCATCCTGCAACTATCCCATCCCGACCCACACTACCTTTCCCTCTCCATCTGCTCCTCGCAGCACCATTGTTGTTGTTCTGCAGATCCATAAGCCCACTGAGGTGTGTGCAAACATGCATAAAGGCATTCCACCGAGTTTGCTCACACAAAACATTACCGGCAAATCTGAGTTTGAAACGCATCATATCACCACGGTGTTCACACGCTCTGTCACTGTATATTCCTCTGATCTGTCTGTATCGTGATTGTGTCTTTTTTAATGCACTTAAACAGCTTGCAGAGAAAGCAGGCAGTGAAGTAAAACACTGCCACACAGTGCTAATGTACATTGTTAATTGCCCGGGGCTGGCAGGCGCATCTTCTTGGCAGAGCAGGAGGAAGCAGACATTATACAATGTGTGCCTTCTCTCTCTCTCTCTCTCACACACACACACACACACACACACACACACACACACACACACACACACACACACACACACACACACACACACACACACACACACACACACACACACACACACACACACACACACACACACACACACACCAAGCTGTAGTGGTTCTGTTGACTTGACTTCTCCCTGCACGGCAGACTGTTTTAACTTGGAGTCAGCTGTCCCAGCCAGGATTAACTTTCCAATTAAGATATCATGTCAGCAACACTACCAATAACCTCTGGGTGACCTGGATGTATTTAACCGGGCCTTGCCTCATGCAGCAGGACTTAAAGAGAAGTCACTTCGCTCATATGTTGCCTCCTGGCTCGGCAGTGGCAGAGGGGTTAAGCCAAAGCTCTCTCGGAGTTGTGTTTTCAGACCCATTTGCCCTCTGGGCAGCACTGGCTCTCGATGCTGCGTTTAATCTGTGGATTTGTGGTAACAGAGAAGACTTCTTATCCACTGACCCATTGCCCCCCAGTGTACGTAATCCACAGCGCCTTTCAGTCACACAGTCCTGCTGACACGGATAGAGAAGAGACAGAACACTGTAGCAGTCAGAGGGGGCCCACACACACGCACACGCACACGCACACGCACACACACACACACACACACACACTGTCATGCCCTGCCCTGACACACATACTTTTCCCTCAAGCTTTCGTTTCACAGGGCTCCACTACGCCGCTCAGCCATTATAAGCAGTGCACATGATATTTGACCTTACAACCACTAAGCCAATTCACACTAGCATGGTATGAGGAATATATAATTCCTTAATGCCTGTGTTTCAGCCGAGACATGACAACAGCACTGAATATTCATACTTGAGTCTACACTCTTAAGCTAATAGGAAAGAAATCATTTTTCTAACAGAACAGCCCATCTTGTGCACACAAACACAGTGAAAAAAGCATTACACCTTTGTCAAAGAGGGTTTCAGGGGTGTAAATCTCTGCAGTGGTTTGAAAGCATACAAAAAAAGCTTTACCAACCATCTGTGGCCTGCAAATGTAATGTTGCTGAGTCCCACTATTGTCATTCAGAAGAAAAGTCTGATCCTACATTGAAGCTGCTCCAGAAGCTCAACATTTTATCCTCCTCACAGGTTGCAAATGTGAGTGAAGAGACTACATTTGGCTGCTGAAAACAAACAATGCAGTGCGAGTGAACCTCAAATCCTTGGCAGAACACCATTAGGAATACCTTGAAACCTACCCTTTTTTTTCCCGAAAACACATTTACGGAGCATGTTATAGAGTGCATGCAATTATTACCTCCATTCCACTCCTGAATACAGTCAATTTCTGGCCAGATAAAGGGCTAAATGAAACCTGGGAGAGTGCACGGTGCACACCGCACCGCTTTATATAACCTGTGTTTGTTAGTGTTTGTGTAAGAGGCAGAGCAATAGAGAGCAGAAATTGCAAATGAACAAATGGATGCATCACCTATAGCACTTGTACAACAAAGTGATTGTATGAGGCAGCATTTCGCTGTTAGAGCTAAAACGCCAAGCTGGTAATTATGAACAGTAAATCCTTTTGCTTACACACAGTCATACACATGTGTGTATGTGTGAAATTGAAATTGAACACAGTACTAAGTGACTTTCCACATATAAAAACATACATGAAATTGGTATCCAGTGGTGTGGGTTCCTTCGCAGCCACTTGCCTGTTTCTTGTCGCAACCATCAGAAATAATGGTGAATGAAAATAAAGCAGTCCAAAGTGTACTAGGCAGTTGTAAAGTGCCCGGCATTGGTCCAGTTTAAACCTGGACTCTGTATAAAAAGATATTTCACGAAAAATGGAAAAAAAAAGAAGAAAGAACTCACTTTTCGCTGTACGAACACAGCTACAGACAAGCTATCAAAACAGGTGGGTGATTGAATGCTTGGTCTTTAGACCTTCCTCTGCAGCCACCCACACACTATCTCTATCTCCCTTTATCTATTTCATTCACCAATACACTTTACAATATACAGACTTGCAATAGAATAGAATACACACCTAGGTTTTAATAACATCACAATGATCAGAATTCACTCTATTATCTGAGCCCATTATGATCCCGTATATTGAAAGTTTCTGACTGAAGCTAGAATATAATTACAGAAAGAAAAAAAAAGTTTCTGTGAATAGGGGTTTTTTTTGTTTGTTTTTTCTTTCTTCAATTATTCAGCATTAGAGCGTGAATGCAGACACTACAAAGCTCTCTAATGTAGTTCAGCGTCTTGATTTTGTCTGGCAAGACTTCCCAATGGGTGCTGGAGACGGCGGTCTCCCTCTTCCAAAAGAAAAGTGAAGAGAGAATAAAAATACTGTCCGTGTCATAGGATCTTGACGACACCCAAAGGTGACAGGAGTCAAAACTCATCACAGTCAGGAGGTCCGCTGGCACCAGGGAGCTACATGATGCGTGAGTCAGGCCACAGGTCACAGCGCCGCCTGGGCCTCACCTCCACTTCACATTGTCTGAGAGCCTCAGAACACACACACACACACACACACACACGCACACACACACACACACTCACACACACACAAACTGTCAATAAATGTCTCTTCGAGCAACATACTTTGCTCTTTTGTCTGCACTATCACAGCTTTTTCAACAGTGACCTTTACACATATCTCTTCAGAATGTGTGTGCTCTAATGTGTCGCATGTGAGTCGAAAAGAAGCTTGTAAGAAGGAAAAAAACAGCAGCAAAGATCTTTAGTCGTGAACATAATAGTAAGGATTATCTTTGTGCGTTTATTTTCGATACACCTACTCACATTCAGGCGAATTCACAGGGAAAAGAGTGATTCTCTGCCCATGAGGGAATGATTCAGACTCAGACCCTCCCAGGGACTTCACCCTGATGTAAGATTTACTCTACCTCTCTATATTATAATCCTCAAAAACACATTTTTAAATACTTCCCATAAAAAAAAAGAGTCCTTTTTTTTTTTTTTCCTATTGTTTAATAGATGAGCAGCAAATTGCTGCAACTTTCCAATGCAACCAATTTACAGAGAGTGTGATTTTGTAATAAAGAGCATATGCATTTTTAGGGATAACTAATCAGCTTCCAGGTGTAGATGATGCATTGTGTTTGGGAATGTCAACTGAGTGCCACATCTTGCAAGTCAGCTGCTAACTTGGGCAGCAGCTCAGACTTGGGAGTTGCTTCCACTCCGAGGGTCTGTGGATATCCTGCATTTCTGGACTCTTAATGTCTGTCAGATGTGCTTTATTGACGGCTTATGTCAAATGCCAATCTGACAGAGCTCATTAGGATGAAGGGAGTCATCTAAGTAGAGGCAGGAGAAGGCAGAGCTGGCGATCTGCCTGATCACAACGTGCACAGAGCTCAGCACTGCACCTCCAGGGTGATGCCTCTGACAGGAGTTAGCCGACCAGCCCGCGGTTGTGTGTGTGTGTGTGTGTGTGTGTGTGTGTGTGTGTGTGTGTGTGTGTGTGTGTGTGTGTGTGTGTGTGTGTGTGTGTGTGTGTGTGTGTGTGTGTGTGTGTGTGTGTGTGTGTGTGTGTGTGTGGCAGGCTGGGGTTGGGGGCTATGGGGGTGCAGGAGGAAACTATACATGTATGTGTTGATGTCATTGCGTTACCGGGTGTCACTGAGCAGGTCCCTGCTCGGTGCCACAACTCCAAACACAACTGACAGGCTGAGAGTCATCTCACTTTCGCCACTCACACATGCTGAAATATTTATCCCTGTGCCGCCCTCTCAGTGCACTATGTGGCATCAGCAGTCTTGAGCTACAAGGACAAGGCCCTGTAGAGACTTTGGAGACCTTGAGAAGATGAGTCAAATGATTTCTTCACTAAATCCCACTCTTCGCTGCTTCTCAGTAAATATAACTTCCACCAATACCTTTTAGAAAGACGCAAAGATTAAATTAAATTTGTAGCTCGACTGTCACTCTTTGTATAGCTCTCATATAGAAAAAAATACACTTTACAAATCATCATTCAGTGATTACTCTTTGATAGCCAACAGTCTCGGTCTAATACTACTCTAAACAGCTGAATCCATATTTGCTATGGCCAGCGGCATTGCTGATGAGCTCAGACTGTTATGTGACATCTTAATATACTGATTAAAAATGCATGTTTGGAGGGAAAGCAGAGGGGTGCTCTGGGTGCTCCTGCCAGGGAAGATTAAATCAGTCTACTTAACAGGCATGCTGGGGATTGGGGTCAATGTAAATGAGCAAGCTATAAGACAGAAAACTCAGCAGTGGATTTTCTAACAAGGCAAAATCATCATATCACAGGAAAGAGGATGATGTGATCAATAAAAAACCTGGCTCTCAGACAAACAATGGTACCATAGTCTTAATTCCTGCTGAAAGCAAACTTAGCAGAGTTTAGTGGCATTAACATTTCATTTTCAGTCACTTTGAAAAAAGATGAATGTAGATTTTCAATAGATGTAAAGGTGCGATTTGATCCTGAGACGGAGATAAATGCATCAAAAAGCATGTGCCAGTCAAGTACGTGTTAAAGAATGTGAGACAAGTTTGTTTCTGGTCTCGTAAGCCACCAGTTTCATTAACATCCTGCCAAACAGTTTGGCACGCTGAAGCACCTCAGCTCCGGCAGCTGCAGAGAGTTCGAGGCAGGAAAACATGAGACGGTGGTAATGCTCGATTTAGGCTTATCTCAGAAGTTGTGTGGAGTCCGGGCCAAAGAGACGCAGATGCTAATCCAATCAGCTAAAACACAAGTCCAAGCTGAGCTGATCAATGAGTCCTGACCTCTTGGTGGGCCAAACACACCTGTTCACACACACACACACACACACACACACACACACACACACACACACACACACACACACACACACACACACACACACACCCTTCTGGTCATATGCTGCAGGAGTCAGAGAAACAACTGAAACACAAACAAATATCTGAACTTGCGACCAAGTGATGCTAAAACACTGAATGTCTTTAATTAAACACGTTTAACAGTTTAACTGCATCATGAGGGACTTGAAGTGGGGTTGAATTAACAAGCTTATCCCAAAAACACAATCACATGTCAGTCAAAATATTGAAGGAGATCATTTAAGAAAAAAAATGGGGGTAAAAATGAGTGTATACGACATGAGGTGTCAAAGATAACATCCATAAGGCCAAAACAGGCCTCGGGGTGTGTTAGCCTGCGAAAAACCTTGAAAAGTGGAGAAAGCAAAATGTATTTCTCAATAAAAAATCATTGTAAGTACTGAAGACAACTGATGGTACCTCACTGTGAGTCTGGATTTGTACAAAACATGCATAAATCTGGAAAAATGTGAGGTTTTTTGCTGAAATTGCTCTGAAAAGAAACACTGCAACAGGCAGGATTTTTAAAGTTTTCAGTAGATTTTGAAGGGAAAAAAAACAAAAAACCAAGACAAATGTTGAATATTCAGAGGATTTAACAAAATTCAAATAGAGCCACAAATGCAGAACATTTACTTGGATTATCCTTTAAAAAAAATGCAATATTTTAAAATGACGTTAACTTTGGTTTTATTTCTGCTAAAACTATCATTTTAAAAACACGCGCACACACACACACACACACACACACGCATGCATACACAGATGTTTTCCTTATATAAACTATATAAAGTGTTACTCGTCCATCAGCTGTGAACCAGATCTCTTTGCTGACAATCTGCAAGCCTCTCACACATAAAACGGATTCTATTGTACAAAGTCTCTCCCCTCTTTTTGTACCTGGGTAGGCTCCTGACAGTTTTTAGCATCACCATTTACAATGTTCCAAATGCTTTTAGAAACACTGACTGTCACAGCCTTGTGCTGAATAATATAGCTTTAGAGAGAGCAAGGGAATTTTCCTCAGGGCACAGGTGTGCTCTGATAGTCTCATAAGACCCCAGCAACACAAAGAAAGGAAGATGCTTTCTTGGTGAAAAGGAATCGGGAGGCACAAGGTGGAGAAACAGATCAACAATGGCTTCTTTGTTTAGGTGTATTTGGTTTTGACCTTCAGACAGAGCTTCAAAAAAACGCGACACCGAGGGGGAAACCAAAAATCCCGATGACCCTGAATCTCTACACCCTATGCTGGCTTGGAATGAATATAACTGATGGAAAAGAAAAAAAAAAGTGTAATACATTTATCAGACAAACAGAGAGACGTAGTGTGCCGGTAAGGCCTCTCCACAATTGGCAGCACCAGCAGCCGCAGTCACTTCTTTTTATGTGCTCGTACCCTTGAAGACAGAAGTGCCGCCAACATATACCTTCAAATGACAATGAAAAATACATAAGCAATGGGCGGTTTGTTGTCTGTCACGCAGGAGACTTAACACTGACATGTGTGTCCTGTGAATGTTAAGATGCCCTGTGTCCTAAATAATCCTTTATAAAACATGAATAATTCATCCCAGCAAGGAGCAGAAAGCAGCTCCCTTACACACAGACAACTGTTCAGTCTCCAAATCAGAAATAATACAGATTGCTTCAGATGTCCTTCTTCTGCATGTGGTGCAGAATCGAGGCTGAGATAGTCCACAGACTGTGAATCTGCTGGGGGGGGAAATCCCCATAATAACCCTGCTTTAGTGTAAGAAGAAGGATGACTCTTCTAATATACACACAGCTCAGTAAATTATCACATATTCGGGATAATGTTCCAGAACATCGGAGTTTCAAATGGCAAATGTGCAGAGCAGCGCAGGCTGCGCAGAGCCGGGGGCTCAGAGAAACCCTGCCTGTCCTTGTGTGTCACTTACCAGCCACAGGAAAAGAGTTTTTTCCCTTTTTTTTTTGCTGATAGCACAAAGTGTCTCCATGAGGTTAATGCTTTATGTCAGATTCTATACTAACTGGCACATCAGAACGATGGGACCCACCTTTACTTTACCCAAAAAAGCATTTTTTTCCTTTTGCCACAACACTTAACTGCAGCGAGGTTTTTAAGCATCTGAAAAGCTGACGACAAGCTTCTCGCTGGGTGCTGGAGGTGTCGTGGAGAATCCTCCTGCATTTTCACCCCCTTCTCTCTGTTTTCCCTTCATTTTATTAACCACACTTCAGCAATAAGGGAAGTGGGAGAAGTGAATTGATGGGAGGATGGAGGAGGAGGAGGAGGAGGAGGAGGAGGAGGAGGAGGAGGAGGAGATAAGGAAGAAAACAAAACAAAAAGGAAAACAGACAAGGAGTGCCAGGCTCTGAAAACTGGCATGCTGCAGTTGTATGTCAGTCACCTAGCAACAAGTCCTCCCCATCACTTACCCCCCACTTCCCTGTCTCCTGTGGCGCTCTCTAATTCAACAAATCTGCTCCCAATGTATGGCTGCTCCTCTAACAAAACGCATTCTGCGCGAGGGGCTAAGGATGTGGGCCTCCGCTGAACACGCCACTCAGCTGCCCATTGACCAGCGGGGCCTTTCTCTGCACACACTGAGCAGTAAGGGACAAAGACCCTGAAAGCAGGGGCAGCTCCACAGAGAAAACATTTGCTTGTAATTGTGTTTGACTGCATAATGAAAATGATGTTCTTTTTTAATTTGGGCTTGTTAAGGCCACACTATTTTCCCTCTGGTCACCTGATTATTGTAAAGAACCAACCCCTCACTTGCCCTACGGGCACAGAAGGGGGAAATATTGAAAATGGTCCAAAGACCTCCCCACTCTTCACTTTAACCCCTCTTGTGTTTCAAGTGTTCTTTGGTAAAAACATAAATATGTAGACTCTGTTCATTACAGGATGGGAGAGTATGCTAGAATGAGTTTCTCTCTGTTATTTTTTTTTCACAGAGAAAGGATAATGACAGCATGGCACACACACACACACACACACACACACACACACACACACACACACACACACACACACACACACACACACACACACACACACACACACACACACACACACACACACACACACACACACACACAAATGGGAGCGCAGCCACGCTCGCCCTGAGTTGTGAAGCATTGAGAAGGTTAGCATTCTTGCTCCTACTTCAGTAAAACAGACCATTAGCGGGAGCATCGGGCTCCCACCCGAAAGAGTGCTTCAATGGACACATTCACATCCAGTGATTATTTGCACTTTTTAGCCCCCAATTTCCTGTTTTATTAAATGTGTGTTTTCCACATTCATCTGGCTTCCCCCTTTTCTCTGCTCGCAGCTCTCCTGTGGCAAAGGTGAAGCGTATTCAGGTGAATGTCTGGGCCTGAAGTAGAGAACATTTAAAACATTCTTTCTGCTTTAATTGTTGCGTTATGAGTCTGCCCTGTGTGATACTCCCTGTCTTGTGAAAGAGAAAAACTTTCTATTGCCTTTCTCGGATCATATTTATGTTCCATCATGTTACATATGATTTATGTCAGCCACTGATGCGTCTTTGAATTCCTCAAGGTTTCCCTTCAGCCCTCATATGGACACCTATTCACTGGTTTAATTGGTTTAAGTTGGGGTCCTATTTTCAGTTGTCCCCAGGAAATCCCGTCATAAAGCATGACTCTACTCAGAGGTCACTGGTACGCGGAAACACAGCTGACCTCTGCTCACTGATATTCAGGCGGAAGCTGTAGGTTTCTATTCGCGAGGCCTCGCTGGATGAAGGTTGACTTGTGTGTCCCTGATGGTAACGGTGAACATGAAGCATTCATGGTCCTGACTCGTGTTATTAAATCTCTTGGCATTTATAGAATTTATAGAATTACGTATTTATCTTTCAGCATCATTTTCACCTTCCTTTCACTGCCGGTTGGAGGATCTTTGTATATTTGAACTGTGATATGGTTCAAACCTTCAGCCACTGTATTGTACAATTTCTCCTCCCACACTCGGGAGCCAGTTTTGTTTAAAACCAAAGTCATATTGTTTCGCAACGCTGGAATTGGTTCTTGGGTGAAAATATTTTTTTTTAAAGGCATCACTTCAGCTTTACAGCAGACATTTTTCAGTCTGTTGAACATTTTTCATTTGTTTATTTTAGACCTGAGTCTGTGTTCACTAATAGGGAAGAGATTACATTTCATTTCCAGAAAAGAAATATAAATATTTTCAGACATTTCAATTTTACAGATAAATAATTTATCTATGTTTTCATCGTTTCAGGATTAAAATGTTAAATAAGTATCGGTAACAACAGTGTGGGGTATCTGGTGTATATGAGGCATGAAGTATGCCTTCTATCATGAACTTGACTCAGAACGATGACGGTAGAGGGAGAATGAGGGAAAAAATAAGAATTCACATGTTAATCATCTTATATATTTATGAAAAGAGCTAAAAAGCGAGTGAGGTGACAGGAGGAGCATCTATATGTGCCATCTCTCAAAAACATTTGAAATATGAAAGAGAATTAAAACAACGTGTGGAATTTTTAGAAGCTTTTCAAAATGACCATAAAGGTTCAACTAAACAAAGAAGTGTAAATGACAGACTTTATCCAGGCAGCTCATTGTGTCACGGTTCAGAATCGTGATCCAGCTGCACACAGCGATCAACATTCACATGAAATATCAGCAAAGGAGAAAGTCCCTTTTCACTTAATGCAGTGAATTAAATAGCTGACAAGTACTTCATGTGAAAATCATGTAAATGTAATATTGCTATCAAGCAGTGCTTCTCAGTGAAGTGCAGCGTTACATGAAATGTTCCCAAAGATTACTACAGAAATCTGTTTAACGTCGCAGCTTGAGTCACTGACTCATCCAACAAGCGTAAACATACTCTGATCACTTTGATTATTGGAATATTTCAGGTCAGTGTCAATAATTCTGTCCTGATTGTGAAGACTGGCTCTGCTGTGAATCATTTGTCTGAACAGCCTTGAGCTGCAGGCGGACGTTCAGGTTAAAACAATCTGTGGAAATGTGTTGAGATGTGTTGGAGCTGTCCGCCACTTTAAGAAGCAAACTGAAAAATAAATGAATGGAACATCAAGTGATGATCAAAATAAACACACATATCACCATGTTGTGATGGATGAGACCCTCTGGTCTTCATTTCCCCACCTTCTACTGAATACACCAGGGTTTAAATTCATCTCAACTCAGTGATTCAAGCTACTTCACCTGTAGACCAAATGAGAAATAAACCTATTTTAACCATTTAACACATTGGTTAAACATTCCACACAGCTACATTTGTTTTTAATTTAGGTTTATGCTTAAAACGTACATTTAAAGCTGGAGTGTTAAACATTTGGCTCGAGGGCCAAAATTATAAATGTGATTAATATTGTAGGAAGCAGCATTAGCACACCGTGAGGGTAAATTGTTAAATCTGCTGAAGGCTGCAGAAATCCAGTCCCTCCTCAATGTGAACTTTAATGGAAATACTGTTTCAAAGAGGATTTCTTAGCTTTGTGCAGTTTAGGATGGCAAATAAAACACAAAGTCCAGTCAGTAGAGCTGACAATTCGTTGCAATAAAATTGTAATAGAACATGACAAATTGATTTTTCTTTTTTTTTGTTGTTGAAATGGTACTTGTTTTTCTTTCAAATATTTTCAGGTTTTGTAAAAAGAGATTGAATTAAATGTTCATAAACACTATTTTACTGGTTGAGCTCCACTGAGATTCAGCTGTGCTGTTTCTGGATCCTGAAGTGAAATGGATTTGGGTTGAAGAGTTTCCGTCTGCTTTTTGAAGGACCAGGATCTGCTTTGAAGATTCACCGTCGGGTAAAAGAATCAAGGTCTGGTTTTAAAGACTTCAACAGTCTGTATCCTTATTTAAAGGACTGGCATGTCCCTCTAACAATATGACAAAAGGTTTGAAAGGATCCAGGATGATTTTAAAACTTCAAATGGTTAAATTCCTGATTTTGTTAAAATGTAGTTTTGAAATATAATATATTGCTGTAAAAGGCAGATCCACGAGGAATAAAATAATATTCCTTGATAATTGCTATAAAGCTCAGCATATGATGTATCTGACATATTTATTTGATTTTTGTCTGCATTGTGACATTGGTTGTAATTGCGTTGGATGGATTAAAATCTCTCTTCCTCCTCAAGTTAATCATCCAGCTGCAGTCCAGAGTAAGAGAAGAGGATCTGCCAGCCTGTGATGAGATACATTTCCTCCTCAAAAGTTTGAGCATAAAGTGGAGCTCCTGTGTGGAGGGCCCGGCAGGTGAATGGTGTGAGGGGGTCAGATGGGCCTGGGTTGAGTGGAGGGTCAGCCCTGCCTCTCCTCCTGATGTACACCAACAACTTCCAGCACCACGCTTCATTCCTGATTGTTTTCCACAGTGTCAACAAGTGAGCACCTCTGTGAGCTGGACGATAAGGACTCCCACTTTGACCCCAATTAAAGAGATTATGCTTTAAGTTGAGGGGGGAAACTCTTGTGGTGCTTCACCGCAGTGATCGCCTGTGACAGAGGTCACAGCGACCCTGACCTCCACACGGTGATCTGCTTTCAGGGGCAGTGAAGACGTGATGAGTTAGTAGACAGAGCAATCAGGGCTCAGTCTGATGAACGATTAGCCTCAGAAATAATCAAATCCGTGAAAAAGGATGAAATGAGCCAACAGTCATTTATAAAGAAAAGCTTCTGAGACTTAAAACTGTTCAAATGAAATGATCAGTTCAGATTAGAATAGAAACAATTTGTTTACACCTCTTTATATCAGTCTGCATTATTTTTTTTTATTATGAAGCCTATTAATAATGTTAATGTATGTATAATGTTGGATGCATGTTATTTCAGTGAAATATTTGTATTACTCAGATTGTTATTTGTTCTAAAATTTTGAGAATAAACTTCAATTTCAGTTAAATTAAACAAATTCAATTCAAGTCAAGCTATATTGTTTTAATTGCTTTTTAATGTTTTATGACTTTTCTTCATTGTGTTTTCTTAATATTAATGTTATTAATGTGTTTATTTTGGGTGAAACTGACACACTACAACTTTTCTTTTTAACTAAATAACTTAAACGAAATATAAAAGCAAATGCAAGGAAACATTTGAATACTAATTCAATATTTTAATAAATAATAATTGGATTTTTTCAAACCTAGTTTTTATTATTTTACAACCAAAACACACTATTGCATTTTTCTACAGATATTTGTACTTTGTTATTAAATCCATAAATAAGTTTAAAGTTATGCCCGTTTTGCTATACTGTTTATTCTTCAGTGCGTCACGAAAACTCCCATATTTTTTTACTTTAATAAAACTTGTCAAGAGGCTGAGAGAAGCTGGTTTCATGTTAATAGTTTGACGTGAAGCTAAAGTTATATGTTAATAGTTTGACGTGTTCCTACCTGGATGTGGAGGACAGGTTCATCTCAGTTTTGTGCCAACAGAGAGTGCGGCCTCCTCCTCTTCCTCCTCCTCCATGTTTCCTTTTTCATCCCTCTGTTGTTGTGTGTTTTCATGTTAATTGGCAGCAGTTGAACTGTGAGCCGTAAATCAAGAAGTGCAGAGTGTATTAATGAGTCGGACCACCCAGGAAAACTAATTTCTCCGCACTTTCTTAGCGCACAATGTGAGGATACTCGAGTGCACCATGCTCTGAAAAGCCTGAATGGACCTTGACAAGAGCAGTGCTCCCTGCTGCCACGTTTCCAGCGGGCTAATGGCTGCCAGAAGAACTGATTAGAGCATCGCACAAAAAGGTGAAGTATTCCGCACAAAAACATATCATTTTGTGTAGATGAAGTTGGGCTGAGGCACAGGGGAAACTTCCAAATGTGTAAAAATGAAAACACAATCAACCCATTAATAACCACTGACCTTGAGATTAATAGGAATCCATCACGCTTGAAAAACAATGTCTGAATTTATCATTTTAAATGCTATCAAGGGATTTACTAAATTTACTGATCATCTGAGCAATATTCCCCTTTTATTTATACAAAGAAGAAGACTTCTCTTGGTTTAAAAAAAAAAAAAAGACACTGTTTTTTTTTACGAAAAGCAAACAACAATGAATAAATAAATAAATGTATCTTTGCAGGTCCTTTTTATCCACTCCCCAAAAAAATCTAGCTATAAATAAATGTGTTTTTTTCCTCTCTCTCTCTATAAGAGCAGATCCTCAGCACTGAAAGTAGAGCTATAATTGTCTTCTATTATGAAACCGTACAAAGCTCGACCATTGGCTACTAAAATACCAAGGTTAATCTTGATTAAATATCTTTCCAGGGCACAAAAAGCATGTTTTACATAAAACATCCTTCAAGGGGATTAAAGCATGATGTTGGAAAAATATATAAAGTATTGCTGATGGCAAGGCCAAGCATCCCAGCTCCCAAATGAAAAGTATCAAAGAGATTAAAGAAAAACCATTACAAATCAACATGCCGCTAATATGCCTGCTTCTGCCTTATTATCTTCCTCCCCAATTCAAGTCACACCAGCAAGGAAGAGCAGCGACTTTAATCTTTCCTTAAAGTACATTTTAAGATTTTGCATGAATACTTATCAGTGCATATGCAGTACTTTAACATTTTCTGCTGTTGTAATATGCTGTATATTGTTAAAAAAAAATAAAAAAATCAAGTTTTGCTGTCACTTAGAAGCAGCTTACAATAGGTTAAGTGCTGTTTGGAAAAAGTCAGAACAGAATTACATTATGCTGCAGCTTACATTAAAAAAATGCCTGTAGAGGTGAATATAAGTTCATCTAAATTCATCTCAGAATGTCAGCCTCTGGCAACTGACCACTGTCAGGTGTTAATATTTATTAAAGCAAAGATGTGCAGTTGAATTCAGACGTGTAAATGTGTGTGCGCTGTCAGCTGTACCAAGGCTGCATGCCCCTCACTGGACACTTTTGTTCTCACACACACTCCAAAAGTAGCCTCCTCTGCCGAGAGTGGAAGAAATGTTTCCTCCCACACCTGTTGATGAATTGTGTGTGTGTGCGTGAGGCTCAAGCTGGTTGATAACACACTCTTTATGCAGCCACACAGGCCCAAAATAGAAGTTTCCTCACACTGATGCGAGTGAATAGGGAAACCCTTTTCACAGAAACAGCAAAGAGGTTTGAGGCCAAATTAGAGTAATGGTCATTGACAAACAGAAAATAATTCCCAGTAAGGGCAGGAAAGTCATAAGATGGCTTAATGACTGCTGAGGGGGGGAAAAGAGGCTGTTTGTGCTTTGTGGCTGGTGGCTGAATAGTGCCGAATCCCCTGCCAGCACAGGCTGAACCCTCAACCATGAACCCATGCAGTTTTATTATAGTCACAATGTAGAGGAGCCGCTCAGAAAAGCAGGTTCAGTCCAGTTAACTCTGCTCGTTCATTCCTGCCTCCAAATTTTATAGTGTTAGAGGGGGCAGAGCCAATGTGAGGAGAGAAACACACACACACACACAAAATTATTATTTTTTTTTTCAAACTGCCCTTTTTTCCTACACTATCAAACGTTGTCTTTGTGTACAAAGGACATAACATCTTAGGATGATATGTGGATGAAAGAAAGGAGAACAGAAACGAGGAGGTAGGTTTTGTGGTGAATGAATATCGGCTATGAAATCCGTCTCTTCGTGATGCTGTCTGCACTTCCAATTACATATAATTGTCATCACAAGGCTGAAAAGCACCATGGCATGAAACTACAAGTACGCTGTGACCTTACTCTTCACAATGAAACAATACTAATACGCACATGTCTGATAGAAAATTCTGTAAACTGAGGCCCCGTTTACACGACAACGTTTCAACACCTAATTCGTTAAAATAAAGGAGTGCGTTTACACTGTAGCAGCAGGCATAGAGACGGTGTAGTTAGTATGCTAGGCCATGGGAGGGCGCTGTTTCTTATTTTTGCAATGAAACCACACAGACAGTGTGCAGAGAACAATACGGTATTAATGTGAAGAAAATCTAGAGAAGACGACATTCATATGGACTGATGACGTATGGGTTGCTATCAGGGGTGAGTCTCAACTTTAAAACTACTGATATGGACCAGAAAATGAGAATACGCACCCCGAGTCATACCACCATGGGTCCACCATGTTTGTTTACAAGTACATGAGCAGAAGGAACTATTTTCAATGGGGAAGGAGGGAGGGGGAGCGATTTGCATGCGCAGTAACAGGCTCCATAGCCTCCATCAGACTCTGCAGGAGGGAATAGCGACCATGAAAGAATCTTTCCACCTTGGAAGCCAGTATATAAACTTCGTGGATACAGCAGAGTCACATACCGGTGTCGTGTAAACAGACCCCCAGAAGTGAAGAAAATTTTGCGGATGCGCTGTATTTATTGCAACGTAAACGAGGCCTAAGAAATGGCTATCTTGCCGCTAAGAGAGGATATTGTGGATTCAAGTCAGGAGCTTCTCTGTGGAGTTTGCATGACCTTCTTGTGTTTGCATGCAGGTTTTTCTCCTTCGTAGTCCAGGTTTAATCTGCCTTCACCTGAACTGGATGAGTAAGTGTGAAAGAAGCATAGGTGGAATAAAGCAGGGTGTTTTCCTACATGAGATTCTTGTCCAAAATACTGTCATCCGGATTTGTGTAAGCTTGAGAACTGCACAGTTTTGGTCTTCTGAGTTATTATTACAGGGGAAAGACTGGAGGAGCATGGGGTGGATCGATGGAATATTACTACAGCCTTTTTTCCACAACAAGAATATGCAGCACAAACATTCTGATTAAACAGAAGGAGATATACAGAAAAGACAGAAGATCTATTTTGTGGGTGCAGCTCACAGGGTTTCATCAACGTTTACACAGAGATGCAGAGCAGACCTTTTTGAAAACTCTGGAAGCCGTTTTCAAAAAGTTCAAATTTCAGTGACTCCAAACACGGTTGTCATGGAAACAAAGAGACAACAACATTATTCCACCTTCATTTGAAGCTGTTCTGTGTCCAAGCTGCAGAGTGTGAAGTGGTTCACACTCTAGACACCTCCAGCAGCTTCCTGGTTGGAGAACAGGCTTGTTGGTCCTTCTGAGACGAGTTTGCTTGTTAATTGTTGACTTGAAATTGCCTGAGTGTGTGTGTGTGTGTGTGTGTGTGTGTGTGTGTGTGTGTGTGTGTGTGCGTTCACTGGGTTCAGCTCTAGATGAGAAACAATTGACCGACCTTTTCCTTTTGCCACTTTAGTCTCAGCAAAATGAGAATAGTTGCACTTCTGCAAGGCCAGTGGAGAGATGCAGAGGGAGATAAAAACAGAGACAAAGGGACTTAAGGCACTTTACCACTTTCATGTCACATAATATAACCGAGTATAATTCCATGCTGACCTACAACGTGCAGCAACAAGAGCTTTTATTGACCTTCACAACATAGAACATGGAGTGACAGCTTGGGCTTTATTCATGGACACAAATTTACACACAGATTCAGATTCTACCGTTGTTCATCCTTTGGGGCAAGAACGTGGCCTGAAGGTGCACAGTACAGTTCGGTGTTAACTTTTTTTTACATCGGCGCTCCTCCATGGGGCTGTCCTGGTTAAACAATCCATGGTCATACGAGAACGGCGAGCCGTCCTCATTTGCAAGAAGATTCAGCATTTAAACCAGCGACTCAGCTCAGCACTACCGTTCACCACAGAGAAGTCACATGGTCAAGTTTGGACATCGGGAAACAACAGAAATGTGTTACTGACCAAGAAAAACACAAGATGACTTACAGAGGCGGCCACTCAGGTTTCAGGAGTTTCATCATATGTTTGTCTTCACATTATAATTAATTACAGGGAGTCAATTTCATAAGGCTCAAAGATTTTAATGTAGATGTGGGATGAAGAGAAGAAGTGAACAACAGTTTCCTTCCACCATGAACTCAAATTGCACTTCTTGTGCAGTAAAAGTCTGTTAACCCTTTAATATGTGGGTCAGCCATTTATCACAGCAGGTTTTACATTTGTTTTGGGAAAAATCACCTGTTCGGTTTTGATTCGGTTCATATAATTCAGGTTTATTTGAAAGAGTCTGAAGTCAGTTTAAAGAGTCCATGTGGACTCAATTCATTAATTTGAAGAGTTGTTTCTGTTATAGAATTCAGGTTTGGTTTAAAGATACTTGGTATTGATTTAAAGAATGAATTCTATGCATTTTAAAGTCACGGTTCTTGAGGCTCAAGGCATGTTATTATCTCCCTGCTACAACAGACATTATTGGGCTCCTTATTGGACTTTCTCGTGAGTTTGCCATCGGGCTGATGCCTGTTGAAGCAGAGAAATTGCTGAAACATGCAGCACACCGAGCCTCCAACATCAGGGCAGAAATCGACCACGTCCAAGAGTCCAGAACTAAGTAACTTTTACTCTTTTTTTTTAAGGAGTATGGGGCTGTAAAGAGACGGATTTGTGTTTCAGAGTCAAGTTTGAATAATCCTGGGTGAGTTTAAACACTCCAAGTCAAGTTCAAAGTCTATTTTTAATCCGTTATGAAGATGTTAAATGTACAAGTCTCACATTAAGAATTTAATTTTTCTTGAAAATATTCTTGATCTGATTTATGTGGATGTGTGCTCAACTGTGGTTTAAGAATTAATGTTTTCTCTGAGAGGATGTAAACTGGTTTGCTGCTATTTAACAATGAAGTTAAGAGTGATCAGAGGTATTATTACACCATGCTTAAAGGTCACATTGTAATGAAGCTGTGATAAGTAATAGAGGATAATTACAGCATTGATGATATCCAGTACAACATCACAACGCTCACACATAATGCTGTTTATTATAGTATTTATCAGCAATAAAAATAAAAACCATGATTTACATCTTTAGATCTTTAGATTTACATCTTTCTCCCTCTGAACCACATTTTTTGCACATCTCTTCATTAGTGTATTTCTACATCACTGCAGGCTGAGTAAAGCAAGCACCTACATTTATTTGTTCATCTGAGCCTTAGAATACAAAATGTGTCTCAGTGCTGTTTAGCTGAATATCAGCTCTCATGAAAAGTCTATTCAATTAGATTATTCTGTTTAAATCAACTGTTGTATAAATGAATATGCAGTATATGCTGTGTAAAATAACATCATTCAGTTTCAAACAACGACACAAAGACTTGAAGACCTTGGAGAGTTGCACTTGGTCCTTTTCTTGTTTTCCTGGTTCTCTGAGGTCCAAGTAGCTGATGGCTGAGTTAACTTGTTAACCTTTTACAAGGCTTTACATTCATTGAAACACATTACATTGAAACTGGAACATTAAAAAAAAAAAAAAAAAAAAAACTTTATGGCTTTTAACCCTTTTACCTAAATACGTATAAGTGGAAAAGTTCAACCCTTGGGACTTTTTTTAATTTTCAACATTGGAATTTTTTTTAAGTGTTTTTATTTATGTGTTATTCATTCAAATAAACTAAAAACAAAATCACTCATATTTCATGAAGAAGAGTTTAAAAATTAGGACACACTACAATGTCATATGTTATTTGTGACAATTACTAAACAGACCCCCAAAGTGTGTGTTATATAGGTGCTGTGATTGAATATGACGTCTCACTTTTAATACTTAAAAGCATCAATCACGTGACTTTGTGCAAAAAGAAATAGACAAAACACATCAGTGTTTATGTGAAAATGTGAGAAGTTTATAGCAGAACTGTAATGCTTTGTCTTTACCCACACAAATTCTAAAAAGGTGCACTGGAAACAGCAGACATTTCTTTATGTCTTCTGATTGTTATTAACTCATTGTTGATGAGGATGTAACTGGTTGAAGTCAAGGGGAAAATAAATGTAACTTCATCAAATTCATATATATTTCATGTCTTTTATCGTGAAAATGTGTCATTGAAGATGTGTCAAATATAATATTCTCCTATTTTAACATGTGATCCATTATTGAGAGCAGCTGTGGTTCAATATTATGGATCCAGAATGTGACTTTTTGGAAGCGCTGAGCTTACGTTTGCTCTAATTCTGCACGATACTTGGTAAACATGCAATAATGATAGGGACTGCAGTGAATACAAACATTTAAATGGCTTGTTTTATATTTGTTGTATATTGTTGTGTATAAGTGTGAATTTATCACAGTTTATCTCATTTTCCTCGTTCATATTTAATATGAAATCAGAAATCATTTTGTTTAATTTGCAGAGCATGAATGCATATTGCATGGATATATGATTCATTGCAGTTTGGTCAGTCTATTGTAAAATTTATACTGTACATGTTTATCGTGCAATAACAATACATTTGTGCTTTATTGTGCACCCAACTTTGCAATAGTTTTGAGTGCACATGACATCCAGTACGCGATCACATCACTCCAATATCATCTTCTCTTTATTGGCTCCCTATTAAATCTAAAATAGAATTCAAAAACCTTATTTTAACCTATAAAGCTCTTAACAACCAGGTTCCATCCTATCTTAAAGGTATACAGGAGGATTTTCCCGAATTCTCCACCTTTTGAAAAAAATGCGCATGCGCAACGCTGTACCTGCTCCCGAGACGGAACGCCTACTAAAACACGTGCGAGAGACGTGCACGAGCCCAGTTCTCCTCGTGCACGCTCTGTTTACAAGTCACAAGTCGGCATCGCTCACACAAGCTCACTTTACAAGAAGATTTGCACCAGAGGGGGTGAAACTGTGTAAAAATGTCAGAGAATAATGAGTCGGGTCGGCCACCGGCAGGATGAGAATCGTGTGGAGTGAGCTGCGCGCAGGGACGGGCACGTACGACGGGCTTACGTCATATATCACCACAATGATTGACGATTGGGAGGACCAGTTATTTTGATGATCCACCCGGAAGAAGAAAATCCTCTACTATACCTTTAAACAGTGTTAGTCCCAGATCACCCCAGAAGAACACTGGGTTCTCTGCTTACTTGAAGCTGTTCAGTTTTCTAAAAGTAGAATGGGAGGCAGAGTGTTCAGCTCTTAGGCTCCACTCATATGGAACCAGATCCCAGTTTCAGTTGGGGAGACTGAAACAGTCTCTACTTTTAAGGTTAGAATTAAGACTTTTCTATTTACTAAAGCTTATAGTGAGAGCAAGATCAGGCCACCGTGGACCATTTTCTTGTGAAACTGCTATACGTTTAGACTGCTGGGAGAGCTATACTGAGATTCTTTCCTGAGTCTGGTTCTGCAAGTATCTTCCTGTTAAAAGGGAGTTTTACCTTGAACTTCTCATGTGGAATTGTTGTTTTTTTCTGTAAAAGTGCTTTGAAATAACTGTGCTGTATTTGGCGCTATTGAAATTAAATTGGATTAAATCAAATCCAAATCTGAGGGGGAAAAAACAAAGGTGTTTGTGTCATTAAGAGAAATGTGAAGCTGAATGTTACTCATTTTTGAAATCCTGCCCAAGCTATACGTATCTTAATAGCACAATTTTAATGTGCTTAGCATATGAAGCTACCAGATGTGGCCAAATGTCCTCACCATGAAATCATGTACTGTTGTTCCGTTCTTCTCTCCACACTGGAGCCAAACACACTGCTCAGTCCTGCATGTTGTCGTGATGATACTTTCATTAAAACCATTAAAACATGCAGAAGAGTTTCCCCGCAGGACTCTGAGGAGTGTCCACCTCTGCTTCACAAACTAAACTCCAAGCCTGTTAACATTTCAATCATACAGTCCCTTTCATTCTGAGATCTAATACACTGTTTCTTTTTTGGCAGCAGTGGTCCAGAGAAAAAAATGTAGCTGCAATAGTTAGAAGGAGCGAAACAAAACTATGACAGCCACACCTACTCGCTTGATTCCTTTTGGTGCACTTTACTGGTTCTTGAGAATAGTGTAGAGAAAAAAGCAAGGTTTTTTTTTCCCCTCATGACTAAGACACAAATCCTGCAAAAACATCATTAAAAAAATGGCTTTTGGCTGCAGGTAGAGACACTGTGCAGCTCTCGTGACAGATGGACTGAGAGGTGGTTTTTGAGTCATGATAGAGTCAAATATGAGCCTATAGATTATTCATTACGTGAAAATCCCACCTGTGCTTCCCTGTAAACTGAAAAAGCATTTACACAACTATGATGACTCCTCTCAGGATTATTTTACGTGTGTTTAATAGCAGAAATGGCACTTTACTTAACTGGTGCACAGATAGAAAACGAAAGAAGATACAATTAAGCCACCGTGGGTGTTGTTCCCCTCGTTCGAGCTGATGCTGTCTTCTGTAATTTCCTCCAAACCCGTGAAATGAATTTCACAAGTTCCTACTGCTGGACTGTGTCTGTGTGAGCCTCGGGCCTCTGCACTCTCCTCACTTCTCTCTGCGCAGGCATCTAACGACACAACCTGTCACAGCTCTAATTTTAGCTCTGGAGAAAACGTTCCTAATGTTTCTGCATCGTGACAATGAGGAGAAGTCAGTGAGTTAAAGCAGGGGATCGAATCAAGAGAGAAACTCTAAATAATTACATTTTCTTCATGTATACTATATTGTGGCTTGCTGAAGCAAGAGTTTGTCTTTAGTGCTTTCAAAATTCTGATTTTAACCTTTAGAGCTTTGCACGGTCAGGCTCCTTCTTATATCAGAGACCTGATCCAGCCTTACGCCCCAGCCAGGGCTCTGAGGTCTGTGGATCAGAACCTCCTGATGGTTCCACGGACTCTGTTCAAGACCAGAGGAGACAGGTCCTTCCAGGCCGTTGCTCCCAAGCTTTGGAACGATCTCCCGCTCTCTCTGCGTTCTCTTAAGTCTGTTGATTCCTTCAAGGGTCAACTAAAGACCCATTTATTTCTTCAGGTTTTCGCTTAGTTCTTTTAGGGATGTTATGTCTATCAATGTGTTGTCTTGGCCTTTTAAATCTGTATTTGCATTTTTATTCCTGTTTTATGTTTTTTACTGAAAATGTGAAGCGCTTTGTGACCTTGGTCTGAGAAAGGCGCTATATAAATAAAGTTTTACTTACTTACTTACTTACTTAGGTATTTTCCTTTATTGTGATGGTTGTCATTTAAAAGTAAATGAAAAGCTTCACTTTTCTTGTGCAAATTGGATGTTTTTAAATGGAAAGATCTGATATGTCATTACAGATAATCTGCTGATGTGTTGCACTGAAGCTCATGTCAGATTGCATTACACTTACATAAATTCTGTTCTAGAAATGCATATTTTCATTCAGAATCTGAGAGAAATAATCATGTTGGTAAAAGTAATGCCCAGTGCCCCTCCCACAGTGAGGGCCTTTGAGTGCAGCTCAAGACCAGAGGTGTCAAACTCAGTAAAATTGTAGCTTAGTAATCTTTAAATACACAATTTAGAAAAAGTCAAATATTTTCTTTGTTTCAGATCAAGGTGCAAATTTTAATAAAAGTATGGGCAAATTCAAAACTATTAAAAAATGTTTTACAGTGCAAATCGAATTGTTCTTTATTTTTCAGAGTTGTGTGGTATTCAGCATGCACATTTTTTAAATGTATCCCCACAGTGCATCTTTTGCTTTATTTTACAAATTAGTTAAAATGTGGTACAATTTTTTTTTTTTTTTTTTTTAACTTTACAAGGTCATTTGTCCTGTGGGCAGGACTGGACCCTGTGACAGGCTGGTTTTTGCCTGCGGTCCTTATGTTTGACACCCTTGCTCTTAACATTTTGACAACACAGTGTTTTTAATATGACACAGTATTTATTTTAGTGTTTGGAATGATGTGATGTCTGAGACATGTGTGGGTGAGTTGAGTGCGTGAGTCGTGTCTGTGGATGGAAACCACGTTCAGTTCCAAAAAGGTTAGGACGATGAATCGGAATTTACAAAGACAACATTTACTGAGTTGCTCAATCTCACTGGACATGTTTAATTCATAATCAAACATGGCAGATGTAGGAAGTGAGAGATTTTCTTATTGTATTTTCATTTAAAATATTGTATTTGCTCATTTTAGATTTGATGGCATCAACCAATGAAAAAGTCTCACTTACAGTTTGTTGTTCTGTGAGGAATAGAAACTGAAATTGATAGAATTTCAAATCATTTTTATCTGCATTTCACACATCGTTTCAACCTTTGATAATGTCATTTATTTCTTAAATGATGGAGTCAGAGTGATTCTTTCATTACGGTGACAGAAATGCTCGGGTGACCTCCTGATTAATTCTTGTTTTAGCTGAAACCACGGAAGAAGAGGAATGCTGGATCCTGGGAGGAGGAGGAGGAGGAGGAGGAGGAGGAGGAGGAGGAGAAGAGCAGGATGAAGATGAGCTTAAGTTTGAGGTGAAGTGACGGCATGCATGATGAGTGATTCAATCACAGTCTGACTGCATGCTCCCAGAGGTCAGGCGCCATGCAGACAGGATGAAAAGGATCGGTTAGGGGGCGAAAAAAGAAAACCTTGCCACATTATGATTTTTTTTTTTTCAAGCCATTATTGTTGAAGGCCCACTGAGACGGCACAGTGACAAGACCCCTATGGAGGCCAATTCAATCCCGGCGCGGCCCAGTGTCTGACAAGAAAGCATGTTGCAAAGGAGAAAGGGCTGCCCGGGTACAAAAAGAAAACAATTTGCTACGAGTCACAGCGATATATTTTCACAGTAAAGACCATTAGTTGGTCGTAGATGAGTGGCGTAATGAAGAAAATTACTAGGGTGGATCGACAGAAAACAGCAATGAATGTATAGAAAAAAAATACTGTACGCCTTGGCTGTGCCTAAGCATTCACAAATAATACCTAAGAAATCTTTATAATTGGGTATTTAACCTGTGTCATAATGGAACTCCGTCTGTTTTTTATGTCTACAGACGAACATCGAATTCTGCAACGGCTTCTCAAGACATCAATAATAATTTTTAAGACTTTGTGTTAAATACAACATAAAGAGTTCCAGTCATGTGTTGAGATCTGCTTCTGCCCATTTTTCTTCCATTCCATCACACTTACCTTTTCTTTTCAGATGAGCCGTGTGTTTTAAGACCTCCACTTTGCCACGGAACATAATTTCACTGCATTTATATCCAACGAAGCTGCAATTTAGGCATAATTCACAATCAAGTAAGCAGCAACGCATGGAAATGGAGATTTGGCGGCTCCGAGGGAAACGTGGCTCACAATGATTTTCTTGTTTCACGAGTTGGATTTAAAGTGGAAACAGACTAACCTGTGTGCTCATGCACTGTCTTGCTGATGGTATTAATGCTGGTTAAGAAGGATTTTAAACTAAATGTGACCTAACATGAAAGATGAAAAATCAACTGTAATGTCTAATAAAAGATCAGTGATTTCAATATGACAAACCTTTTGAAGTTTTGGCTTTAGGTGACATGACAGTGTTGGGAACTGCATGTTCTAACTACAAGCACCGTTACAGTCACTAATGAACTTGTTTCCTTGTTCTGTGATTTCATGAACGCTGAAGTAACTCAGTGCCTCAACACGAGTAAACAGCATATTTTATACGGCGCACAGAAAGTTGGGGATATTGGGATTTCAGGTAGAATTTGAATGAACCTAAAATCCACTGTGACCTTTACAGATAAACTTAAAGTGACTTTCTCTACACCTTTGGATGCTTTTTCCTCAACTGTTCAATATTGCAGTACTTTTGTTTTATAAGACTTGCTGTTCTCTAACAAGGAGTTTCATGGAAATACTCAAAATAGATGTTTGATCCACAAATGGACAAATACATTTCCTGGTTCAGTTATATTTGGTATTTAAACACTTGTCATCATGCTCTTCACACTTTGACAGGATGAGAAAGATCACATTTAATCAACAATTGTTCAACAGTGCTTCGACATTGCAGTTTCCAACAGGACGTTCTCAGACAGAGCTCAGAGTGTCTCAGAGTGTCATCAGCAGGTTGGACAGATACATAGAGACTGGATTGGATTTTGTCCCTTGTCCACATACCCAATTGAGGACAACTCATTGTGGAACCGGATAATGAATCCACTGAACTCCGACACATTGAAGGAAGGTGAGAGGTTCCAAGCATCACGTCAGACCATTGGAAACTGTTTCCATCATGGTGATCTGCATGTCAGGTACCTGAACACACCAGCAGACACAGGCCTCGTGGTCTTCATGGACCAAAAAGCATTGACGCTGGACGATGGCTCAGTGGGTCTGAGTGCTGTTCTCTGATGAAAGTCTATTCACGTTGAGCAGAAATTATGTTGGAGACGTGAAGGAGACGCTCTGCATCAGCCACTGTTGTTACCAGACAAGTCTTCTGTTAATCTTCCCATCCATACAGAGCTGTCCTACACTTTATGAATGGTACAGTGTGAAGCCCAGACTACCTGAAGCACATTGTTAATCCATTCATTGAGCCCCTGCATGAACAACACAGGCCTCATTTAATCTTCATGGACGACAACGCTCAGCAGCATGAAGGTGGTCTCATCATGAAAGGCTGCTGGAGATTGTTGGACCTCAGAAGATCTGCACTTCCTCCAGACCTGAATCCATTGAAAACCTCTGTGTTCACATGGTCACATGACAAGTTATTGAGACGTTAACATTCTGTTGTGGATTAAACTCCACTGCTGTTGGCATTTAGATAGATAGATAGATAGATAGATAGATAGATAGATAGATAGATAGATAGATAGATAGATAGATAGATAGATAGATAGATAGATAGATAGATAGATAGATAGATAGTTTATTCATTCCCATGGAGAAATTCTCAATTTTGTATCAACAAATTGATTTAGACGAGGAAATCACCATTCTTCTACTTAAATGTCCTACTTTTATGATATAATGTCACTGTAGCATGAACTTTTTACGTTTTTACACCCAAAAGCCAAATATCCTGAATTTTTTGTGTTTGATAGAAAGAATCCACAGCAGGTGTGATCAGTTTGTAGCCCTGATTAAAGTTAACTTACCTCTCTACGTCCTGCCTGCTGTCTACCTGTCGGTCGTTTCTTTGATTTGTCGCTGCTTCTTCTCGTTGTCATTCCTTCATAAGTTGTTCATTTCTCGTACACGTGTTATGCATGAATGAACCAGTGCATCTTTCTCATTGTGTCACCTTCGGTTGAAGTTTATCTCTTTCATAATGACACACTCATTAAAACATACCAAAATAAAGTTTGTGTGCCACCATTTAATTTTAATGTGTCACAGCAACTGTCCATTAATCAACGTTGGCCTCGTTTACACAGGAAACAGTATCGTGTTTCCATTTGATTCCAAAAAGTTACACATGCAGATGGAATAGTTTTGATAACGATCACTGTACACGTGAGAATGTGTTGAAAAAGTTGCAGTTGCTAAAAATAAAAATAAAAAACTAAGTCACAAAACAAAAGTTGCAGTTTGCATGCCAGGCCACTCGTTGGTGTTTCTTTTAATGCGACCACTCAATCAGACAAAACAAACATTCCTTTTAGCAGTCTTTCATCAATAGACCCACTCAGAATCATCACTGTTGTTGAGGTGATTATAAAGTTATAAAGAGTGAGCAGGACAAGCGTCACTCTAGGGTTTGTTGTTATACCTAGTGGATATTAAATAAAGAGAGATGCGAAGACAAAGATAAAACCGATATAAACAGTCTCCCTTCAGTCATCTGTGGTGACCGAACCACGAGTGATTCTGCATGAGTTAACAAAAAAAGAGCAGTTAAAACTGGTCACATATCATGAATCTTCTGGTTCGGCATGTGAGCAGCGAGTCTCAGTCTGTGTGTGTGTGTGTGTGTGTGTGTGTGTGTGTGTGTGTGTGTGTGTGTGTGTGTGTGTGTGTGTGTGTGTGTGTGTGTGTGTGTGTGTGTGTGTGTGTGTGTGTGTGTGTGTGTGTGTGATCTTCTGAGGTTTCTGGAGCCTGGAGGAGCTCTAAAGTTGATCCCTGGCTGTCAGTTAGCAGGATAGTAGCTCATGCCGTTAGTTCTGTTGAACACTGTACTGTTAAATCCACTGTGAGCAACGTAAAGAGCCACTGTAGCATCAACCATGGTGAATCAAACCACAGCAGCAAAGCAGCAGTTTACTGACTTTTCTGGGCACTTGAATCTTAAATACTGTCCAACTTGATCTAATATGTCATTTAGCCCCAGTCCCACCGCACACAAGTGCCGGGACGGAGCGGAGCGGTACGGAGCAGTACGGAATAGAGACCCCGACCGAAATTTTGGGTCGGGTCCCCACTGCAGAGAGGAGCATGAAAAGTGGGCGGGGCTTATGAGCTCCGCAGAAATGTGACATTATAACAGAAAATAAAGTCGTCAGATGTAGATCTTATGAATCCTCTGTTGTTGTTTAAATTCTCCACTTTGCACTGTTATTTTTTGCAGCGGAAAAAAAAAAAGTGACTTTTTGCAGCAGTCATTTTTGCGCAGCGGAGAGCTGCAGCGCAACTTCCGTGTTTGTTGTGAGAGAGCGAACGCTCGGCCACTTGCCGGCGACTTGGGGCGACGTGCCCCGCACTCGAGCGCTCGGGTGCGTGGTAAGTGGCCGGAGCGTTCCCCCCGGTTGGCTGAGGCACAGACACGGGAGTCTTGAGCTTTCTGCTCAAACGCAGGAGGCACTCCACTCCGGCGCTGATCGCGGTCCGGCAGCTCAGCGCCGGAACACGGAGGCGCCGAGCTCCGAGCTCCTTTTCATCGCTTCCGCGGTCCGTCCCCGCGATAAAGCGCCACTGACCGCGGCTGAACAGAACGCTGACCGCCTCTGGAAAGCGGAGCTGTCGGAGCGCGGTCAGCGCCGGAGACGAGAGCTCCAGACTCCGGTGTCCCGGCATAGCGCTCGCCGTGGCGTGGATGCGCATCCACGCCACGGCGAGCGCTATGCCGCAAACAGAAAACTCCAACGTGATGCAAAGTCCCTCTCCCCGGTCTCCCCCTGCCTCTAGTCACTCTTTCACCACAAACACTAAAGTTGAGCAGCAAAGAAAAGAAAATGAAAATAAAAACAACCAGTGCACAGCTGACCACACTGACAGCAGAGGATTCATCCAGCCAGCACATTAACATATTGAGGGCGTGTAGTAAATCACTGACCAATCAGCAGACAGACACATTAAAATATTGAGGGCGTGTAGTAAATCACTGACCAATCAGCAGACAGCAGCTCAAACTCAGACCTGTTTCATGGTCCCCGGCACCCCAACGGAAGGGTAGCGGAAAAGCGGTCGCCTTTGGAGCGGTCTGGAGCGGTTCAGACCGCATTCCTGTCGTGACACGCGAACCGGAGCGGTTTAGACCGGTCTAGACCGGCACTTTTTGTGCGGTGGAAACGGGGCTTTATATCCATTTTTAAACTACATGAATATGGAAAACAAAGCCAGTTGTATATAAACATTAAAACGTGGCTACCCCCTCACAATGGTTTAGTCCATCTTTTACATCATTGTCGATCAGATTTGAGTGCTTGACCCGTCTCAACATGGTTTTTAGACAATCACTTTCATCCGGTCACACATTAATGGCGACAGCTACTGCGCACGGTGCTCACACACCATTGGCACCAACTTATGGTTCAGCGTTTTGCCCCAAGGACACTTTGACAGATGGACAGAGTGGGAAGGGGGATCAATGTACCAGCCTTGGATTGAAGGATCACCTTTGCACCAACTGAGCCACAGCAGTCAGGTTTGTTATTACCAGGAGTGTTTTAAAAACTGCCTGCGATTCCAAAATACTTTGTAAGTGTATCTAAAATATTACATAAGCTCACCCAAAATAACTCCATATATTTATGTTTATCAGTTTTGTTCACTTGCATGTAAAACAGTAGCTATGGTATATTGTTTTTATTTTAATATATGATCCCAAACTAAAACAACTGTGTGTACTGAGCCTCTGCAAGCCTTCATGTAATGGTGGACTCTATAGAAATCCTGAGAAGTTCTTGTGTTGTTTTTTTGTCCCCCAACAACAAAATTGACAACAAGAGAATGTGAATGCAATACTGTCAACTACTACTAGTACGGTACTATGAGTCTATTGAACTCAACACTGGAGGAATCCGTTTTAAGATTCAGTCTTTTTCATTGTTTTCCAAATATTTCAACTAGGCTCAGAATGTTGTGTTTACTTTGTCACGTTGGTTTCAGGTGTCACTTCTTTTCATCTTGACTCTGATCAAAGGATTTTTGTGAACAATGAGACATTCTCAAGTTGATAACTGATTAAATACGGACACCTTGATTTCTCAGGTTTACCCTTGAGGAGTGACGAATGATAGGATATCAGAGTGAACCCACACAGGACGACTGACTAACAAGTTTCCCAGGAAGTGGCTCCAAAACAAACCAAGTGCTGGTGTCATTGATTCTGCCTTCTGCCTTTATTTACTCTGCCATGAAGTTTCAGTCCAATTTGATCTGAATAGAAACACCACACCACAAACATAGAGGCTACAACCAAAATAATTATATTCTTCCCAGTTTTATGAATAAGTCAAAGTAAATTAACGGAACTTTTTGAAAAAACCTATCAGGGACAGCCTTGACAAGAAGTACAATCTGAAATCCTCTTTTCCAAAGAGTTTCAAAATGTATGCGATGAACAGTCACAACTCAGCTTTGTGTCACTTCTGATGATCTCACTGAGATGGTGTGGTCTCACCCCGGCTGATAAAATCACTTTTTTTTTTTTTTTTTTTTTTATGTTTAAAAAATCTTTTTAATAATGTCTGCTGTGTAAGTTTTAGATTTGCACATCATCAAGCACAGTGGCTCCCAACCTGTGGCGGGCCAAAGATTCGTGGGGGAGTTGTGAAGCCTTCTTGATTTTAAAGGGTATAATATTTCTTATGTTTGAATAATAGGTGAGTCTGCATTTAATTAATTTATGTCACAAAACTACTCAGTTGAAGTGTTTACATGAAAAATGTAAGCAGCAAGAGAAAAGATGGTAGCATGTCAGGCTGAAGTTAAAGACGAATCAGTCAAAAAAAAAAAAAGAGTATATCAAGAGTTTTAAAGAATATGGTTTCATTGAAGCGATGGACATAAATTAGACCTGAAAGGATCTTTTACGATGAAAAACTGGTGAATGAAAGTTTGAAACTTCAAGCTGAAGAGGCTCCATTCTCCCAAACACCCAGAGACAGAGTGTAAACCAAAATGTTATGGATATAACTTCTGTTCCCTGAAGGAGAGGAACGAGGTACAACACATATTGTATGGGATATCACGCCCCCACGTGGCCTGCTGAAGACGCCTCTATTCATGCCTTTACGGCAGATGATCTGTGATGATGTATGTGAGGCTCCGCCTGCACATATAAACCAGCGCCATCACAGTCATCACTCAGTTCAATAACCGCTCTTCACCGAGCTCAGCTGAATTGCGGGGCAACCTAGTGTTGTGCCTCATTCCTCTCCTTCAGGGAACAGAAGTAACATAACATCTCGATCCCTTTCAGTCGATTCACTCGGTACAACACATATTGTATGGGACATATATTCCCACGCTGCAGAGCAGTTACCAAACCAGAGCCACGAAGGAGCCGTCACATCCAGCCAATAAAACCGCACAAACGTGTGTGGGGATGACCAGTTGGCCGCAGCACAAACCTCCCTCATCCACACCCCTTTAAAAAGGGCTCATGATGTTGCCATGCCCCTCGTAGAATGTGCCCTCACACCGTGGGGCAATGGCCCGCCTCTGCTGCCATAGGCTAAGGATATAGCTTCAACAATCCAGTGAGAGAGTCGCTGCTTGGACAGGGCCTTACCTCTGGCTGGATTTGCAATGCAGACAAATAATTGGTCACGTAACCGCATGCTTTGGGTGCGGTCAATGTACCTCCGTAGAGCCTGTACTGGACACAATACATGTAACCTCCTCTGTTCCTCAGACTCAAAAAGAGGGGGGCAAAAACTCCAGAGCTCAAAGGCTATCGAACTGTAGGCCTGAAGGATGACCTTTGGTAAATACACCACATTTGGGCGTTAAGTAACCTTGGAGCCATCACCAGAGAACTGGGTACAAGAGGGATTGACTGACAAAGCATGCAGATCACCCACTCGTTTAGCAGAGCACAGAGCCAGGAGCAAAGTGGTTTTGTATGAAACGAATTTCATATCAACTGCCTCAAGAGGTTCAAATGGGGGTCCACACAAGACCTCCAGCACCAATGTTAGATCCCACGATGGGAGGCTGGGTCTAATCACGGGTCTGAGCCGGCGGACCCCTTTTAAGAAGCGTACAGCTAGGGGATGAGCGCCTGGTGATGTACCGTCAAAACCCACATGGCAGGCCGATATGGCTGCCAAATATACCTTTATTGTGGAGAAAGAAAGACCCTTATCCAGCAGCTCCGGCAGAAACGTCAAAACATCCACAATGGAGCATTGAAATGGGAGAACATTGCGGTTCTGGCACGACTGTTCAAAAGCCCGCCATTTATATGTATATAGGCCTCTAGTGGATGAGGCCAGAGCACTCTGAATTGTTGCCACCACTGCAGGGGGCAAGCCCTTTGCTAATAAGTTGGACATGCAGGTAGACATGCAGTCTACCTGCACACAGTCCAGTTGGGGGGTGAAAAACCTCCCCTTCCGCTTGAGAGAGTAGGTCCCTCTGAACCGGGATCCTCCAGGGCCTCGTTGCCAGCAGACTGATTATTTCTGTATACCATGACTTCGCTGGCCACTGGGGGGCCACCAAAATCACAGACAGGCCCTGCTTCCACACCCTTTCCAATGTAAGAAGTGTCATCTCCACTTGGGGAAATGCATACAGAAGCACGTTGGGCCATGGGTGAGCTAGCGCATCCATGCCCAGAGGTGCGTTGTGGTCTGTTATGGAAAAGAACAGAGGGAAGTGTGTGTTCGCTTTGGATGAAAAGAGATCCACTTCCGCTCTGCCAAACTGCTCCCATATGAGATCCACCACCTGTGGGTGCAGTCTCCATTGTCTCACCATAGGTTCTCCCCTGGAAAGAAGGTCTGCCCCCTGGTTCAGGCGCCCAGGCACATGGGTGGCTCTGATTGACTGGAAATTAACATTGCACGACTGCAACAGAGAGTGAGACAGTTTTAAAGTGAATGTTAAAATTGATCAAACTTAGCCTGGCCTGGCTTGTCATAAATAGTTAAGATAAGCCTCGGGGGTGGAAGACCGCGGACATGCAATGGGGGTTGAATGCAACTCTTTGTTTGTCTGAAGCTTACTGGCAAGAAAATAGCCCCCCTCAAACAATCCCTTCAAACAGCCTCCCCTCAAGCAGCCCCCCATCAAACAGCCACAGGAAGGCGGAGACTAGGAGTAGAAAGAATATAGGCAGCATTTCCGGCGCGAGCACGCTCTCTCTCTGACTCTCTCTCACGCTCACACTCTCACTCTCTCTCTCTCTCTCTCTCTCTCTCTCTCTCTCTCTCTCTCTGTCGCTCTCCACGAAAGTGGTTCTGGGCAAGAGCTATTCATAGTGAACGGCTTCAGAACCCGGGAATATTCTTGTAAAGGCCGGTACTTTTTCTATCTTTTGCAATAAACTCCTGTGTTAATCCATTCTCAAGGTTTGTAGGTTTCTAACTCACTGTGTATCCTTTTCTCTCTTCTCGGGGAGGAAGATTGTCACTCCCTGTCTGTGCGGATTCGAAGGAAACAGACTTAGACATGAACGTGTTCCTCCCTGTCTGTTTATGTACAAAACCACTTTTGTGTTGTCTGCTCTGACCAGCACATGCTGGTCCTTCAAAAGCCGACAAAATGGCTGTGCGGCTAATAAAACCGCTAATGGGCTCCAGGTGGTTGATATGAAGTCTGCATTGAGCTGGTGACCAGACTCCTCTCACTATCGACCCTTCGCACAGAGCTCCCCAGCCCTTCAGGGAGGCATCTGTGGACACCACTTTGCGAAAAGACACTCTGCCTATCGGGGAACCCTGCTGCAGCAGACCGGGTTCCCTCCACGGCCAGAGAGCTTGTAAACAGGACGGGGTTAATGTCAGCTTTCTTTGAAGATGACGTGCAGGGCACAGCCAGTGGGAACGAGTCCATCGTTGGAAGGTATCGCATTTTTAACAGCCCGAGAGGCACCACGGTGCCCATCAGCTGCAAAATTGTCCGCAAACTCAGTTTGCGTCCCAACTGAAATTGAGCGAGGCAGTGGAGAAACGCAGCCACTCTGTGCTCCGACAGCCGTGCGCGGCTTGTGACCGAGCATATATCTAGTTCAAGAAAAGAAATCTGCTGACTCGGGATTAGTGCGCTCTTTTGGAAACACACTGAAAATCCCAGTGACTGTACGCGAGACAGGACGAGCGATAGCTGCATCTCTGCGTGCTCTCTGGAGCTGGCTATTAAAGCCGAGTCGTCCAGATACGTTAAAACACGAACTCCTTTCTCTTGGAGAGGAGATAGCACCATCTCCACGCACTTGCTGAAGGTGCAGGGGGCTGGAGACAGGCCGAATGGCAGCACGAGATACTCGTAGGCTCTGCCATCGAACATGAACCTCAGGAATTTCCTGTGGTTGGGGTGTAACGCTACATGAAAGTGGGTGTATGTTAAATCTATGGTTGCGAACCAATCCGCCGTGCTGATCGCAGTCAGGAGTTGTCTGAGTGTCAACATTTTGAACTTGTAAGTTCGTAAGTGCCTGTTTAACACCCACAAATCCAGAATTGGTTGGAGGCTGCCTCCTTTTTTCAGAATACCAAAGTATCGGCTGTACCAACCTTTGTTTTGCTCCGAAGCGGGGACCACTCGGATTGCTCCTTCTAGTAGTAGACTTTGTATCTCCTCTCTCATCACAGGTGCCACAGCCTGCGGCACTGTGGTCGGTACCACCGATGTGAACCTTGGGGGTCTGACACAGAATTGTAGACGGTACCCCGAGAAATGGTACGTTCCACCCATGGGTGTGGCGTGCATGCGTGCCACTGAGAGAAATGTGACGTCAGTCTGCTGACTTGTAACACTATAGGTGGAGGGCTGTGTCCCCCGAGTGTGCCAACAGGGAACTGCATTCCCTGATGGCTGACCTGGAGTGTTCGAGAGGAGCTTTCGCCCTCTGGCGTGTCGTCAGGGACCGTGCAACCTGAAGGGTGACCAAGGGCTCTGTCGGGGAGCTGTTGCCCTCTACCGTGCTGGCAGGGAACAGCATCACCTAACTTATATGGCTTTTTTCTCTTTCCAGAGAAAACCGACTATCTTTTATTTGCAACATTTTTTTAACAAAAGACACATCCTTTATTGCACAACACTGAACGTGTGGGGGAAAAGTGCAATGTTGGGTATGTGCAGCGCCGCTTGGGGCTGAATCCCTGAACGTAAACATGAACGCGCCTCTTAGGCGTTAGAACATGGGGGCTGCAGCGTCTCCCTGCTGCAGTCCCTCTCATCCCAGCCCCTCGGTTAGGAATGCTGGTGCTTCTTCCTCTTCTGTGCCGGGTCTCTCTGGAGGCCGGGAGGAGGGCCCTTACTCCAGGTGGAGTGGCATGGAGGTTGGGCTGGAGGCTGGTGTCTCACCAGCTGAGGGTCTTGGCTCGTCTGTTGTACTGGCCTTTTAGGAGGGGCTTGTGCGGGTTTGCGGGACCCGGAGACAAATTTAGGTTTAGTATCGTGCCTGGAGATGATGCTACACAGAGCCTCGGCCTGCTTCTTCCTCTTCTCGAACCTGGCCTGGTTGGCGTCTAGTAACTGGCCAAACAGCCCCTCCATGATGAGGCCGTCAGCTCATCCAAATAGGACGCTCTATCCCTGTCCGGGACGTCCGTTAAAGTCAGCCACAGGTGCCTCTGTATTACCACAGCGGACACCATTCCTTTGTCGAGGAAGATCGCCGTTCCGCGGGCCCCACGGAGGATGTAATCCGAAGCGACCCTCATCCCGTCAAGGAGAGGCCATAGTGGGCTGTTGGGGGGCAACAGAGATGCCAGCTCTGCCAGATGCACCGCCTGGTACGTCTTCAGCATCGTCACGGAGCTCAGTGTGCCTGCGCCTGGCTGAGCTCGGTACAGCTTTTCCAGCTGTGCGGCCGAGAACCTGCAGTGTTTAGACGGAAGTGTGGGAGTCCTGCCCAGACCATGGTTTTGAGCCGGAGCCAGGTACGCCACCAATGAGGGCTCCATGGGCGGCATGCTAACCAGGCCGGCTTTTTCAGCGCTGTTCAGGTCTACGTGCTGTCCGTAGCCGGGCATGGTGGCACGGGCAGACGGTTTGGTCCAGGATGACGTTAGTTCGGCAACGAAATCCGGGTACATGGGGAGGCTGTTTCTCACCATTGCGGGCTTGGGGGGTAGAAAAACCCCATAAACCGCGACGGCTTCTGTGCAGGGGGAGCGGTGGGCCATTTCACTTCCAGCCTCTGCGCCGCCCAGCGAAATAGTGCGAGAAATGAATTGTCATCGCGGTCGACCAGTGCAGCCGCAGTGGATGCTTGGCCTGGCGACAAACTCTCCTCCTCCGACAGCCCGTGCACGTCTAGACTGATGTCCAGCACGTCATCGTCCTCCTGGGTGGCCGCCAGCCCGCAAGGCTGGTTGACCCCCTGGGAGACCCAGGCTTGAACTCGGCTAGTTCCTCCAAGCACTCCATTTGGTCCGCCCAGCTTTTAGCGGGGTCTTCTGCCTGGAGCCCCTCCTCGTCGGAGCCAGAGGAGGAGGGGCCTTGTCGGAGCCTCCGGGCATGGACGATCCCTAGGCAGATGGGACAAGCCTCGTGCTGATCCTTGTTGTGCAAGGAAAAGCTGCACGAAAGGCTCCTTCCTCCCTTTGATGGTGCTCATAACGTGACACGAAGGCTGACGTGGTCCAAATGAGCGCTCCGCGGCCAGTCACTGCACTACAGGAGTAGCGGTGGCTAACACCAACAGGAACAGTTAAGCTAATCCAGGTCGCAGCCGTGAAAACGAGAACAAGCTAACTAGCGGAAGGTAGCTAGTTTGTCTCAAGGAGGTGTTCTTAGCGAGGTGAAGAGCGTAAGAACTGAGTGGTGACTGTGATGGCGCTGGTTTATATGTGCAGGCGGAGCCTCACATACGTCATCACAGATCATCTGCCATAAAGGTGTGAATAGAGGTGTCGTCAGCAGACCACGCCGGGGCGTGATATATATCCCATACAATATGTGTTGTACCGAGTGAATCAACTGAAAGGGAACTAAAGAGCTTATCCCCTGAGAAAAAGGAGGCTCATTCCAGCATAAAACAGAGAAAATGTATTTCACATACAGTGTGCTTTGAGGTTTCTTCATCTTTGTTTGTAGTATACAGGGTGTGGAGGAGGGGTCATTGAGGTTAGGGTCCATAACTGATCCTGTGCTGGGTGACCTCTGAACAAAGAAACAAAACTTTTTTCTTTCATTCTTGTTCATCAAAACACACTTTCTTGTCGAAGTGCATCCTCACGGGAGAGTAGGAACTCATCCATGAAGCAAAACATTACTCCAGAGGCTAAACAGTGATCGTAGTAGTTCAGTGTCTCTTTATTACAGGTCTGTCTGCAATCACTCTGCAAGTCCCTCCAGAACTACATCATCTAAAAATGAACTGTGGAGACCTGAAACAACAAAGATGCAAATGCAATTTTTGACAAAATCCTCAGAAATAATCCCAGAAGGAGCCCGAAACATTACGAAAGTGGATTCAAGGGAGATATAATTCAAGATACAATAAAAAAGTGCCAATAAATCAAGTAAAAAAAAAAAAAAAGTTAAGAAAACCAGTTCTCAGTGGACTATGATATTGTATTGAAAGGCGTCACACTTGTTTTGTCAGTCCCCTGTAGCTGTGACAAACAGCTCGTCAGCCACTTGCCAGACTGGAGTTATTCTGAGATGGCGGCCTCCTTCCCACACAATGAAATATGGATATGAGTGGTGGGGATAGTGGGCAGCTGTCAACAAACTCCACAGCTTCCCGCCACCACTGATCAATCAGTCTCATATCTGAACCACAATGGTGGCGGCCCGCCGGCAAGGAGTGACATTAATCCTAAAGCTTGCAGTCAGTGCAGAGGAATGACAGCAAACACTGATGCAGGCTCTAACAAGGAAAGGTGGCGATGCTAATGAGAGTGTCTGTGGCTCCTTAACGAGCCTGCACCGCTTCATGTCCTCATTTGAGATGAGCTGTGTCTCAGGGGTGCAGGATAATGAGCTGGACCGGGATTCCCAGGGCAGAGGCTTGTGTAACCGGACACTCTCTGGTTGAGAGAGAGAGAGAGAGAGAGAGAGAGAGAGAGAGAGAGAGAGAGAGAGAGAGAGAGAGAGAGAGAGAGAGAGAGAGATGGACAAGGAAGAACGGGGAGGAACAGGGACAGACAGGGAGCACATATTGCCAGTGTGCAAGAGAGGGGAGGAGGATGGAGAATGGGGGGGAGAGGGGAGGTGGGTACATGTCATCCCTGCTTGATATGATTGTTTGTACACACCGATCATTGAATCGCTGCATCCAAGTGAGAAAAGCTTGTGTTCTCTGTGACAAACTGACCTCGGGCAACAAGAGCACTCATAGAAAGAGGAAATGGAGAAGGAAAGCATGGTGGGTGGGGGGGGGGGGGGGGTGGGGGGGGGATGACCAGAGGACAAACGCTTAAAATGTTGTTTTTTTTAAAAGAAGCTGCATCCATGCAAAACTTATTTAACCCAATATTGCAAATGCTTTTTATGTGTGTGTGTTTGACTCTAGATCAAAAATTCCCTCTTTTTTTTGACAATTTCAAAGCAAGCTACCCTGAAAAAGCAGATCCTGCTGAAAGAAATGAATAACCGTGGAGCTTGGTGTGACCTCAGCGTGGGGAGCACCCCCACCTCTCACGGCTGCGTCTGCATGGCTGCATTAGTGAAGCTCAAATGGGTTTTTTTCCACCATGAGAAGCAGAGCATGACATGCGCCCAACAATGGCAGGCAGATGACGAGCCAGCCCCATTTGATGATGGCCTCTGCCGACGCGGCCTCTTTTTTTTCATGTGGAGAAATAGGAGGGCAAGCATGACTCATTATGGGTGCACAGGTGGCCTGAGATCTAATGAGTCACATTTAGTGCAGCTCTAATGTGCAAATGGCTCTGAGAGATGCACATGCCAGGAAACAGAGTTGTTTGTTTCTTCTTCAACATGACTTGTGATTCTCTCTTCCACTGTTTGTACCTGGAATCAAATTGGAGCTCGAAAAAATGTTCCTAAACCACAAAACATGAGCACCACATTGGGTTACACCATGAACCATGGATCATATCTGTACTACAGTTCTGCTGCAGAATTTAATCTGTGCAAACACTTTGTGATATCTGCGACTTTGAATGTGTGAAATAAAAAGCACAGAATCAACAGATTTTGGTTGTTTTCACTGATGAACTTCAAGCAAAGTGTCAGTGAGAAAGCTTCTGCTGGTATTTTAATCACTGTCAGCTATTAACAGTGCCCCCCTCTGGTTGTTCACCTGCCTGATTAGAAATGGGTTTTCTGCATTGATCAACTAGAAATTGAGTGCAGAGACAAATCCATAAAATTTGGTCTGACTAATAACAGATTCTCCATTTTGGACAAAAAAAAAAAGTAATTATAACAACAAAACATAATTCCTGTGTCTTTACATCACACCGAAAGGCCAAGATTGCATTATCTGTGATTATTCCTCCACTGTGTGTCACAGTGGCTTGTTTGTTTGCTCATCAATTCATCGCAGACACCACAACAATCCAAATCATACCTGATCTATTAACTGCTCGCCACTGAGCACCATTTGAACGTTTGACCTTCCAGCACAGCTCATGACATTATGTTGACATTTAAAGTAATCCCTCCCACGGTTCTTAATCCTGGTAGCGTAGACTGCCCTGACCCATCCTCTGAGCGCACGCGTGCACGCACGCACGCGCACGCACGCACGCGCACACACACACACGCACGCACACACACACACACACACACACACACACACACACACACACACACACACACACACACACCAGTCAACAGCACACTTGTGTTTTTAAAGAGCCGGTTTGGCTCCAAACATGCAGCAATGAAAGGCCTCATTAATTATCATCCACAAATTGAAGCATTCATTTATCCACTGAAACTAAATCACAAAATAAGGCTGAATAATCACCAGCACTCAGAATCGACTTTGACTGAAGGATGAAAATCACAGTACAGTACACTGTACAGGAGCAGAGTACACTGACAGCATGATGGGAATGTTCATAAATTCACTATATTTTAAGATTCCTGACACTATTTCAAGCCCTTTCTTGTTTTATTCATAAGTTCAGTTTATATCAGGAACATTAAAAGTATAGTATCTCAAAATAAAACAGTATTCCAGAAGAAGTTTGTATTTTTGTTAACCCAAAGCTATAAAAATGACAATAAAAAAGTAATAAAGTTTGACTTATGTAGTTAATGGAAAAGAAGAGTCCTTTTCCTCAGGTTGCCTAAATTTCAAACAAATTTTAATTCAAAGGTGAATTAGTACTATTTCAAATACAAAATATTCAGCTTCTTACCATACATATATTAACTTATAAAAAAGTGAAAGGAAATTAGAATGTTTGTAAACACATTTTTATGTGTTTACAAACACAACAAACGAGACATATATATATGACATATGTTTACAAACAAACGAGACACATATATATATATATATATATATACTTTTTTCTTTAGTTGTTTTGAGACAAACCTTTCCAGCTTTCTATAATCCTTTAGATTTCTTTTAATAAGGGTTTATTATGTGGCTGCTTCCTTCTTAATAGGTGACTTCAACATGTCATTACAACTTGCACTGTAGTTTTTCCCATATATTAAAGTTTTAACATTTTTTTAAAATTATATTTACTTTAAAGAAGAAAAAAAGTCAAGACTGGGAAGGATAAAAAAGGCTAATGCACGTAATGGTACATAATATTACTGTGTCTGGATTCCACTTCACATAAATGTACAAGTCTGCTACTTTCTTTAGTCTCATTCTTCAACCTTATAAATCAGTTAACTATTAGTTTTTCCGACTGCATCATTTGTCAATGCCTCTTCAGACTAAACATTCCGTTAGTTGCAAACCACATTTCCTGCAGATCTCCACAGTTTCTGATATTAACTGTTGTTTCAGTGAGGGGACACCCTCCATGATAATATAGCTTTTTCTGTGCAGCTGGATTTTACCCATCACAGAGTTACACTTGGACAAACAGGCCCAGTAGATTAAAAGTGATGAAATGAGAGGTACAAGATGACAACCCATTTATTTAGTAATACATTCTGCAAACTAGAAATTTTATTCAAACTTCAAAGGCTAAAAAATGAAATAAAGGAGGTAAAGAAGGGGAGAAAATTTAAGGAGCAGGGAGAAAAATGCATCTATTCACAAGCATGGAATGCAATTTGTTCAATCGACAACACAAATAGTACAATTTAGTTCAGGGAACAAAGCTTTTTTAAACATTTCTCTTTTTTTCTCTGCCATTCCTTTGGAGCTCAAACATAATACAAAATATACAGTTATTGAACTTTGTAAAATCACTCACAGAGGCCTCTGAGAAACATTTGAATCAACATTGACAATACTTAACTACAGCACTCTAAAGCTATTGTTGAATGTAATCATAAATAGAGCAGACAATGTATGTATGCACATTTTGAATGCTTACGAGGTTACCATGTTAAAAACACTTGCATTTGTTAAAAGTATGACATCTTCTGCAGCGGAAATCAAATAAGCTTTCAAGACCCAGATTTGATACGGTAACATGGAGGAAAAAGACACAAACAAACGAGTTGTGGCTAAAAAGTTGTACCTTGTGACAACAACCTGCACAAAGCCGCGTAGTTGATAGCTTAAGTACCTTTAGAATTGAGGTTATTTTTACTGGTGAAGTGTGTAAAATTGGCAGCATTGCTCCTCCTCATAGTGTTTAGTTGGACAAGTGTTTTCGGGGGCAACAAGAGATTGGGTAAGGCAAATCGGTGAGCTTATTTATGAGCTGAAAAAGGTCAACAAAGTGAGGCTCCGGTCACCCTGTAAGGGGACAAACAAGTCGCCACTGCTAAGGGTCACACAGAAAACGCCACAGCTGAGGTACATGGATGCGAGATACAAGAGGGTGCGAGGGTTTCAGACGTCCTGCCAGGTAGACCTCCATATAACAACAAACAGGATGCATCCCAGGCAACCAAAGGTAACTATGTAAATAGCTTTATAATATGTTTTTCCCCCCTCTACTATAACAATTTTCTGAAAAAGGAAAAAAAAAAAAAATCATACAGATGATCAGTGCATATGACTATTGTCCATTAGTCACACTTATTATTTTTTCACACACCTCACATTTCTAAAACCTTGACCTGTCAATACAATTATAGATTCAAGCTCAGTGTGCATCACACAGGTGGACACGTGGGTGAAATTACACAGGTGAGTGTTGGAGGTGAGGCTGGGAGGTGGTGGTTGGGGGGGGGGGGGCAGCGTTCGGGACAAGGCCAATAGTGTTCCTAGTTACTTAAGGTTACAATAACTTCTCGGATAGTTACTTGTTTCATTAACATCAGCACAACACTACATGTCACACAGGTCAGTGTTGAAATAACTGGTTTGAGACCCAAAAGAAAACTCCTGCAGGTACACTGCTCAATAAAAACACTTCCTATGAAGGCTATGAGGTATTTCAGGTGGTAAAACAATGAAAACATGATTCATATTAGCTTGTTTTGGGGGAAACTTGACATTTCAATAAAATATGAACATATGAACAAATTATAATCAAGCCACTGTCAGTATCTGCTAACATTCTAGCTAGTGATTATAAACATAAAAAAAGTTTATTTCTACATCTGAAAGCATCCTTTAAGGGTCACACAAAACCAAATGTAAATGTGTACAAAGAAAATAAAAGTCTGGGGCGTGAGGCCGTCACTCGCCTCAATGTACAAGCAGACATGTTAGTTCCTCATTAAGCTTGAAGAGTCACATGAAATGTAGCTTTCAAAGAGCTTAATACCTACCCAGGGTGCAGCTCGAGCTGGCAGACGTTAGACAAGAGAGACATTAGTGCACTTACTCAATAGATACAAGCAGTGCCGAGAAAAATAAATAGCTTACAGATCAAATATGGACTAATTAACTCTGTATGAAATTAATTGACTTGACAGGATGCAAGTACAGTACTTATATAAATAATCAGGTAAAGAGCACAATATCAATGTCAAAGCAAAAACAAGGTGATTTAAAAGGTAGTTTAAGTCCTCAGCTGTTTGGATTTTGTGGATTCAGTAAAACCATACTTTCTACTGCAACGCGTTTAGACTTCGCCACCATGCGGCTGGTTTCCATGTTTGTGTGATTAGTTAAAGGTAGTCGATGGAGCCTCGGCTCTGGATCCACGGTTAGGTTACATTCAACATTTCTTTAAGGCCTGTCAAACTTCCCCGTAACACATGAAACGTTTTCATCGCCTCGATTTGAAGCCAAGATGTTGCACCTCTGCCGCTCCCTCAGTAGTTCAATGGTTCTTTGGCACTCTTATTAGCAGGACGCCACCTGTTGATATTCACATCAGTTCCCCCTTGCGCTCCCCCCCTCACTCACACACACATTTGTCCTGCAGGCTCATCTTTGCGAGCGTGTGCTGGCAGAGCAAGGACTCGCTCATCAAAAACTATTTGTCCACACTACCGCCGCCACTCAAAAACTCCACAGAGTACCTTTAAAAGCCAACTACAAACATCTAAAAAGGAAGTTACTTTCTAATAGCTCCACATTTTTTCCATCTTTCGCTGGGTTACAGCTGGTTAACTGGCTTCTTGTGATACAGACTTTGCAAAAACCCAACGTCTTTGGCATTTCTCGCCTCGAAAGCATGTTAGAAAGCAGCTAATTTAGGATAAAAGTCAGTGTGTGTTGTTAGAGATTTAATAATTAACTACTCACCACAACCCAGCAGTGAAATACTCAGGATTGTCACTTTGATCAGTTAAAAAATTTGATTTTTAGTACTTGATTACAGTTTAAATACCAACGCGATTAGAGGAAAATACCTCTGTGTGCCTAAACACCAATGTTCTATTCATCTCAAAGCAGAATCACATGTAGTTCATGGCAAAAAGGAAAAAAAAAAAAAATAGCTCAAGCCATATGATTTATTCCTTGAAAATGAGTCGAAAATATATACAGACATTAATTTCCAACAATGCAAGACAAAACTGGCAGAAAATAAATCTGAAATAAAACCATTTCTCTTCAAGAAAAATCTAATGTGTGTTAAATACAGATTTAGTAAGTGACTGTTTTTGTTTGGGTTTTTTTTGGGGTGGGACCAAAAAAAAAAGAAAAAAAGAAAAAAACTTTACCCACAGTTCAAACACTAGAGCAGCAAACTGGATTGTGCTGTGGCTTGTAGTGCCGTGGGGAAGTCCAGAAACTCTGATGGGAATCAAAAGGTGCAATTCAACCATGAAAACTAACTGCAGTTAGCGCATTTGTTCTTAGTTCAATCATCCAAAGAATAACATAAAATCTAAGCAAAAAAAAAAAAAAAACAGCTTGGCAAATTCTTCAAGCCGCCGCTTTATTACATTTTATGTCTGATAATGTGATTTTGTCTAAAATATTCAGTGCTTTAACTGTTCACATCAAAATTATCAGATGCTCAATGCAGAAGCTGAAAATATTTGTACCACAAATATGAAAACTGAATCTCATGAAAGGAAGAAAAAAAAACTTGGCATAGGCTGTCATAAAGCTGAAGAGTGTGTTCATAAATTATATGGCACCTGCAGTGATCACCAATATCCATGTTTGATTACAAACTGATATTTCAGTAGGACACTGTCGACGCGTCGTCAAGTCAACCCGACCAGCTGCTGCACACCACGTGTTGAAGAAAGACTCGTGTATGGAGCTCCAAGTTGTTCAGATGCAACGCAGCATGTAAACTTTGCCATTCAATTACAAGTAGTGAACACATGTATCTTGAATCACTCATTGCAAAAAATGGAAAGACGGCAAAAGACGGGCAATTCCCTTAAACCCACGCTGGTTTATCGTCCCAACCACCCGAGAAAACACACACATACACACGCACGCACACACAAAAAAATATATATCATTTTTTCCCACTTCACACTTTCAAAATGATTGAGAAACACCTTGCCAATGTTATTTGAGCATGTACAGAAAACCACTTACAAAAAAAATGCAATTAATAAAAAAAAGAGCACAGGGAAAAAAAATTAGGATTTAAATGGTTTGATAGAGAGCTTACTGTGCTGTCAACTATACATTTTACCCGTTTCTTAAGGAGCATAGACTAACTGAAAGAAAAAAACAAAAGCGCAGAGACATTGTGCCTGGAGGACAAGCAGTAATATTCACTGAATAGACATTTGTTAGAATTCCAGAAGAGCAGGAAAAGGCAGATAGTGCATAAAAGATTCTCTTTTTCCATTTCTTTCATTTTTTTTAACTTAAAATCAAGCTGCATTAAATACAGGCTGTTTGTACAGGACAATTGCACTTCACAAAAACAGAAATATACAAACACACACAAGGAAATGTGAATCAAATTAATTACAGCAAAAGAAAATCTTTACTACTTAAGCTGATTATTTAACAAAAAAGAAAAAAAAGAAAACCTTGTGGACTCACTTTTTATGAATGACTTTAGAGGAGAATATTAAGGGGGGTGAACATAAAGGGGAGACAAGACGGTGGGGATCCTGAACTCCAGAGTGGACTGGTGCTGCACTACTCCAGGTTTGTGTGCATGCAACTGCAACTCCTCCTCCTCCTCTTCCTCCTCCCATGAAATTCCCTTCTTAGAAACCAAAAGCTCAGAGTGACGGAGAGACAGACTGCTGAGCTGAGCTGCTGTGGGTCTTGAGAGGATGGTGGTTTGTAAACTCTATGCTGTGTTAGTGGTAGGAGGTTGTGTTACCACATGTCGTCTGTGGACGCTGAGTCCTTGACAAGAGAAGGAAGGAAGGAGAAACCCTTCAGTCTGGCTCTACACCCACATGATCTCCATTTGAAGCTGCACAGGTTTAAACATGTATCACACAGAGAGTAAAATCAGAGTCACAATACATTTATACAGTAAGCCTATTCATATGAAACATTGTTGTAACTAAATACAGTGAAAACCAAATAAATCCACTCAAGCGTCACTGTGGCCTTCAAGTTTTTGTAGCATCATGCTGGTTGGTTGTCAGTTTTTTTTGTTGTTTATTTTGTGCCCCACATCAATATCTTCAAGTTTATTTAACATATTTCTTTTTAAACTCAAGTTTTCATCCAGTTTGTGAGTGAAAATACAGTAAGACAAGAGCAGAGTTGTTTTACAGGTTGTAGTTTCCACTCTGAAGATGATAAACATAAATATTCCACAGAGAGTTTTGCAGCATTTGGATCAAGGGGAATTGAATCAAACCTAGCTTTAAAATGTAGTAATTCACTTTGTTTTGACACCTTGTTGAGCAGAAAAAACATTCTCATTGTTTCAGTTCTTCCTTAGTGTGATATTGTTATGGTCAGTCACCAGAGTGAATTTTATATTACTCACAGTTGAGCTTTGTGTTGATCCTCAGTATTATAAAAGAAAATGTTTTGTCTGAATAAAAACACATGGGCAAGTTTCAGATTATGTGACAAGATGTCCAAAGAGAATTCAGGATGGAAATATGATAAGAAAAGGTTATGTTTCCATTTGAAAATCTTAATAGGTTGACTGCACAAATGCTTAAGTCTCAGTGTGTTGCTACTCGACCATTATTGTCCACAAGAAAACAAAACAGCCCAATCCGAATACAAGGAAATTTAATCGACAATTGATGGTGAATATGATCATTCCTGGTTCCGAGGAAGTCATTAAGCTCACAAAGGTAAAACATAATGCATACCACCGAGTCACCAAGGTTAGTCATGGATTATACACAAAGCAGGCACAGAAGCATTCAGCTGCTTTGGCCCATTGCCACGTAAAACTGGATGCCGACGTCGTGATAATACCTGCCGTCCTTTCTTATGGACTTTAGACGCCCAGTGTGTATTTACACAAGGCTACCACAGAGCCGCAGTAAACAAACCTCTCTGATTGAACTAAATAATGCGATCAATTACCTTAACATCTAGAACGTCTTTGAAAGGAGGAAAAGAAAAGAAAAGAAAAAACAAAAACAACCTCCACAGAAACAGGGCCGCCTATCCAAATGGAGAAACCAGGCAAGACGAACAGGTTGGACCGAGTCCACAAGAACGACAAGACAAAACAAAGCATCAGCGCTGGAACCACGGATGCGACTAGAGCACCACAGGAACCGGAGAAAATGAGACGGGCGGCATTTAAGAGGAAGAAAAGTGAAAAGTAGCAGCACCAGGCTAAAATAAACATCTGTGGCCTGATGAAACAGCTCCTCAGAGGTTCTACATGAGCAGCAACACAAACACCAATAAAGGCTATTTCTCAAACATTGTGGTTTTTGTTTTGTTTTGTCATTTTCAACAGAAATGCCAGACTGGAAACGATTCTGAAGACTACAGATAAACTCTACAGCTCTAATACTGGTGTGAGAGGGGATCACACCAGTATTAGAGCATAACGGGGTATTTCTTGATGAACTACAGCTGAAAAGCAGATCTTTCCTATAGCTGGTTCCTCTTGGGATCAGACTTCTGTATCTTAAACAGTGTATGAATAGTTGATCTGAAGCAACTCATTAAAACATTCCACTCAAGCTTTGTCACTTTATATTCCGTTTCCATGTGTTTCTCTTGTATATTTAGCTAAAATTGTACATTTATTAATGTGTGATTTATCCTTTACATACTAATTTGGTCCTTACACTGACATCAAGAGAACGGTATTTAATTTCTCTGTCTGTCTCATACATGCAACTGAAAGTTGGATAATATAAAGCCAAGGTGGCCTAACTAACCTTGTTTAAATCCACTAACAGGAGCAACACCAGCTACGTTTACACTGCAGGTCTTTAACGTTCAAATCCAATTTTTTACTGGAATTTCTTTGTTCGGTTGTTAAAAATATCAGATGTGACTACCATCAGACTCAAGTTTCAAAAGTTCAGCGTTGACTTCACAGCGAATAATGTTTACGGAAGAACCACAATCCTCCTGTTATCAAACTGGCTTTTCCCCTGAAACAAAATCAGACAAGAAGGCCGTTGCTGGGCTAATCCCCCGCCGGAGGGCTTTATATTTTCTCACAAAGCAGCTCTAAGGCAGCACACTTGGTACACTAGAGGGTGTTCCATGGGTCCTAGTAGATCATTATGTAGAATCTGAAAGGTCTTCTTCATAAGCTATGTCAAAATACGTCTCCAGAGCCCAAAAGGTGTTTTTATGCACTTAGTGACCCTGTAACCTGATATGCAAATTAGGTCATGGTCACCATGGTGCCCCTTCTCCCCAGGTGGAGTGTCCATGTGTGAAGTTTGGTGACTGTGGGCCCAGGAACTGCTGAGAAATGAGGAGAAATGTTTATATGAAAATACATGTATTGTGCAACCATGACGAGCAAACTTCAGACCCTACCAATCTTCAAGGTCAAGGTCAGGTCGCTTGGTGTACTGGAGGTTATCCCTGGAGTGTGTATCATGTGTGTATAAAATTTCAGAGCCCTAGCTCAAAAACCTAGGCCTCCAGAGCCCAAAATGTGTTTTTAAGCACTTCGTGACCCTGTGACCTACTTAATATGCAAATTAGGTCAAGGTCACCATAGTATCCCTTCCCCCTCTGAGATGTATCCACATGTGAAGTTTGGTCACTGTGGGCCCAGGGGTTGCCGAGATATAGGTAGAAACGTTCGAACGGACGGACGTACGGAGACTGTTTCAAGATCCCCCTTCGGGGCCTATCAGCCACGGCGGGGGATAAAAATGTGGGGTTATCTCATACTGGAGGACTTTGTCAGGTGTGGACGATAACCGGAGACTTGGTGATCAACCCAGGGATGAGAAGTCGCCTACATTTACTGGAAGTTTTAACAAGCAGGAGCAAAACCAGCCAAGCAAAGTATCTGTGAGGAATAAGCTGACAACTGGATAGAAAGTAGAGAAACACAGCAAAAATGCACTGTGTTTTTAAACAGTGAAAAACAGCTGAATAATTCAATTTTTTATTCACCATCTTCATTTTAGAATATCAAATGTGTCTCTTCATGAAAACTGGGTTTGATCTGAAAAGCCTTTTCCCCCCAAATAGGAGCCCAGTAAAAGAAAGGGTAAATACTGATGCTACACACGCCAACATGTGTATCATTTAGACACCGTTGCGCAATCAGATCCAAAAAATGACTTTAATGACGGCCTTTTATTGAGCAGCAGCTGTTTACAACACTGTTTGAATGTGTGTATTTTTTGTAATGAGGAATTATGACATCGTCTCACCTGAATGATTAAGAAGTCTGAGGGAAAGGTGGTTGCGGATTAAGAAAATTAACTGCGTTAAAAGATTGGAGAAGGGCCACATGCAGGCAAATGAGTCTGATTTCAGACACTTTTTCCTGCAGTGTGAACGCAGTCACACACTCTTTGATAGTCAGACGTCTTTACTTGTTGTCGGCTGGAGGATGCGTGCCTTACAGACTTTAACTGTCATTTGTCAGGTGAATATGGGTGAGAGAGAGAGGGCTCTGAAGCTGAAGCTATATGAATTTACATAACATTGTACATGAAAACTAATCTGAGTAAACTAACACCAAAGATAAGAGCAACACACCCATCAGACTCTGGATTCAATGGGACAAAAATTGATCGTGAAGCAGTTAAAATTACACCAGAAGTATCTGCACTTGTGATGATACGCTCCAACTTTAAGACACTAACATTTAAAAAAGCAACACTGTGCACGAGTGTGGATAACAGGACCGGGCCCACTGTATCAATAAAGACTGCAGAACTTTTCAATGAATCCCTTTGAATACATTTGAACAATATTCAAAGAGGCTAAGTGGATTTCCTACAGGCAGGATTTGTGTGGACTGGTGGCAGAATCTAAGTTCAGCCCAGGCTCCATTCAAACTGATCAAAGTCAAAGGTCCTGCTGAGTTTCTGAGCGTACAACTCCGTCTATGAAGATGATTTTAAAAACATCACTTCTCATACTAATGTGAAACACTGAAACAAAATGACAAGTTTTTACTGTCAAGGACAAAATGAGAGAATCAAGTAAAGCGTAGCTGACCTAGTGAGCTTATCTGATTAAATTTTCAAAGAGAGCTGACTGAGTGGACTTTATTGTTTGTAAGTGTTCAAAGGACTAATGAGGAGCGTCTTTTAAATCAATATGTAGGACAATGCAGTATTTATTCCACACACGGTTTGGTGTATTAATCTCCTCCAGTTTTTATTTGAAGAGCCACCAATCAGTGTCATTGACTCAGGCACAACAGAACTGAGGCTTTTTGGAACAAAACCTGCCAGGGAGTTGTGGTTGATTATGAAAAAAAAAAGTCTATTTATAAATTAAATTTTAAAAGAACAAGTTAAGTCAAACAAATCGAGCAACTTTCCTGCTTTCACATGTAAAGAAATCACAAGGACAGATCATGATTACCTTTTTCAAACTAAAATTACACCAATGGTGACCTTTTGACACAAATTTGAATGAAACAGAAGGTGGATTCCAATGTGAGGGGCAACACTCTGGTTACTGACAACCAGGAGTGGACGAATAAACAGCTGGAAACTTTTGAAACAGTTCTTAAATGGTCTTAACAAGAAAATGACATTGATTATAATCCCTAAATATGGAGCTTAATGAGATCAAAACACATAAATTAAAGAGGCCTTTTTCCTGAACTTTTAACTGGTTTGAACTGAATGAACTTCTCGTCAATATGACGAGTTGAGAGGTAAATCCAACAACAACCCAACCTATACTTTTTGGATTATTTTTACTAATGGTATTTTTCAATCACTCGGCCACGAAACCATGTCTTCCTGAATTATTCTAATGGACATGCAGAAGATTAGTAAAATCTTGCTGGCCAAATTCCAGAACCACACATGCTCAAAACAACACAACGAAGTAAAGATCATGTGGATACTTACTGTGTCATCACTCCGGTAGGGGTTGAGTTTGTTGTACACCGCTTCAATAACACTTCGTCTAAAAGGGAAACAAAAACATGTGAACAGTCAAAAAGCTCTTTTTTTTATTTATTTCATGACTGCTTTATTTTTTTTTAATGAAAAAACTGTTGTTGTTTTTTGTCAACAGTCAAAAAGCTCTTTAAAGTCAACAATCAGAGGCAGTCGTTGTCACACTGAGGTTCGGTTGTCTTACTTGCTTGCCAGCTCGCCTCCAGGAGGGAGATTCGGGATGCTCTCGGATGCTAACGTCCGCATGACATGGACCAAATCAGGGACGCCTTCGTCACCCTGCTTCTTGATGATCTCTGGTAAAAACCAAAATGAGTCAGCTGCATTAATAACTCGAGAGAAACACTTCACTCTCCCAGTGCTTTTTTTGGAATCGTCTCTGTTGCTGTAATAAAGAGAAATGACAGGAACTCATTTGGTTATAATGAATAATGCAAGTTATCAGATCTAAACATGTATGCATACATTAATGATGGGAGAGCAATGAAATGCAACATTTTTTTCCCTGTAATGAAGTGATCAAAATACAATCCCAGTACTTAAAATTGCATACACATATGCAAAGAAATGAGCAGAAAAATCATTTTCCATGGAAAAGGGCTGATCTGACACCAAATCCATCCATGACCACTGCTCAAAATGTCAAATGAAAAAAACAAAAGCATACACCACAAGAAGAATAAAGTATGTTACAAATACTTTTTAGGGCGGCGACGTTAAGTGCACTTCCCATCAGAATGAATAAACATCATCCATAACAAAATGTTTAGATGTTGACAAGTTCACTGACAAAAGCTTTTTTTTGTAGCAGTAATGAGATTAATAGTTGTACAATCTCATCCGCACTTGGCTCATGTTGCATCATCTAATCAGGTCTCACTGACCAAGTCAGTCATAATTAAACGCTTAAACCATTTTTCCTACTGAAACGGAGCAATTTCTAAGCCATGGAGTTCTTTGATCATGATCTCCTCTCATACCTTCTACTCTTGCTTCCAGATATTTGTCCAGCTCAGCCTCCTGTTTTACTGCCTCTGGAGAAACCTTTGGTGCCCCAGGAAAGCAAATTAACACCACACTCATATTGTCCCGGCTTCCCTGTTGCCAGAACACAAAGAAAAGCAGAGAATTGACATCAATCAACCAAGACACTTCATACCATCAATAGTGTGTAGGCTTGGTAGGTCAACGTACCTTGTACAAGCAGGTGTCGACAATTTCATTGCTGACTTTTTCCAGATCCTCTGTGACCTCAAGCCTTGACCTCACAAAGTCACACAATTCCTCGTTTGCCATGACATCCCAGATGCCATCACAAGCTAATATAATGAACTCATCTTCCCCTTCACATCTCTCTATTGCATAAACTTCCGGTTCTGGAGAAACCAGCTGCTCTGTCGGGCCTTTTCCATGTACACACTTGTAGTCGAAGTCTCCCAGAGCCCGAGACACAGCTAGGGATCCATTAACTCGCTGGATCATGACTGAGCCACCGGCATTCTGAATTCTTTCCTTCTCTAGCGGATTGCTGGGTTTGTGATCCTGTGTGAAGAAGTGAACTGCGCCGCCTCTGCTCAGGAGGCCCCGTGAGTCGCCACAGTTGATAAAATAGATATGGCTTGGAGAAATCATGACCCCGACTGCGGTGGAGCCACTGCGGTCCACGCCGTGCTTCTTCTCTGAGATGGTCCGCATGTGTTCGTCAATCTGCAAGAATCCCGTGCGGATCCCATTCTTCACGCTGTCTACGGAGGGATCCTCCTGCAGAGCACTCTGGAAGTCTGGGTTGCTGGTGATGTGCTCCAGCAGGTGCTCACAGCAGTACTTGGCCACCTGAGAACCGGCGTGCCCATCGTAAACGGCGAAGAACGACCAGAGGTCGAGGCCATGGGACAGGCCGATTACTGCCGTGTGTGCATCCTCCATTTCAACCCGCCAACCCTGCATGCTGCTCAGCCCATACCTCAGGTTATTACCTTCACCATTGGAATTGTACTTTTCCATCTTTGGTTTGTCCAGAAATGCACCCATTGTGTCCCTCAAACAGCCTGTAACACAAATGAGAGACAGCCTTGTTGAAAAACATACAGAAATGCATTACTTCTATCAAAACTAGCAACAAAAACTATAGCAGTCATGCAAAAAGACCTTTGCTTTTTATGTAGCACTGCTCTGTTACTAAAGGGCATCATGTGTATTTCTGTTGAAGTCACAGCCCAAGGAGCTCAGATTTGCAAACAATCTTCCACTAAATAGTTTAAGCATATCACTACACTTTATTCAGACATCATACTAACATAAAAACATGTGTTTTAGGTGGATCATATCACAAGAGCCACAGCAGACTCAGAAGAATAATGCTGGTAATGACTGACATGAACAAGATCTAAACATCAGGGCTGCATGGGGAAAAAGTAGATGCCTCAACTTAAAAGATATTTTGGTCATGACAATTTATTTGGTGGGCAAAAAGGCCTGAGACAGAACCCTATTTTTAACATTTTCCCTATTTTACTTTGTGATATATACATGTTTCAAAATTGACATTTGACCTCAAGAACAACAACAATTTATGAATACATTTCAAAATTGTCCAAACAAACTCATTGTCTCCCAAATCATTAGGACTTTCATAGCCATTTCGGATAAATAGTTTCACATATAATGTTTTCAAATGAAAGATGGTCGATATTGTTATCCAGTTGTGGCCAAAGATTATAATCTCTGAGCTGAGCACAGCTCAGAGCCCTTCTCTAATCTATAAATAGTAGACATGGGAACACATTTTGGCTACATATTAGGAACGCTGCTGGTGTGGATCAAATAAAACGCCCTCGGATCACTAACTGTTACTATTCTATGTAACTGAAAGACGCGGGGCTGTAAATCGCGTTGGAGAAACACAATTTAAAGAGTCTGACCTTCGCAGCGCAGCTTCTCGGGGTAACGCGAGTTCCAGCCTTCGTTACATGCCTGCAAAGCTAACGTTAGCTCAACCACTGACCAGTTAACTCGATGACCAACGCGGATCGTCAATGCTGTCAGAGCCAGCGGAGTAAAATCACGAACCCCATGAATCCGGTGAGTGAGGATCTTTGGTGTCGCTGCTGTCTGTGCGGGAGATTCTCGGCAGAAGTGAAATAAACAAACAGCCGAGCCTCGCTGGGCCTTGACCCTTGTCTCTCACAGCTAACTTTGACAGGCCTCCTTCCACCAGGCTACATATGCCAAGGTGGCTAACTTTCCACCCGTTCTGTAGCTCCATATTTGAAATGTTAAGACTTACCAAATCACCAAGAGATCAGTTGACAGCGAGCGAAGCTGCGACGGAGACAAGAACCGGGTGGCCGAGGTTCTTTCTGGAGCGGCTACACCGACGGAACGCGGAGGTTTGAGGCGGTTCAGCTAGACTAGCTAGCCAGCGAGCTAGCGACGAGCGATCGTCACTCAAGACTCAGAAAGTGCCGAGGTCCCTCTTTGGCTACACCCGTGGCGCATTACATTCTCTCAGCTGGCAAGCTAAAGGATACTGTCACAAGTGTTGTGGTGATTTCGAGGAGGCCGGAGCTGAGTGCGGCCAAGCTGAAACGTCTTCCCAGCCGCTCCGCTTGACAGCTTGACAGCTTGCGAGCTAGCGTTAGCCTCCGAGCAGGACGGAGCCACACGGACAGGACCCGGATGTTACAGGTTGCGTATTTGAAAACATGACATCATCGCTGAGGCTGCACACAGAGGAGCTGCGCACCGAAAACATACACACAGAGGAACATGCATACAGAAGAGTTGAGGCTGCACACAGAGCAGAGCGCTATGGATGCACACAAATGAACGTAGAAAGCACGCCCATAGAGGAGCAGAAAGCATACACACAACATATCCACAACTGAAACACACTCCGCGCATTAGGCCGGATTATAAGCAGCCTTACGCAAAAGTGCTTTTTTTTTGTGTACACAGCAATACGTACCTCTGCCGTATTAATTCATGAATATAGTGTGATTGTGCAGTTTGCAGGATGGAGAGCAGAGATAATTCAAAGTTGGTTTTTTTTATCAATGAATTTGTCATATTCTTTAGCCTCATTCTTTTATTGTGGTCTTGAGAGTTGCTCTGTATGAGACACATTTAATTCTAAGTAGAGACAGACAGTGTGTGACACTGTTCACATAAATGCTATGTAGAAAAAAAACATTAAAACATTCTCTGCATTCTTCCACTGGTGCCTCCTGAGCTGGAGGTGTGGCCCTCCCCGGGGTGGTTCTCTGGGACCTTCTCTGTCCTGGAGGGGGTTATATCTCTGGCCTGGTCTGGAAGCGGCACTGGGTCCCCCCAGAAGAGCTGGTGGAAGTTGCAGAGAACAGAGACAGAGATGTCTGCGCTTTTCTGCTCCCTGTACTGCCCCTGTAACTCCATACAGATTAATCGGTTAACAAGATGGATGGATGGATGGATGGATGGATGGATGGTTGGATGGATGGATGTGTGTTCAGGCTCCCCAGCCCACTCAAAGAGCGCTCCCACCCAGGTCGTGTCCAGCAACCATAGCAGTCTATAAAGGCAGATATATATATATATATATATATATATATATATATATATATATATATATATTCCATTATAAAAGAATTCCCATCTGGGATTAATAAAGTATTTCTATAATATCTTTTTCAAAATGCACCGGCTCAGATATTAACATATGACAATAAATACTGGTCCGTTAATATTTATGTCTTCTTTTTTTTTTTTTGTTGAAATGCTTGAATTGAAGTACATGAAACCTGTTTGTACTGAAGCAGCTTGTAGGTGGAATTTCACCTGCCACCTGGTTAATATTCACTTTTCATTCTGAGAGAAAAATAACATTATCCTCAGTCAAACACACGTCTTTTATGCTTGAGGCACTTTTATGGCCTTTGTCACTAATCAGCATTTGAATTGCAGACCTCTTTCAGCAGCAAACACCATCCTCAGCAAACCTGTGTGTCCTTGATGTAACAAATCACCCATCAACTGTGGTCGACTGTGAGGCAGCCTTTGTTTTACACATTCATTGTTTAAATTCATTTGAATAAACAATGTTCTGACTATGACTGGTGGGTTTTTCCCTCCAGCTTTTCCATAGGTTTGACAGTGTTTGGTGTTCAGTTTTACATGTAAAGAACTGCAGCACAGTGTTTTTTTTAAAATATTTGTTGATGATTGTAAAACGTCCAGAGAGTAGAAGGTCAAGAGGAACAACCAATGTCTATTATTGGAGGAAAAAATGTTTTCAAGTGAATTCAGATGTAATACCCCAATGTGATTAATATCATCTAAAATAAATGGAGTGAGACACCTTTTCCCAAAGCCTATGACTATAATGGGATTGTTTGAAAATGTTATGTTTATTCTACATACACTTTTCTCTATTATATAGACAGAAAACACACATGATCAAAATCTGTAAACATACAAAGCTGCCCAAAACTATGAAGTGCTATAATAGTGTGAAAATCCAGTTTTAGTTTGACACAGACCGTCAGAAACTGCACATGCACTTCATGAACCTCATGTGCACACCTTTTCTGCTTCTTGTTCTTTTTTTTTTATTCAGTTCAGAGTCTGCATTGCTTCTTTTTATCCATTCATCATTTATACCACTTTATCCTGACCAGAGTCGCCGGATCCGATCTCAGCTTACTGTGGTTGAGTTCAGGATGCACCTGGATACATCAGTCCATCATATGACACACAGAGGCAGACAACCACACACACTCACATTCACACTTTGGGACAACCGGGTCACCGTATAACCTGACATACATGTTTTTGGACTGTGGGAGAAAACCGGAGTCCCTGGACTAAACTCTGACACACACTCATGGTGAGAATATGCAAATGCTAAACAAAAAGACCTGGCTAGTATTTGATTCTGTGACATTCTCACTGTGAGGCGAGAACAATAACCACTGCTCCACCATGCAGCCCCTCTGTAAATCATGTGACACTGCTGACATGTGTTGGAAGTGATCGCACAGGCCGTCGGGTGTGGTGGATGGGGGGGGTTCCTCCCCGTGTCCTCTTGTGGTGCCTTGTCGGGGCGGGTGTTGGTCCCTGTGTTCCAGGCCAGCCACTCAGGGGTGGGGTGGGGTTGTGTGAGGGGTCCAGCTGGGCCAAGGTCCCAGTGACCTATTCACGGTTGGATTGGTGAAGGATGGGATCTTGTCATGGCCTGGTGAGGGCCTGGCTGGCAGCCTAGGGAGTGGGGGGGCATCTCCCTCCCCCCAAGTAAATGTATGTGTGTGTATGCATATGCTTAGGTGTGGGTGTGTGTGTGTATATGTGTACGTGTGTGTGTGTGTGTGTGTGTGTGTGTGTGTTTGTGTGTGTGTGTGTGTGTTTGTGTGTGTGTGTGTGTGTGTCTATGTATATGTATATGCTTAGGTGTGGGTGTGTGTGTGTATATGTGTACGTGTGTGTGTGTGTGTGTGTGTGTGTGTGTGTGTGTGTGTGTCTATGTATATGTATATGCTTAGGTGTGTGTGTGTGTGTGTGTGTGTGTGTGTGTCTATGTATATGTATATGCTTAGGTGTGGGTGTGTGTGTGTGTGTGTGTGTTTGGCCCCCAGTGGTGCGGCAGGCTTCGCTCCCGGGATCGGGGGGGCTCCCTGCCCACGTGGCCTGGGGGCCCTGCTCGGGCTGGTCCCGGCTTGGGTCGGGGCCTGGGGCTCTGCGCCCTTTATCCTTCTCTTGTGGACTCCTCTTGGCTGGGGGGGTGGGGGGGTCCTCTCTGCACTCTCCGTCTGGTGCCTTCCGGGTTGGGGCATGGCTCTCCGGGGTAGTTTGTCGGGGCTTCCCGGGTCCAGGGGCCGCCGGGTGCCGGAGTGGCGGCGTCTGGCCCTGGTGGCCTCGGGCCCCGGGGTGGTACTGCGGGCCCCCCCACAACAGTTCCAACCACACCCATTGGACAAACCACACACACACACTTCCACTCCTCATCGATGAGTGTCAGAGTGTTTTTATATATATAGTTTCCATATTCATGCTTAATCTCAATCTTATTCCTTCTGTCTTTATTTGGCAGCGTAACTCAGACGCTGTTGTTTTAACTTTGTATAAACATGTGTTCTGCCTTGGCAGGGCACCCTGACGGAGGCTGATAAGCAAGAACACTGCAACCTTGCCTCAGCTGATGTCTCGGTAGAATCCCACGCCTCCAGGGGAGACTGCCATTCTCTACAAATGTCTAGCATAGCAATGTGTTTCTTTTTCCTGTGTAAACCCTCCCATTTGTTAATCTAAATAAAAGCGCAGGAGAATGGCAGGGAGCTCAGAGTGGGTCGGAGGTGTAACTTGGGCGCCTCCTGTTCATTCCTGAGATTTGCCGCTGATTTTTCTTGTTTTCTGCTATTGTTCTTTCAAATATCAAAATTGTGATTTTGTTTTGTGTCGCTTTGTTTTTGTTTTTGTTATCATTGTTGTTGTTGTTTAAAAGTGTACGCTTTTTGTTTTTTTTTGCCTACCTGCTAATTTATACTCTTGCTAGAAAATCATATTACTGTCATGATAGAGCTGCTCAAGCTGGCTTAATCTAGAAAATCATATTACGGTCTTGATAGAACTGCTCAGGCTGGTTTAATCGAGAAAATCATCTTAGTGTTGTTGGGATCTCACAGGACCACAGAAAGTTTGTTCATTTGTAGGAAAAGACAATTGTCATATGTCATGATACACAGTCATGACATGAATTCTGACCCAGGAATGTGACTGTCTTTCACACGGAGTGAGGGGGGGACCTTCTGCAGGACCTTCCTCCCCCCTTTCTGCTCAAAAGACACTTCCCCCATGCAATCAGCCAATCACTGATTGGTTGAAGCTCTCAGGCTTTGACACCTCTGAATTCACACGTGGAACAAAAAGCCTGCGAAGCCTCCATTCTCTCTCTTGCACGACTACACTCCGAGGAGGTGAGTTGCTGGAGAGCAGCTCATCCAGTGTTAGCACACAGCTAACACCAGAGGCCTGCAAGCAGGGGCCTCCACTCCTCTCTTGCAACGAAGACTCCGAGGAGACCTTCCCAGGACCGGAGACCAGCGCCCAGAGTCTGCTCTCCAGGGAAACCAACCAGTTCCTCCAGGACGGACCAGGGAAACGACGCCTCACAGAACTTCTTTGTGTTTTTCCTGAACAAGCAGGAAAACCATCACAGACCTGAGCGACTAGCTCCTCAGTCTGAACAAAGGGACAACCAGAAGCTGCAAAGAAGGACTCCTGAAACATCAACTTCATCTTCTTCTCCTCAGCCTGCAGAACCAGCAACCACAGTTAGCAGGAGGTGCTAACTACAGGAGAAGACACCAGCTTCCCTCCAGCACGACAACAACTGTACTTCTTCAAGGAAGTGATAACAACAACTCAGGCATTCCCTGAGATTAGTTAAACCTGATGCTATGCATAGAACTGTTTAACTTTTATGAAGATGTGTTGATTCTGTTACAGTGATTGAGTTCTATTGATAATGATATTAGGAGCCGTTATCAACTTGTAAACCAACGTTAGCTCTGCCACAGACACAGGGTCTGCATGCTAATCTTTGCTTTACTAACTTGTTAACTCACAATCCTACACATATCACATCAAAGACAACATCACACAGTAACTGAACACCATCTGATGACTCCTGACGTTTTACAAGACAAATCGCATTCACATAAACTCATTCTAGAAATGGTCCTTTAGCAGAGAAACACCGGAAGCAGATGCTAAGGCTAGCTTCCATTGATCCATTGGTATCAGCACATGGCCAAGACTCAGGACAGACCTCCTGTTCTCTGACAACCTCCATTTGGAATGTAGTTTCTTGTGATCCGCCATCTTGTTTTGTAGTTCCATCACACCTCTCACACATACACCCTCCAACTCTCTCTCTTTTCTCTCCACACGCACACACATGCACCTAGACACACCCAGCTGTATATGTAGGTGCATGTGTTAGCAGTTAGAATCTAACACAGTTAGAATCTGTGTTTTATTTGTTTTCATTGTTAATAAAAATAATTTTGGAATCATACTTGCTGTGTTATTAATGTGCACAAAGGTGAATGAAATGTCGACCTCTTCTGTGTCAAGAACTCCAAAATCCTTTAATCTTTACTGTTAATTCTGGTAATTGTAATTAATTTAACTATTAATTCAAATTCCTGATTAAGTGTTTAGTATATCTTATGAGACTGATAGAACTGAATTGGCTATCATTTCCTGTTAAGACAGATGGAGCTCCGAGGTTCTGATACACATCAGATTAAATTTCGATAACATTATTAATAACTAGCTTTGATCATTATTAATCATTATCGATAGCCAACCATAACATAAATAGTGATCCATATGAGGTAATAAATCCCTACACTGTCTTGATAGAACTGCTCAGGCTGGTTTAATCTAGAAAATCATGTTACTGTCTAGATAGAGCTGCTCAGACTGTTTTAATCTAGAAAATCATGTTACTGTCTAGATAGAGCTGCTCAGACTGGTTTAATCTCATAACAGTTGGAAAATATTTGGATCAGTGTCATTACTGTATCTCCCCACCCAAAATATTTGTCTGTCTTCCCAATCCTCTCCTCTCCTCTATCCTCTCAATCTACCTGTCTGTCTTCCCTATCCTCTCCTCTCCTCTATCCTCTCAATCTACCTGTCTGTCTTCCCTATCCTCTCCTCTCTTCTATCCTTTCACCCCAACCGGTCAGCAGAATGCCGCCACCTCTGGGTCTGGTTTCTGCAAAGGTTTCTTCCTGTTAGAGGGAGTTGGTCCTTTCCACAGTTGCAAATATACCTGCTTGCTCATTTGGATATGTTGGGCTTTTCTATTTTCTCTGTTAAAAGCACCTAGGAATGACTGTGTGTGTGTATATGAAAAAAAAAAAAAAGGAAGTGATCGCGCAGTCAAAAGTCACACATATCTTACTCTTACTAGCTCAAACAAACTCTAAATCAGATAAATTAACCACTTTATTTCTATAAGAATTGTGTACACAATAATGATCACATTCATTTCTGTTCTAAACTTAACAGAGCTAACAGAAGACAATACAATGATGTGTTAAAAGCAACTCCTCAGTCTATTAATATGTTGTCTTATAATTAACTTAGAAATTATAGAAACCATCTCTTCCCTCACATTTGATCAATTATCAAAAATCAACTCTAATTAAAACTGCTGAAATACACAATAAGACACATTTTCATGAAAGAACTAAATCCGTTTTCATTTGACAGTCTCAATTTTGCAATTTAGAAGCTAATTTATCAAAATGTTTCAAGTTTGTTGTGGCTCCAACAACAAAATAGGCTCACTTTTAAACGCTTAATAATATAAATCTTGGTGATGAATGTTTGATTACAACATTTGTTCTTTCTGTGACATTGGAAACAACTGAGCATCTATATTAGTTTTTTCTTTTTTTTACTGTAACTTTCGGTAGATTTGACCTTTATAAAATATGTTTTTTTTTTGTTCGGATCTTAAAAGAGAGCATGTTTATTTGGTATACCAGTTAAAAACTCCACCCATGATTTGACCAGTAACACAACTTTAACAAGAGCAATCAGAGATTTCTGACTTCTGCCAAAGGTTGAGCTTCCGTAGGTTGACCTGGGGTCCGTTTCACAAAGCAGGTTTAACAAGCCATGAGCTAAACACCGAGCTCTGAGTTGAGTTACACTGAGACAGAAAACACTGAGTTTTCGGTTCCACAACACCGGATTTTGGTCAGTTTGATGAACTCGGAGTAGTTTCACCTGGAGTTAAGGCGTGCACCACGACTCTAAAAAGACCGCATCAATGGAGCCCCGATTCAACGAGTCACCATGACAACTGAGGGAGGGCGGCGTTTTTTACGCCAGTGGAGCAGGAAGTATTGATCCCATCATATGGCGAATATGAACATATTTAAAAAAAAAAAAAAAATGCAACAGCGCAGCGGCTGCTAAAGAGAGGGAGGCGGCGTGGAAGAAGATTGCTGCTCAAGTGAATGCGATAGTTCAAACGTCTTTGTCATCACAATATTATTGCAAGGGAATACTGCTTGATGGTAGCTTATTAATTTATTTCTTTTAGGTGCAATTCCGCGGGGGAGAAGCCTCTTGGCAGCAGCTGAAAGTGAAATATAAAAACATTGTCCAATCGGGTGAGACCGCTGCTAATTTAATTGTTAATCAATACATTTCTTTACGTAATTTCGATCATGTGTGACATTGTACAGTAAATATCAAGTGGCCATTTGACTGTGAAGGTGTTTTATTCCCAACATAACGCTGTTTTCAAACACATAAATGTCTTCTCACCCATATCATGTGCTGGCAAATAACTAAGGCTAAACTAAGACAGACTTTACTCAGCCAACAGAAAGAAGGCAGATGCCTGTAAAACGGGTGGTGGCCCAGCACCTCCACCTTTAACAGAGGCAGAGGAGCCCTAAGCCAGAATGTTGGGAGGCCAGTGGCTGAGGGAATCCCTGGAGGAGCTCCTCTTCAGAGCTCACCCCTCAAGATACCACTTCCTTCATAATATATAATATGCCGAGGCCTATATATCTCTTTAAGCCTATTTCTGTTCATCTTTATTTCCCCATCATGTCTTTTTGTTTTGTCACCCAATAGATTGTGATGGTGCTGTAAAGTTCATAAGTTAATCTAATTCATATCGTTCATTTTGGAGTCAAGTTATAAAAATGAGTTAATGTTTACACAGTCAATATAATGTAGTTATGACTGCAGTTGTTGTTATTTGCATATTTTCATGTTGGAATCTTCTCAGCTACCATAAATGTGCTGAATGTACCTTTTGGGTTGCCGTAGAGTTACCTCAGCCCTTCTAGCTTCTGATTGGTTAGTCGAGGCTCATGAGGGTCAGAAAGGGGAAGTAAAGGTGGTTGTTGGAGAGCTGAAATGCGGGCAGAAAGTAAAAGTGCTACTTGAAGAAATGATCCGTCTCCATTCTGCTCTTTCTAGCATTAAGACTGCATAAACCACCACACACCGAACCCTCACGTTACAGTGCTCTCTGCCTGCTGGACCCCCTCATGCCACAACAGACCTTGTAAGTAGGCAACACTCCAAAGAACTTGCAAAATGGTAGTTTAAATATAATGAAACATATTCATGTAGGATGAAGAGTACGAGGAAACCCTGTCTGCTGCCTTTACAGAGGAGGATCCACAAAGGCCTGTAGAGGTATGATAGTTCTCATCCCGTTTACATTTCTTAAACATTGTGGTGGAATAAAGAGTGATATTTTGTCTCCACTGAAGTATTGACACATTATTTTAACAGGGCATGGCTGGGCAGCAGCAGGAGGGTCCCTCAACATCCACTGCAAGGACTGACACAGTGAGACAGATGTTCAGTAAACACCAGAGGTTCATTCTGTGGAATTCATGTCCAACTGTAATCATTGAATGTCCTCCTTATGTCCTCCCAGCTATCTGTAAAACAGATCTATAGACTCCACCTGCTCCAGAAGATGGAAAAAACTGCTAAGGATATGCAGTACTTGGACCACCAGATTAGAAATGCAGATCTGGAAATCGAACTACTGGAGCACAAGTTAGACCCCGAAGTGATGATGGCATATGGTGTCTCTGACAGCTCTGCCATCCTGCATAGCTGATAAGTCAATGGGCTCATCATCATCATCGGGGTCCTCTCTATGTAGGGCAGGGTGTTATGAAGGACAACACATGCCACTATAATATTACAGGCCCTCTCAGGGGTCACCCTGAGGTGACGTAGGCACTGGAAACGGGCTTTCAGCAGGTCTATGGTCCTCTCCACCCGGGCTCTTGTCCTGCAGTGATCCCGGTTGAAGTTCTGTTGGGGGCCTGGTTCAGGGTCTGGGTAAGGGGTCAGCAGCCGGGGTTGGCATGGGTAACCCCTGTCAAATTCTGCTTCATTTTGTGAAGGAGCTTTGATGGGGGTGTGCGTTCCATCGATGCAGCCTATCACATTTGGGAATCCTGAAAGACAGGAAAATTACTAATCCCACTCTAAGATTGCAGCACAATATCATTAACAGAATGTTATTTAATATTTATTTAATGGATCTCATCATTCACCTGCAATCCTGTGGAACTCCTCCTTGATGACTCTTGAAGGTTTCTCTCCAGGGAAAACAACAAAAGTTGCTAAAAACCTTTTTAGGGCCAGGCACACCTTTCTGATTACCCTGCATACAGTGCCCTTACTCAGGTGCTCTGCGTCTCCAATATTGTATAGAAAACTTCCATTTACGAGGAAACGCAGCGCAACACACAATATCTGCTATGACGTCAGGGCAAGGCTCAGCTGGTGATGTTGCTAATGTACAGAGCGATTAAACTGTGGATGTACATAATAGTCACGGCAGTAAAACGGTACCGCTCAAAAAGGAAGGTGTCTGGAAATGCCAGTACATCTATGGTCTGATGATGATCTGTCTGCCAATATAAAATTCTTGGCGAAGTAATGCTGCGCCTTCATCAATCGGATCATTATCAAAAGCACATTCCATATTGAGGGAATAAAGTTCACGTCTAATTTGCCTCTGGAATAAGGCACTGCAGAACTGTTTCACCAAAACTCCCCCGCTGAATGAGGAAATGAAATCCCGTGTCCGTCTGAAAGGGGGCGGAGCCAGAGCAAAACTCCAGGTTCACTGACAAAAACCTGCTCCCGACCAGGTTAGTTCTAGAGCGTCTGTTGCCATGGTAACTGACCGAGAGTTGACGTTACCCCGCTTTGTGAAGCAGGCTTGAGTTATAGTAGAGCTGATAAGTGGAAAAATACTTCAGTTTGTGATACAAACATGAAAATTGGCACAAGTGCTCACTATAACCCACTCTTTTGGAAAGTTTGGGTGTCCACGCAAAATTTCAAGATGGCCGCCATTTTTCAAGATGGCCCCCAATTGCACCGATTTCAGACCATTTTAGATACTTTCAGTGCCCATTTTTTTATGATGTGTGGTCATGATGTTGACTGACATTAAAAACTAACTAAATAATAAACAAATAATAAATAATAAAATAAAGAAAAAATAAAGAAAAAGCTCCAGAAGCTACTTACACCTCACATTTGCAGCTGCATAAAGCTGTACTTGCCACCCAAGCCTGTAGTATGATGTTGACACTGACATTAAAAACTAAAAACTAAATAAATAATAAATTAAAAAATAATAATAACAAGCGGCCATTCCAGAGGCTACTTACACCTCACATTTGCAGCTGCATAAAGCTGTACATGCCAGCCCAAGCCTGTAGCATTTGCATCTGCCGTGGCAGGCAGACTTGCAGCCACATTTAGTGAGTTGTTCACAACTCTTTGCAATGGGAGAGATTGCTGTCCAGAAGACTTTCCATTCCTCACCAACCTTTTCCCAACCCCAGTCAGCAGGACCCTCTGGTTCTGGCTGGCGCAGAATTGCCTGAGCCGACACGCCTGGCTGATATGCTGAGCGTTTGGTGTGTTGGAGCAGAGCTGCTCTGGTTGGAGGGGTGGCTTCATAAGGTCTCTGCTTTCTGGCAAATAGGTCAAGTCTGGCCTCATCTACACTGTCTAGAGTGCTTGACCTGTCATACATGAGTACCACAAACCTCTCCAGAATCTTCATGTCACCATCCTCGATGGTTGCTGGGTACTTGCTCAGTTTAGAAAAGACTGAGGTGGCTTCAGGAAATATGTTCCATGTTTGCCAGGCTGTTTTCTTTCCTTTGTTTCTGAAGGCTGAGACAACATCACAACCTGTAAATGCAAGGAATAGCATGCCTTTAGCCATCTCTGCACCAACATTGTCGTACATTGTCGTACAGGTTGTGAATACCTATCCACCGAAGGCCTTGGCCAAATGCAAGCCACAGCTTCTCCAGACCTATGGCTTGCAGAATTGGGAATATACTTAGGCCAATTACAAGGACATCTGTGTCATTGGCTTTGACCATGATAGATTTGCTCCCCTGTGATGAAATGCTGGTTCCATGAAACGAAGTAGTGGCTGTAGTTGCTGAAGGGTCGTGATCAATATTGTCCATGACTGCAGTGGTAAACAACCCCTTTCTCAAGGCAGGTGGACCGACCACACCCTCTTCCACATATTTGGTGACGGTGGCATCTCCGAGTTGGGCTGACATATCCAGCACCCTGTTATAGGAAATGCTCATGCAATGGTCATGAAGCATTTCAACCAGGGCCCTCTTCCTGGTTTTGGCATAGACAGCCATGCCCATGTACACAGGAAAAGGGGGTTCTCGATCCTTAGAGTGTCGATGTACAGTTGCTCCTTCCTTCTCTTTTGCAAAGCAGTTGTACTGCAGGAGCTGGGCAATAGCCAGGTCTAACTTTGATGAGCCAAACCTTAACTGTGACTTTATGTCCGCTACATGTTCAACCATGCTAATGAACTGGAGGAGACTTGGAGATATTGCATCTTTGATGCATCCATCACCAAAGGTGCCATCAAACTTGGACTGATGTTCTAGAATTTTCTTCCTCAGTATCTTTGCTGCTTTAACAATGACAGGTGCATCTGAGTAGTCAGATGCTTGAGATAGGGCTCGTGCCACATCTCTCTGGAAGGCAAGTAGAACACTTTTTCTTTTCTTGTGTGCTTCTAATTCAGGGATTTCTGCTAACAGCTTTTCTTTCAACCTTGTTGCATTAATAGTGGGTGACACAATGCCCAATTGTTCTAGGCATTGCTGGTATAACTGAAATATGTCTGCAAGAGGAAATATGGCAGGACCATCTGAACCCAAACTGGTTTCAACTATGTAGTTCACCAGCTCTGAAAGAACCGGTGGCTATACATCGGTTTCTTCACTGTGAGATTGTCAAGATTTCTCAGATGGGACCTCTCCCTGTTATATAGGCTCGCAAGGCATCCAAGATGGTACTTCAGCTCTTGTGCAATTGCATCACCTGCACCTAGTTTTGCCAAAAGTTTGCCATCATTGAGTGTTTGAGCACACTCATGTAGTCTCCTATTGAGATTCATGGTCATTACTTGTCGAAGATCTGATGCAGGTGCTACTTTTTCACAAAAAATGCAACCCTCATTGTCACGGCTCATGTGACATGGCTTGGCTTTCATTTCTTGTGGCTCACTACCTTCAACTTTAGATCTTCGCTTCCTTGCACGATCAAGTTTTGCATTGTTAAACATGGCTCTACAGGTCTTGTGGTATTTTGCCATGTTTTGACGTAGTGTTGCCTCTATGCCACTGCCTTCATCCAGTCTTGCTGGGTCAAACATGAGTGGCATTTCACCAATTTCCTTGAACAATGGCACGTTGATTGTAATCATTACGTACCCATCATGTTCTGGATTATGATGTACTGAGGCTGAGGGAGAAGTTAGACCTTCATTTTTCTTGTCTTCCTGGCAAAGACAACATTTGTTCCAGTCAGTCTTCCTCCTGCTTGTGATTGTACTTGCCATTATAAGTTCTTAAATAAGGCCGAGGGGTTATCCTTTTACCACCTTAGTCTGATACGCACATTGATGTATGGGATACAACTAGGTTCGGTCACCCTACACCTAGCCCGATCATTCATCCAGTGCCATTTAAGTCCCATGTGATCTGTACACCATCCGGATAAGTACATGAAAAAGCCATGTATAGCCCCACTTACCCTTGGCTCGGCTCTCCCGCTGGCACACCCTGTCAATTCTAACAAATCTACCAATTACTTCCTAAGAGCTAATTGATATGGGGCTATTAGACAGCATTTGGGACACTAAACTAAACTACACTACAACTAGTCCTAGTCTACCATTTTGGAGTTAGTAAAGCTAGGTACAGCATTAGTTAAGCAAGATTAGCTGACACTGAACCCCATGCTGAGTTACACAGCAGTGAAGTCACCAGTGTGCCCTGGTTGTGCACTGACATTCACTCTTTTAAACTAAAACTGACTAAACACCACCATCTAAATTGAACTTAGACATGCAAAACTGAACTTAGGCATGCAGATTTATTGAAAAAATATTTGTACTGTTGGTGTGGTGTGATAAAAGGGCATTTTTCTATGCCAAACATATTTTTGGACAATATAATTTCATGATTTTAGCTGCCATATTGGACGCCATCTTTGTTTTTACATGCCATATGACCTCTTTAACAGAAATACATCAGACTTGTGCATATATACTCTACTTAAGGTATGTGAAACAAAAGAAATGTGATAAAAAGATTACCAAAAGCAAAAACACTCGTCGCTAAAACCTTGACTGGCGGTCATCTTGAAAAAATAGCCGCCATTTTTTAATTTTGAGTGGACAGCCAGGATTTTTTTTTAGTTTGGGTATGGAGAAGGTATGTACCAAATTTCATAATTGTATCACTAAGTGAAGTATGCTAGTGAAAAAATGAACTTATCAGCTCCACTATTACCCCTCTTCCTCTGGTTGGAGTTACCTCCCGTTGTGAAACGGAAAACCCCGCATTTCCCTCAACTCGGTGTTAATTAACCTGGGGTAATCGATAAACCTGCTTCGTGAAACGGACCTCTGCTTCGTGAAACGGACCTCTGGAGTCAGAAAAAAAAGTTTCCTGATCACCTCCAAAATGTAACTGATGATTGTATTACATCATTGGTGACAGAAATACTGGAATAGATTTGGTAAACCACAATTTTTCACAATTAAAATAAACAAACAATAATAACAACAATTACAATAATAATAATTATTATTATTATTATTATTAGCGCAATGTGTTTAGGCCATATTGGGTCATCCTCCAACATATTGAGCCATGCAGCATGGTGGAGAGCACGACTCTGGAACAGTTTTAGCTTGATATCGGTGCTGCACTGGAAGGACGTCCAAACGTCATTCTGAAGGTATTTCTGTCCTTGCTGCGGTAATTCTTGATGCCACTGACTGCTCCGTCATCATGTCTCACTGTGCTGCCAATGTGAGTGAACTCCTCAGTTGCTTGGTGATGCACAGACACAGGGGTCTTCAACCTAAATGACCAAATCAGCCATTTTTGTCACTTACCACTAATTCAAATGTAAAATGTTTAACCTTTAAAATGAGGCTGATACAGATCATAAAGTTTCATATATAGTTTTAATATATGAACACAGGCTGTGTTATATTTAGGAAGTTTCAGTTACAATTTAGGATGGTAAACATTTTATTAAATGGTAAGCTTTTTTCCTTTTTTCTTTTGACATGACATTTTAGTCATGCGTTTTTCAAAGTCCTTAAGCGAAAATTTCTTCGTGTGCCACCGGTTGCAGACCCCTGAAAAACACACACACACACACACACACACACACACACACACACACACACACGCACACACACACACACACACACACGCACGCACACAAAGTAAGCGTAAAGAAGAAAGGGGGCTTTATGTTGAAAATCCCACAGGAAGTGACGTCTCTGGAGGTGACGCTCTATTCAGTGCAGCTTTGTTTTGATCTGAGTTGTGTTTCTTGTTCTCCTCGGATTTGTGTGTGTTGTGGAGGTCGGTGCGGACGCTCAGATGGACTGCTGGGTTTATTCCGTTCTGTCCTGGTCTCTTCCGGCCTGTTTCCTGCTTCACTGCCTCTATTTTATCTTCGCGGACGCAGACTTCACGTTACTGTGGTCGAGTGTGCTGGGAGGGAGACCAGGTGAGTTAAAGGGAAGTTACCTGGCGAACAAACCCTTCTCCTGCTTTCTCCGTTTCATGGTGAAAAGGATCTGTTTAAAACACACATATTGCCTACGATGGCCCCGAAAGTCACCGTATCGGAAATACAACAGCCAAACATCGAATGCAAAAAATCGCCTTTACACTTTTGGAAATACGATCTTCAGGGCTACCGTAGTTACAAACACGAGCTCTTCATGAAATAATGATTTGGGAAAAGATTCGTTGTTTAGTGAGGAAAGAGTTTTACATACTATCATGTATCTCGACCAGGGTTGTCGGACATAATGCCCGAGTGCCATAATGTTGAGATTGTAGTATTTTTTTTTTTCAGTTGTAATTGTTTTATTTTGGGGTTTTATTATATATATATATATATATATATATATATATATATATATATATATATATATATATATATATATATATATATATATATATATATTAGTTTATTTTGGACATGTGGGTACATACAAAACATGGATAAATAAACACAAACAAAGAAAGCAAAAAAAAAAGTAACATAACTAATAATGACCCAACATGTCCAAAAAGGAGTAGGAAGAAGCATAGCTTATTTAATCCTACCCCTTATTCACATCAGTCAAATATATATATATATATATATATATATATATACATTTTATTTTTTTATTAGGACATTTTCCTTGCATATACTCTGTGCCACAGCAAAGAAAGTTTATATTTAAACATTTTTATGGCACTATTTACCCACTTAAGATGAAATTGGGCTGTATGTGACCCCTAAACTAAAATGTCTTTTACAACCCTGATCTAGAGTGTTTGCATCCCTTCTGGTGTACCAATGCTTTTTAAATGCCAACACAGACTTGGGCTGCGTCTCATTTCTCCCCCTTAGCCCTTCATCTTACCCCTCCCCCTCTGAAATGCGCGTTCACGAGGGTCTGAGGGGTGTCCCATTTCACTACTGTGCGGAGGGGTGACGGGAAGGGCTATTCACCCCTCTAAACAGAGCTTTTACAGATGCAGACTTTAAACAGAGGGGTAGAAGGAGTGGGGTCCGGCTTGGGGACCACAGAATCTCATCTCTGCTATTTGCGGATGATGTGGTTCTGTTGGCCCCATCAAGCCTGGATCTCCAGCGTGCACTGACACGGTTCGCAGCCGAGTGTGAAGCAGCTGGGATGAAGATCAGCACCTCTACATCCGAGGCCATGGTTCTCGACCGGAAAAAGGTGTCTTGCCCCCTCCAGGTCGGTGGAGTGCCCTTGTCCCAAGTGGAGGAGTTTAAGTATCTTGGGGTCTTGTTCACGAGTGGGGGAAAGATGGAGCGTGAGATCGACAGGCGGATCGGTGCAGCGTCTGCAGTTATGCGGACGTTGTATCGGTCCGTCGTGGTGAAGAAGGAGCTGAGCCAAAAAGCGAAGCTCTCGATTTACCGGTCGATCTTCATTCCTACCCTCACCTATGGTCATGAACTATGGGTCATGACCGAAAGAACGAGATCCCGGATACAAGCGGCTGAAATGAGCTTCCTCCGTAGGGTGGCTGGGGGCACCCTTAGAGATAGGGTGAGGAGCTCAGTCACCCTTAGGGATAGGGTGAGGAGCTCAGTCACCCTTAGAGATAGGGGGAGGAGCTCAGTCACCCTTAGAGATAGGGGGAGGAGCTCAGTCACCCTTAGAGATAGGGTGAGGAGCTCAGTCACCAGGGAGGAGCTCGGAGTAGAGCCGCTGCTCCTCCACATCGAGAGTAGCCAGTTGAGGTGGCTCGGGCATCTATTTCGGATGCCCCCCGGACGCCTCCCTAGGGAGGTGTTCCGGGCATGTCCCTCCGGTAGGAGGCCTCGGGGCAGACCCAGGACACGCTGGAGGGACTATGTCTCTCTATGGCCTGGGAACGCCTTGGGGTGCCACCGGAGGAGCTGGAGGAAGTGTCTGGGGTGAGGGAAGTCTGGGCAACTCTGCTCAGACTGCTGCCTACGCGACCCGGCCCCGGATAAAGCGGTAGCCAATGGATGGATGGATGGATGGGTAGAAGGAGTTTCAAACTTTCACGGAACTCACCAACATGGCGCTGAAGGACTCGCATTTCACATATATACGCTTCTAAAGTTAAATAAACCTGTTGTGTTTTATACTAGTAAGAACGGCAGTAGCGCTGCCGTCTGCCGTATGTAGCTTCCATCAATCAATCAATCAATCAAAATGTATTTCAATAGCCCTTTTATAATCACCGGGTGACATCCAAAGTGCTTTACAAAGCTAAAACAATACATTAAGAAGTAAAATACGAGAATAAATACATAAAAACAAAAAATAAAATAGAACACAGGTGCTGTCTGTAGGAGGTGCGGTGGTGCTGCAGTTTGTTGAAGCCATCCAGAAATTCATAAAACAGAGCATACAGAGTAAAATAAAATACACTGCCCTAGGCAGAGTTAAAAGCCAATTTAAAAAGGTGAGTATTCAGTTTTGATTTAAAAAGGCCGAGATCAGTGATGGCACGAATGTCGGGGGGCAGTTTGTTCCACAGTCTCGGAGCAGCGACTGCAAAAGAGCGATTGCCCCACTGTTTGTATCTCCACCTTGGGATGTCTAAAAGAAGCTGACCTGAAGAACGCAGGGCCCTCCAGGGTCACGTAGGGTTAAATGTCAGACAGGTAAGAAGAACCAGGGCCCTGCCAGGGTCACGTAGAGTTAAAATGTCAGACAGGTAAGAAGAACCAGGGCCCTCCAGGGTCACGTAGAGTTAAAATGTCAGACAGGTAAGAAGAACCAGGGCCCTCCAGGGTCACGTAGAGTTAAAATGTCAGACAGGTAAGAAGAACCAGGGCCCTCCAGGGTCACGTAGAGTTAAAATGTCAGACAGGTAAGAGGGACCCTGGCCATTGATGGCATTAAAAACAAACAACAGAAGTTAAAAATCGATTCTAAAACGAACTGGAAGCCAGTGGAGAGACAACAGCACAGGGGTCCATGTGTATTTGTTTCATAGAGACCGTGTTTATAGCATTTTATTATTACACTGTATAATTCCAAAATCTTCTAATATGGGTGTTTTGAAAACGGGGACCCCCCCGAGTAAACAAGGAAGCTCATCTGCTTTCGCATGGTGAATGAGGAAATATTTCTCAAGTCCAAATACAGCGCAAAAACTGAAGTAATCCATGTCTCCGTCTATTTCTTCGCCTTGATGTGGAAAGGCGGGAAACAAAACAAAGCAGCCAAGCTGCTGCAACACGTTGAATTTGGGACAGCATGACGATGCTCCTGCTGGAAAATCAACAAACATCCGTGGTTCAGCTCTGCTGATATAACGGCGCTGTATTATGACGTCAAAACTGTGAGACGGAGCGAGAGTGACGGAGGTGAGCAGAGGGAGAGGGGTGTCCAAACTCTAAGGGCTGAAACGTATCCCTGATGACATCAGACCGGCCTACAAATCAGTTCTGTTTACTTTTTTTTTTTTTTTTTTTAGTTCAGATGTTTCAAATATGTGTTTATGGGGCTGTAACAGCCTTTGTTCCAAAACAAAAACAATATGATGTGTATAAAGTCAGTGATTTGTACTTTTTTGCCATGTACCAAAATAAAAGACTTTTGAATGTGGCAGAGCATTGTGTCAGGTTGAGATCAGGAATAATAGCTCAGGGAATTGTCCGGCCCCCGGGTCCTTGGCTTTCTGAAAATGTGGCCCTCCCAAAAATATAGTTGAATAGTCCTGGGGTAGGCGGTAGGAGTACAAAAGAGAATTGGGATTGGGCCTTGATGTTCTCAAAGTAACCCAAGTATTGCCCACAGAAACACTTGCAGGGAAATTCCGTCCGTCAGTCCTTCTCCAAATAAAAATAAATCTGCTAGAGCCATGGTCCAAAAAGAGCTTTAAACTTCCTTCATGTTGATTCAAATTGGAATATATGTAGAGATGATTTACATGGAAAAGGATTTAGGCTCCTCCCTATTTGATCAAGGTTAAAAAACATCTTTTAAACTTCTCTCTACATCATATCATGCTGAAAGCTAAATAAGACGGATCTAAGAAATAACTGATGTAAATGTAGTTTTTTGCCATGAATGCCCTTAAACAATTATTATTAAAATTGGTAATTTTGAAATTGTTTTGTTTTCATTCATATGAATATTGAAAATCATTTCTTCTAACAAGCTGATGACTGTATGGTAAAAAAAAAACAATTCTACTGACCTGATATATCTTCTATCCCTGATGTCAAGGTATTGCATTCATTATTTAAAATACTCTGTAACAAGTTGTGTTATTGGTTTACATCATTTTCTCATTAAACAGTCAGAATTAAGTATTATACTCATAGAAAGGCTTGGCAGTAAATGATAATAGTTTCCAATGTTATGATTGTGATCTGTATTTTAAATCCATTCAAAGATTACTTTCACAGCAGGGTTAAAGTTAGATAAATACAAATTTTATTTAAATGTGAGTAATTAAATTCATCCATTTTAAGAAACATCACATATCTGTGTTAACCAGAGAAGAAGCTGAAAGGCCTGGTGGTCTGGGTCACCGGAGCGTCCAGCGGGATTGGAGAGGAGTTGGCCTACCAGCTGGCGGCATGCGGCTCCCGTCTCATCCTGTCGGCTCGCCGCCAGGACGAGCTGCAGAGAGTCAAACACAACTGCTTAGGTAAGAAAGCTTTTGTTGTGGTTGTAGCTTTTTTCACAAGACGGACACAGGTTGGTTTGCTGAAACAGGAGGGTTGGATTTAACTCTAACCTGCACAAACAGAACAATTCATAATCGCGCTTGGCAACAGAAATATATGTAAAATGCACTCAAAAGTCCCATATTACGCAAAATTGACTTTAAAATGATTTTCTAACCGTAATATGTGTCCTCATAAGGCCAATCCCAATTCTATTTTTACCCCTCCGCCTACTCCTTAGCCCTCCGCCTCCAAAACAAGGGCAAAGGCAGTTTCAGCCCTTAGATTTTGGACACCCCTCTCCCTCTGCTCACCTCCGTCACTCTCGCTCCGTCTCACAGTTTTGACGTCATAATACAGCGCCGTTATATCAGCAGAGCTGAACCACGGATATTTGTTGATTTTCCAGCAGGAGCATCGTCATGCTGTCCCAAATTCAACGTGTTGCAGCAGCTTGGCTGCTTTGTTTTGTTTCCCGCCTTTCCACATCAAGGCGAAGAAATAGACGGAGACATGGATTACTTCAGTTTTTGCGCTGTATTTGGACTTGAGAAATATTTCCTCATTCACCATGCGAAAGCAGATGAGCTTCCTTGTTTGCTCGGGGGGTCCCCGTTTTCAAAACACCCATATTAGAAGACTTTGGAATTATACAGTGTAATAATAAAATGCTATAAACACGGTCTCTACGAAACAAATACACACAGAAGCTACATACGGCAGACGGCAGCGCTACTGCCGTTCTTACTAGTATAAAACACAACAGGTTTATATAACTTTAGAAGCATTTCACATATATATGTGAAATGCGAGTCCTCCGGCGCCATGTCCTCATACCCCTCTGTTTAAAGTGTGCATCTGTAAACGCTTCGTTTCGAGGGGTGAATAACCCTTCCCTTACCCTTCCGCCTCTGCACAGTAATGAAATGGGACACCCCTCAGACTCTCGTGAACGCGCATTTGAAAGGGGTAGGGGTAAGATGAAGGGCTAAGGGATAGAATTGGGATTGGCTTATAGTCTGCATGAAGAAAGTTCATCTCCCTCACTTCCTTGCTCCAACTTTTAATGACTGTGTTCTCATACAATCGATTCAGAGATTTTCCCTTCATGATGTCATACGGGGAAATAACCACTCCCTCTGATGGTTGATACAAACTTTGACCTTCCCACAATAGACGGGGTCTGCCCTTGAAAATTATGAGTAGGCGCCATTTTTTTCTCCTTATTAACGGGAAAGTAGGTGTGGACAGACACAGCTCATTAGCATTCAAATGTACAGAAACGGGACTTTTAGACTGGTTGGAATTTAGGACCAAGGATATTTGGGAAAATATACTTTGAAGACTATGTTGTTGGACCTCTGACACCAACAGTTTGGGAAATTCTGTGAAAAAATGTATAATATGGGGTCCTTTAAACAAGATGCCTCGCCGGGCACTTGCTGTGGACTGAGGTTCATACAGTTCATGCAGTTAAGATGATCCGTTTAGCAACAATAGCTTTGATTACATGATAATCACAAATTGCTCTCTTACTGTCAATGAATGAATGAATGAACTTGCTTCGTGGGGTACAAGTTCAATTACATGTTAAATACATATTTATTTTCAATCAATCACGTGACGTGTCATTTCTCACACTTAAACAAATGATTAAATTGATTATTAAAATTGAACACATGGATATGTAACATTGGTTTTAAAGCAGTGCTTCTCTGGTCTGTTCTGACTTCACGATTGTTGGGGCCATTATGTAGGGATTTACTACGTCATATGGATCACTATTCATGTTATGGTTGGCTATCAATAATGATGAATAATAATCAAAGATAGTTATTAATAATGTTGTTGAAATTTAATCTGATCTGTATCAGAACCTCGGAGCTCCACCTGTCTTAACAGGAAATGATAGCCACTTCAGTTATATCAGTCTCATAAGATATACTAAACAGTTAATCAGGAATTTGAATTAATAGTTAAATTAATTACAATTACCAGAATTAACAGTAAAGCTTGAAGGATTTTGGAGTTCTTGACACAGAAGAGGTCGACATTTCATTCACCTTTGTGCTCATTAATAAAACAGCAAGTATGATTCCCAAAATTATATTTATTAACAATGAAAACAAATAAAACACAGATTCTAACTACCTATATACAGCTTGGTGTGTGTAGGTGCATGTGTGTGTGTGTGTGGAGAGAGAAAGAGAGAGAGAGAGAGTTGGAGGGAGTGTGTGTGTGTGTGTGTGATGTGTGATGGAACTACAAAACAAGATGGCGGATCACAAGAAACTACATTCCAAATGGAGGTTATCAGAGAGCAGGAGGTCTGTCCTGACTCTTGGCCATGTGCTGATAGCAATGGATCAATGGAAGCTAGCCTTAGCGTCTGCTTCCTGTGTGTCTCTGCTAAAGAACCATTTCTAGAATGAGTTTATGTGAATGAGACTTGTCTTGTAAAACGTCAGGAGTCGTCAGATGGTGTTCAGTTACTGTGTGATGTTGTCTTTGATGTGATATGTGTAGGATTGTGAGTTAACTAGTTAGTAAAGCAAAGATTAGCATGCAGACCCTGTGTCTGTGGCAGAGCTAACGTTGGTTTACAAGTTGATAACGGCTCCTAATATCATTATCTATAGAACTCAATCACTGTAACAGAATCAACACATCTTCATAAAGTTAAACAGTTCTATGCATAGCATCAGGTTTAACTAATCTCAGGTAAAGCCCAGTTGTTACCACTTCCTTGAAGGAGTTCAGTTGTCGTGCTGGAGGTAAGCTGGTGTCTTCTCCTGTAGTTAGCACCTCCTGCTAACTGTGGTTGCTGGTTCTGCAGGCTGAGGAGAAGAAGATGAAGTTGATGTTTCAGGAGTCCTTCTTTGCAGCTCCTGGTTGTTCCTTTTGTTCAGACTGAGGAGCTGGTCGCTCAGGTCTGTGATGGTTTTCCTGCTGGTTGAGGAAAACACAAAGAAGTTCTGTGAGGCGTCGTTTCCCTGGTCTCGTCCTGGAGGAACCGGTTGGTTTCCCTGGAGATCAGACTCTGGGTGCTGGTCTCTGGATCAGGGGAAGGTCTGACCCTCGTGGTCGGGTCAGCAGATGAGTTGAGGAGTGGAGGCCTCTGGTTGCAAGAGCGTCTGGTGTTAGCTGTATGCTAACGCTGGGTGAGTTGAGCTGCTGGGAGCAGCTCGTCAGCAACCCACCTCCTTGGAGTTGGCTTTGCAAGAGTGAAAGATGGAGGCTGGCTGAAGCCTTTTGTCCACGTGTGACTTCAGAGGTGTCAAAGCCTGAGAGCTTCAACCAATCAGTGACTGGCTGATTGCATGGGGGAAGTGTCTTGTGAGCAGAAAGGGGGGAGGAAGGTCCTGCAGAAGGCCCTCCACCCCTACTGGGTGTGATGGTCAATCACATTCCTGGGTCAGAATTCATGTCATGACTGCGTCTCATGACAAATGAATATTGTCTCTCCCCAGAAATGACCAAACTTTCTGTGGTCCTGTGGATCCCAACACGATCAATGATCACGTCTGAATGACAAACCACGAACAAATCAGAACAAAATTCTCATTTGAATAGCCTGCGAAACTCAAATAGAATATTACATTATGATAGCAAGGTTAACAACCACATGAACAGCAAGTGGGGATGGAGAGAGGGAAATATTCTGTAATATTTCAATTAAATCAAAACTCATCACCTCAGTAAGCTTCGCCTTTTTTTAACAGACTCCGGTCTATTTAGTGGGAAACAAAATAGATCATTGCTGAAATGTACTTTCAAAGTGTCGTCCCACATGACGCGTTGGTTTTGAATGTTTACGTATTCTTCCTTGTCCCTGTGTTTGACCAGGAGGCATATGGAGAGAAACTATTTTGAGTTTAAATAAACACTGACACATTGATTCAATTCTTTCTATTTTCTTCTCATTGTCGCCCTTCAACTGTCACAGTATGGTTCAATGCCAAGTCATAGTTTTACTTCAATGACAGAATTATTGGTTTATTTCACATTGTAAGATATCAGTGTAACTCTTCTAGTTTGATGCTTCAAATATAGAGAGAAATGGCAGGTTTTTATAAATAGTCTGAAACTAGCATCTTTGGCACTTTTTCTTATAATATTTTCAGTTCGAAAACTGTATTTTTAGTATTTTCATCTGGCTTTATCATGGTTACATCTCAGATACAAAAAGTTAAAATGTCCTGCTGGAAACAGGTTTTCCAATGATGGACAAAGTTTATTTAAATGTTTTTTGTGGTGAATGGCATCTGGTTGAGTCCCACCCACACTTTGAACTACTGCGTAAATAAGCTGAACCTACAATTAATCATCAGCACTTTCACCCACTGAAATAACAAAACTGACTTAAAACAGAATAATAACTAGAACGGGCACTCGGTAGAGCGCATACGTTCACCAATGAAACTTTGTAATGTTAATGTTAAAAGATGATGTTCTGTTGGTTCCCATTATTTTGTGCTACTTTAACGCACCGTGAGAGCGAGTTGGCCTGTGATTGGCTGAGAGTGGAGGAGCGGGGCGGGCAATGGAGTTAGCAGTGTGCTAGCAGACGGCTAACGGCAGCGGAAATCCTCCAGTCCATCCCCATGGCAACAGATGCTGATCTCCTTTGATCTCGTCCGTGAGGTGCCTCTCATAGGACAGTGTATGAGACATTTTTTTGCAGTGTTTGAGGATTTATTCGGAAGTTGTTGGCCATTAATGTTCCAAAGGGTAATGGATCGGTCCTTTAGATGATGACAAATCATTCCCGAAGAGTCCATGCAATACGGGTTCATAGTTTTTGTGAAAATGTGGTAAAATACATGGTTTATACATACAAACCAATAAATAAATAATAAAATAAAACTACGACAATACAATAATACATGCAGACAAAAACATAACCTTCCCCCCAGCTTTTATTGGCAAAGGTAATTAATGATGGTTCAAGCAAAAATTATCTACAAGAGGGTACATTTTCATTTTCGTTTTTGTGGGGATCGCCATGTTTTAGTGTAGCAGAAGCATTAGCAGGCTAAATTTGTAAAAAAAAAAAAAAGTATTGATATAGACAGGGAATAAGTGCCATAAGGAGAGGACATGACATAAACATTGGACTTGTGATTATATTAAATTAGATGACTGTGCTTTAATTTTACTGTTCAAGTTTGAGACTCGACCTCTCTTCAAGAGAACTTTGTGTTTTTTCCTCTGTTCTGAAGAGCGCTCTGACCTCAAGGATGAGGATGTTCTTGTTCTTCCACTCGATCTGCTGGAGAGGACGTCGCATGAGGAAAAAACCAAGACTGCTCTTCAGCACTTTGGACGTGTGAGTCCACCACAGCCCGTTAGTCTCACTAACTGAGTGACCCCTTCCCCAGTCGTACAGATAAAACACAAGGCCCTGTCTTTGAATTGTCTTTGAGTTGAGAGTGAAACAGTGTTGATACGACTCGTCTCCCTGGGCCCCATCAGATTGACGTCCTGATAAACAATGGGGGCAGGAGTCAGCGCTCTCTGTGCCTGGAGACCAGAGTGGACGTGTTCCAGGCGCTGATGGAGCTGAACTTCCTGGGCACGGTCTCCATAACCAAGTGTGTGCTGCCACACATGACGCAGCGAGGCTCTGGGAGCGTCGTGACTGTCAGCAGCGTGGTCGGCCTCGCCGGAGCGCCACTGGCGACGGGATACGCTGCCAGCAAACACGCTCTGCAGGTGAGGAGCTGTCACACACCTGCTGGCGACTTCCTGCTTTTTGCTCGTCTCGTTTTGCTTTGTTTTATTCAGCAGTTTTAGACATACATTAACCCAAAGGTACATGTATTTATATGGTTATCTTTATGTGGTAGATGTGTCCAATCAAACATGACATTATGGCCATTGTTCAATATTGCAGAAAGGATTCAACCAGGCAGGAAGTTCCCACAAAAAAGCAGACTGAATGCAATTACTGAATTTCACTTCATTGATTCAGAATGACACCATTCTTAGTTGTAAGAGTCGACAAGTCAAAATTATCCAAATTTTTTTTTTATTCAATTTTTTTTTTTTTAAACAGTACATTCAGTCCTATATGATTTTACAGAGAAAATAGAAAAGCCCAACATATCCACATGAGCAAGCAGGTGTGTTTGTGACTGTGGAAAGAAAAACTCCCCCAACAAGGAGAAACTTTGTAGAAACCAGACTCAGAGGTGGAGGAAGTCTGCAGACCGGTTGGGGTGAAAGGATGGAGGAGAGGAGAGGAGAGGAGAGGAGAGGATAGGAAACACAGAGAGATAGACTGGATGGGGAGATACATACAATACAAGTTAGTGCTACATATATTTCTTTTTTTTTCTTTTTTTACAGTGATCACACTGATCGAAATATTTTCCAACTGTCATGAGATTAAACCAGCCTGAGCAGTACTATCTTGGTAGTAACATTATTTTCTAGTCAGAGTATAAATTAGCAGGTAGGCAAAAAACAAAACAACAAAACAAAAAGCGAAACAACAACAACAATGATAACAAAAGCAAAAACAAAATTACACAAAACAAAGAACAAAAAACATGATTTTGATAATTGAAAGAACAAAAGCAGAAAATAAGAAAAATTAGCAGCAAATCTCATCAATGAGGAGTGATTGTGGGTGTGTGTGGTTTGTCCACTGGGTGTGAATGGAACTGTTGTGGGGGGGCCCGCAGTACCGTCACCAGGGCCCGACGCCGGCACCCAGCAGCCCCCCGGACCCGGGGAGCCCCGACAACCACCCCGGAGAGCCACGTCCCAACCCGCAAGGCACCAGACAGAGAGTGCAGAGAGGACCCCCCCCACCCCCCCGGCCAAGAGGGGCCCACAAGAGAAGGATATAGGGCGCAAAGCCCCAGGCCCCGACCCGAGCTCCCCCCCCCCCCCAGACCAGGAACAGCAAAGGCCCAGCCGGAGGACAGCCATCCTCCAACCCCTAGGAGCCCCAATACACCCCACGCCCCACGCCCCACACCCCACGCCCCACGCCCCACGCCCCATCCCCTACGCATGCACACAGACACACATATACACGTACACACACACATACATTTACTTGGTTGGGAGGGGGATGCCCCCCATTCTCCAGGCCACTACAAGATCTCATCCTCCACCAATCTAACCGTGAATAGGGAGGGAGAACCATTACACTGCTTTAACTAAAAAGCAGTGTAATGTGATTCAGCCAATCACTGCAGCTCATGTATTAACCTTTGAACCTACAACTTCCTGTTATTACCAAATGACTGCGTAACTTATGAATAGTAATTAAACATGGAGCACTTTTTGCAAAAAAAAAACAAAAAACAATTAAGAGAAAACAATCACTGAGGCCTTTGCTCTGAACAACAACAACAACCGATGTATCGTTTCATTCTGATGTCTCATGGTGAGTGATGATTGTCTAGCCCAGGAGTTGGCAACCTTTAATGCTCAAAGAGCCATTTGGACCTGTTTAACACTGAATGCAACACCCAAAGAGCTGCACGCTTCTATTTTGACAGTCCCACAGGAAGACCATGCCAGGAGGACACTACACACAAAACCTTCTTCACTGCTGGTTGACAACTTACAACTAATAAACTTAACTACATGAACTAAACAACAAAAACACAACACAACACAATTATTACCAACACTACAAACCTAATATAACCCTCAATAATTACATTTAAAAATCGACAAACAGAAACTCCCATAATGCATTGCAGCTCTCAGCTGGGATTTTTAGAACCATGAGTGTGAGTGGTGTGGCTTTCAATGTCCTTGAGTTGTTGTGTGATTCACTAAAAATTCTGTCACTCTCAACAAGATCGCAGTAAACCTCTTGGAACTGTCCGCACTTCACTTCTGCAGTTGTCCTGTGACAGGTACAGGAAGCTCCCAGCTTCAGGTACCAGTTGAGCCGCTGTCCAGCAATTCTATGTTCTTCATGCTATTATTGTTGCGTAATCGCTGCACCTACATTTGTAGCAGGACTGAGCTCTGGGTGGCTTTGCCTCCTTACGTCTCCGGGATGAACTGCAGTGGGACAGAGGTTGAAGGAGCCGCAGTGGAGGGATGAAAGAGCCGCGGGTTGCCGACCCCTGGTCTAGCCCTATGGTCTGTCCTCGCATTGGTGCGGCCGTAGCTTCTGCTCCCGAGTCCCGGTCCCCGGCCCTGCCTCGCATCTGCTCTTTAGGGGCCGACACAAAAGTTGCACAGCAAAGAAAAAAAGAAAACAACTAGTGCAAAACTGAATATGCTAACAGACAACATATTAAAATATTGAGGGTGTGTAATAAATAACTGACCAATCAGCAGATGGCTCCTCAAACTCAGACCCATTCCATAGTCCTGATGGAGGGGTAGCGGAAAAGCAACCATCTTGTGGGCGACCGTGGCTCAGGTGGTAGAGTGGTCGTCTTCGGAGTGAGAGGTCGGAGGTTCGATCCCAGTCTACACCGGTCTATGTGTTGAAGTGTCCTTGGGCAAGACACTGAACCCTAAATTGCTCCCAGTGGTCGACTAGCGCCTTGCATGGCAGCTCTGTCCCATTGGTGTGTGAATGGGTGAGTGACTGATATGTAAAGCGCTTTGGGACTGCACTCAGTGTGGTTAGAAGGCGCTATATAAATCTAGACCATTTACCATTTGGAGCGTTTTTTTCTGGAAAATTCCAAATTCTTGCAGTGCAAACCTGAACCTTAAAGGACTATACCTGTCCATTCCCACATTTTGTGTGCGATGGACACGGGCTCAAGAAGCCCTTCAGATGACTACAGCAATCCAAATGAAGCTGGATTGTGTTGTGCACAGGGTTTCTTTAACTCCCTCCGACCAGAGCTGGCGGACTACCCAAACATCCTCATCAGCACGGTGTGTCCCGGTCCGGTGCAGTCGCACATCGTCAACAACGCCTTCACAGAGCAGCTGAACAAGGTGAAACGTGCTGCTGAGTCATCTCATACCAGTTATCAGATATCATGGAGTATTTTTAGTGAGTGTTTCTGTTTTACTACAGTGTGTAGACACAGTCGGCAACCAGGAGCACAAGATGCCGACGAGCCGCTGTGTGCGATTGATGCTGGTGGGAATAGCGAACGGCGTGAAGGAAATGTGGATCGCCCAGCAACCCTTCCTCTTCTTCTACTACATGTGGCAGTACGCACCCACGTTTGCCTGGTTCATCACCAATCTGCTGGGAAGAAAGAGGGTGCAGAACTTCAAAGCCGGTCTGGTGAGAGCAAAACCTGTATCCACACTACTGAAGAACATGTAAACTCCATGCTGACACGCCTGGACTCAAACCCCCAACCTTCGCACTGTGAGTGTGCTCACCTGTTGGTGATTCTCAAACGGAAATAAAATGTAATGTTGCGTGAATTGTGGCTTGTTTACTTTAAGCTTTAACTCTTTAAAAAAATTATCGACCACTGTTGTCTTCAAATGCATTCTGGGTAAAATACCTGCTGCGCCTCAAGACAGTGGAAAGGTTTATTTTTGATGAAGCTAGAAAGTTTAATTTTGATTTATTAGGCATTAATTCAAATATTTCAAGCCTTTTTAATTTGAATACTTTTCCATAGAAATCATGAAAAGTCTAAGAATGTTTAAAAGAATAATAATATTTATCACAATAATAAGGTTTTGCTTAACATTTGGTAGTTTATATGCATCAGTTTAAAGATATGTGAGAAAAACAATGTAAATGTATAATCACTGATTAGTGTTGACTTTCTGACCTCAGTAAATGAGATATAGATACACCGACAACGTGTGGACACACTCTTTTTATGTCATCAAGTTTATTTATCTCGAAGTCTGATATGTGGACAGGAATTAACGGAACCAAATGTAACTTTTTAATGTCAAAATGCAACAAACCATGGTTTTGGTGTGCGGTTAATAGCAGTGTATTTCATATTTGGGAGCAAGATAAAAAAGTTATTTGATTATCAAGGTTGCAGATTTATGATGTCACTTCTTTTATTTCTATTTGTTTGTCCTCAGTTTATTCAGACGAGAGTTGTGCAGGCTGAAGTTGATCTTAGAGCCTGCCTGTGAAGTAAATCATAAACAGATCACCACTCTTCTCCAAGATATCACTTCTTTAGAATATTGGATATGTGAATAGATAGAGGTAAAGAAGTGTAACAGTAGCATGACTTGAATGCTGTTTCCACCTCTGGTCAATGTGGAAACCATGGCCCCGATTTAAACCTGGTTCCTTTTAATGTATGCTGACAGGCTGACTCTGTTTGTTCCAAACGTCTGAGATTTACCTCCAAACTAATGACAAGGCTTTTCACAGCCTGACTAGTTTTTAGGACTAAATGTCATTTAAACTCTTCATTGCTGTACGTTAATGTAGAAGCTTTACTCTTCCCCCTGCGACATCACTCTCTGGATCCTTTGTGAGGTTGACCTTGCTGGATACACTCCAGGACAGGGGGATTCTCTCTGTGATGGGACTTCAAGTGCTTGACTAAAGAGGAGCGTGGCAGACAATGAGCAGAGCTGGGGGGGGGGGGTCAGCTGTTGCTGACCTTGCTTGAGTTTAAGAAGAGGAGTACGGCGGTGGTGAGGAGAGATGACCGTGGGTAGAAGCGATTCCCCACAGTGCTGGCTAGCTGGCCAGTGTGTCTACTGGCCTCTGCTGGACAGTCACAGCTGAGGGCCATGCAGAAAGGTCACGGTCCCACCACACAGCCATTGTTTTGTCACATGAAATCTCATTTACTTCTTTGCAGTGTTACACTCATAATTAAACTAGCGGAAAATTAATCAAGCTGTAGTCAGAGAAACATGTACACTCTCCACAAAAAGCATCGACAAAGGCCCTGTTTCCACAATGACTCAAGTGAAATATTGTTTTTGTGTTCACGTTTCAGTAAATTTATATGGTAACGATTTGAAAACAATGTCCATTTCCATGGAAACGGCAGAAACGCTGAAAACAATGTTTTCATGTTGGGCCACCTGAGGCCTGTGCTACGATGCTGGATTGTCTGTTATGGAGAGAACTTTAAGGATTTCCCCTGGGTTCCCCATACTACGACACTCTACCTCTCACCAGGATAAATCTACTGGTAACTAACGCTGGATGTCTAACCTCCTCTGGAGCAGGATATGTTCTGAATAAGCGGTAGGAGCTCTTCCTCCTGACCAATCAGATCTCTTAGAAAATTACCTGATGGTGATTGGTGGACGGGTTCAGTGCTGAGCTGCTGCAGAGAGTATAGCAGAAATTAATTGAGAATTATCTTTTTGACATAATAAAATAAATACTGGTCACTGAGGCTTTGAAGGATGTTTTTGTTCTTGACTTGTTCCAAGTCTGTTTTTCTCCACGAGGGTTGATCTGGAATAATAAGGTTCATGATCTTGCCTGACACAACTGCGGGAACATGAATTTCTGGAGTGCAGAGCTACTGGTGCCGTCTTAGTGATGAATTAATATTCCAAGACAAAACACACACAAGAGAAACTGAGTGACCAGCTTCCTGTGCCGTCCATTTATATCAAATTAATATGGTATAATCTCATGACGCCTCACATTAATGAGTGAGGATTGGTCAGGCTTTGGGTACGGCAGCAGTATAGCTTTTAGGTTGGTGGATGTGTTATTAATGCTTTATATTCTCAGAGAATAATTGAACCTTCAGCAATCTGCTCTGCAGGGTTTATCTGTGTGTGGTCAGATGCTGCAAACTCCACCCCTTTCAATGTGAACGCACACACATAGGTCTGGGTTGAACCTGCTTCGTAGTAACAGTGATCAGGATCACGCGTGTCCTGGATGTTGATCACGGGTCATAGTACAGGCCTCAGTTGGTGGTGGTGTTTGTTTTTGTAATGAAACGTGTGTGCAGAGAACAACCTGCTATAAACATTAATAATGGGAGTACAGACATTCTAGTGGACAGACCACCAAGTTGGATTGTTATTACAGTGACTGTCAACTATGAAACTACCAAGTCCCAGGAGAATATAGACTGGGAGTCATGACACTCTGGAGGAGTCCTTATTGTCCTTATTGTCCATATACTGAGCATGTGCACAACTATTGTATTTACACTTACACAAGTGGCACTTGTGTTTTTAATAGTTTGGCTGGTCCTGCGACTTAAGTCAGGAGTGACTTGTATATCAAAATATATAATGCATATAACACAGCTGGTTTTATGGTGAGCTCCTGTTCTGTCAGGGAGGCACAGTGCTTTAATGTCTTTTCCACTGAGCGAGTATGGCATGAAACCATCTTCAGTCAGCCATAGTAATCTGCATCAATTTGTCTCGCTTTTTTTTATTGGAATGAGTTAGTCTGGAAAATACAGAAGATACTACAGCCATAATGTTGGTGCGCAGTAACAGAATTTCAGAAAAGTTGTTTTCTCTGTTTCCATGGAGACAGTCTGAGCCACAGAAAAGCACCTTTTTGAAAAAAAACCTCCATGCACCGTTGCCGTGTAAACGGATTCTCAAAACGAACGTTTAGCATTTTCCATGGAAACCAATATTGTGTAAATGGGAGCTCATACTTAAAACTGCTGTGATGGATGCAACAATCTGTGCTGATTCTGATCTTTTGTTTCACAGGATGCAGACTCTGCATATTTCACCAAACAGAAGACGTCCTGAACATGACGGGGATGAAACGCTTCACCTGCACTTCACTGTCTGTGCTGCTAATTTCTACTTTAATCCTAAGGACGTGATCCCTTTGAAAACTCACTGATGTAAATAAAACAGTAATAAATGATCAACTCTTGTTACATTGTGTTCATTAGTGGATAACAAGAATTAATCTGCATGTGACAAAGATTGACCATTTGTCCTGAGCTTTGAAATGTAGTTTGCATTGATTCTCTGCTCCTGCGTGTTTCAATCAAATGGTACAAAAAGTGCTTTTGCCAGCTACTTTTATTAGAAGTATATACAGTAAGACATATAAAATTGAATATGTACAAGAAACAACAATCTCATTTTACTTCTTCAATCTAAAATTGTAAACAATTGAATTGTAAACAAAACAGCACAAAACACCATACACATACAGCAAGACATACCCAAGGCACATCCTTGATATCTTTTACAAAACAAAATTATTTTCCCTTTTTTCTGGCAATTGCATGAAAATGTAAAAGATAAGATGAAGCGGAGGTCTTGAGTCTGTGTGATCCAACCACAAAGAAAGGCCAGATTCTTGTGTGATGGTGGAAACTGTCAGTGAATCAGGATCAATCATGTTTTTAATGTGCTGTTGTCGGCGATGGACCCCCATTTTTCAGATTTTAATTTCTAAACGGTCTTTACTTAAACCTCGTTGACTTTCAGCGTGAAAATGATCTGATATGAGAAACAATGTAGAAGATGATCTACACATTTGAGACTGAAGTTTAGATTCCATCCTCTCTCCTCAGTAATAATTGTCCTCTGCTGCGGATGTAAAAAGAAAAGAAAAAAGGCCAAAAGGAGCACATGTCAGAGGCAGGGGAAGTGGAGAGGGGCAGAGGAGTATATGGGGTATCCCAGAGGAGGGTCTGCTGCCTGGACCGTCAAGTTTCTGAGCATGAAAGGGTGGGCCTGGATGCTGTACCTCTCCTCATCATCATTGGTGGCGTACAGGAGCTCCCAGGAGAGGTTGGCCCACTGGCCTCGCACCCCTTCTCCGTTCAGACGGCCAACCTGCACCAGCTGCTCCTGCAGGGACAGGACCCGGCCTGTGTAGGTACCCTGAGAACAGAGACGGCATTGTGTTACTCTCCACCGACGACGACTGCGTCCAGGCACGGTGTGCGAATCATTACCATGGTCAGGTCGTGTCCCAGTGAAAAGAGGAACGGTTTCTCTTGCAGGACGCTGTCGTGCCAACCTTTCTCAGACACCAGGCCGATGTACCAGTCCCGGTCATACTCCTCCAACGTGCTGAACAGCTCCTCGGGGGACTCCATTGGTCCCAGGCTCGCCTGATCGAACAGCAGCTTGAAACTGAACCTGCGAGCAGACGACAGTGTGACAAGCCCTAACGGAAGTTCTGGGAATTTCAAACTTGAAATGACGCGAGGTTGTAATGTTCCAGTTTGAGAAGATTGCAGAATAGAAATATTAGTACACATCATTTATGAGGACAGGCAGAGCTGCATGTGCACATAGCTAAAGCCTTATAGGGCAATCAATAAAATGTGATATGTTTTAATATAATTCTACACTTCAAGTCAGTATGAAGATGGACCATTACATTCCAACATTACCAAGCCTTTGTGGTTTAAAACTAGGCAAAATCACACATTTCACCATTGCTCGTAAAAAAAGATTCTCCACCTCTAAAGACTGACAGTAAATTATCGAGTACGACTGTCCCGCAATTCAAATGTTATTTAGTGAAGTTCGACTCACTCGACTCATGTATGAGCAGATACTGTTACTTTCAAGTGAACAGTAAATATTCTACACATCAGTTCTTATGAATGAAAAGGGTAATAAAGGTGTAGGATAATGGTTGAAAGTGCATTAACGTTGCATATTGTGATTGTGATACAAGTTACTATAAATACTTAGAAACTATTTTCTTCATTTTGTTGTTTTTATACATTTTGTGCTTTTGCCAGCAGGTATAAGCTATAACAATATAGAGAAGTGGGGCGCCATCTGATTTGACAAATACTTTCACATCCAAACTCTGAAAGCATAATGAAAGGTGGGCTGAATAAAGATCAGCAGGTCTTCACTGCTTTTATCATGAGTTTATTTTACCTGAATGCCTGAAGAGTGAGCTGGTAAAGCTCTTTACAGGAGGACAGCCAGTCGAGTCCTTCTGTCCACGGAACGTCTCCACAGTAGAGCCTGTAGACATAACTGGGACTGGTGAAGGTGGACTCCGCCCCCAGGGAGACAAGACATGAGAGAGCAACTTGCACGTGTAGCTCTTTCAAGACGTCGTCCTCCTTCAGGGCTTTGGTCATGTCTTCTGAGGTGTCGCTCTGCACAGCGGGCCCAAACCGGCCCAGGCTAAAGCGAAACCACTCCTCTGGAAACAGAGACCTGAGCGCCAGCAGGCGGGACGGGAGAAACGGAGCTGTCCTCCAAACGGTCGGCAGGTTGAAAGCCTCCGACTGCGGGCAGCTGAAGTTCAGAGGGGGGAGGGAGCCGGGGCTCTCTCTGAACACGTCCGAGTTCCGGCCTTTGTCCACGGCCGGCATGCCGATGCCCAATCCCAGAGGTTGCAGCGGCTGCAGCGCCGAGAGAGCCATGTTTTCAAACAGGCTGTCCATCTCCACAGAGCCAGGCAGCGAGGCCCCCGTCTGCAGCGCTGTGTGTCCGGACTGGGCCTCCACGGTCACTAAAGCCACAGTCCGTCTGGCCGGTTGAGGCCCGAATAAGTCGTCCTCATCAGACCAATCCCCGAAAGAGGTCAGGCTGGAGCTGTCCTGTCTGAACCTGAGAGAGGATACGTTGGATTCCACCACCACGGCCTTTGGTGGTGTGTTGCAGGTAGTCTGGGCTAACTGTGAAGACTGAGACTTCATGCCTCCGACCCCGGAGCTTTCGTCGCCGCTCCACAGAAACCCTTTGTGCTTCTGCACACAGTACCGCAGCAGCAACCAAATCAGGGCCTTCATGAAGTCGTCCTGAAGCTTCCTCAGGTTGTCATGAGAGTCTATAATACCAGAGAGCACATTCCGGCCGTCGGAGTAGACTCGCACTGCGAGCGCGGCGCAGGGAGTGAGAGCGTTGCCCCAGTGCAGGTTCAAGCCCTGCGTGAAGCCGAGCCGCTCGGGGCGTTCGAACGCAGCCTCAAACACTTCGTCCACCCGGCGCGCCTCCACCGTGTGGCACGATGTCTCCTGCAGCTCCAGACCCTGTGAAGAACCATGCCACAGCCGGTCATCACTGCTGTCTGTGGATTCACTGATTCTTCACCGACATGAATAAATGAAATACCTTAATGTTGACTGTACAGTAGCCATAGCCTCTCTCCAGGATCATAATCCAAACCATGCGGTCCTGAAAGCGGCCGAGAAAATGTGAGCCTGGGGCTAAAGATCCTACAACGAAAGAGAAACCCACATGAGGTGCAATTCATGTAAAGAAACACATGTGACACACATTAGGGACTCTTTGCTACGCACCTCTTTCATTTTGCATCAGCTGTGCATCCTGATGCCGACTGTGTGGATAACGTGGCTGTTGAGTGAGCCGCTTTAGAGATGTGCACTATGACAATACTACAGGAAGGTCATGACAGTGTTTTAACTGGCTGACTGCACAGAGATCTAAATATTGAAGACCTCAACTGACTCCATTGCTTTCCATTAGTCCTCCAAACCTCACTGCTTTTATACAATGAGGGCCTTTTTTCATTTTGAAGACAAAAGATGAACAGCGGCAGCAAAGTGGAGAGGGGGTGGGTGGGTGGGGCGCTCATGTTTTAAATTGACTCGTGCTTGCTCGGCTCAACAATAATGTCATGTCCCGTAACGACATCTCAGAATCGCCCCAGCTGCTACCTTGTGATGTGAAGTGACACAATGGGCAGATTCCTTTGCTGCTCGCCGCTCCACGCAACTCCATCATGAGCAAGGCAGTAAAACACACGACCAAGTGCCACCGTTTGACTGTGAGCGTCAACCTAACAAGCCACTGGTCTGAATTATACATTATGTGTGATTACGTCACTTCATTTGTATTCAGCTTTGAATCATCAATCCATAAATAACAAGTCTCCACGAGCATGTTTTTTATTTCTCTGATGGAGCGGAGAATTAAATCCAAGCAGCAGCTCAGATTAGCATCGAAGTATTACAGTTGCTGTTGTGGAAACATTTGAATAAAATGAATACAGAATTGAGCTTTTTTTGTTGTTTTACTGGGGTCACTTCACAGGAAGCTGAACTGGAATCACGTAACCTCCTATTATTCAAAGCAGCGCAGCTCACAACTGAATCTATATCTCTTTGTATCTAACCACAGAAGGCGACGCTTCAGTGATCTTTGACCTGCAGACAGTTTCTATTTGACCCATGAAGAAAGTTCAGTGGTTGTAATTAGAGCTTGAGTCAATTGAGTGGGAACTTATGTTTGTGGAGGACCTGGTGCTAAATCACTTGCAGACGACCTGATTCGGGTTTCGTACGTAGCAGAGCAGGATTACTATTGCAACAACACATCATCAGTAGGGTAAAACTAACCTGTCTCACGACGGTCTAAACCCAGCTCATGTTCCCTATTAGTGGTGAACAATCCAACGCTTGGTGAATTCTGCTTCACAATGAGAGGAAGAGACATCGAAGGATCAAAAAGCGACGTCGCTATGAACGCTTGGCCGCCACAAGCCAGTTCTCCCTGTGGTCACTTTTCTGACACCTCCTGCTTAAAACCCAAAAAGTCAGAAGGATGGTGAGGCCCCGCTGTTGTGCATAAATTAAATCTTCTTTGGATGTCTGGGGAGCTTTGCTGGCTGGTGTTTGGGCTGGGAGCTAATCCGAGGAAAACCTGATATGTTTTTATTAGAGCTGAATGCAAAAACTTGAAGCCATATAGAATTTCAAATAAGGTGCCTGATGAATGAGTTCCAGTACTTCAGACATTATTGGGAGCGCAGAGATTCACCAGAATGACTATATGATTGAAAAGATATCAGGGATGAAAACTAACCCAGTGATCCTCTCGCGAAGGCCGTCCTCAGAGCCGAGGCCAGGCTGCCGCTCATTTGCTGGTAGAAGATTGAGTCTGGGCAGGGGCAAGCGGTGCCAACGGGCCCAGGCCAGCTCCGCTGAGGCCGGGGGAACCCCACCAGAAAGATGGGTAGAGTGAAGAGTGGCAGCAGAGGGGCAGAGAGCAGAGCGGAGAGCGTGACCACAGCCAGCAGCAGCGGGCACAGCGAGGCATTCAGAGCCAGTAGAGTCCCAGCAGACTGACGCCGCTGCTTCTTCTCCGTCCACGATGTGACCAACACCGTGAGGGTGAACTTCAGCTTGGCCATGAACTGGGCGAGTCGGTCAATCAGGAGGCCGACCTGGACCACAAACGAAGAGCAGTGATTTCATGGACTTTTATCAGGCCAGGAATTGTGCAGTTACATCAAGTTGTTGAGAAAGGTATGACATGAACTGGATTATACTCATATTTTCTGTCCTCACCAGAAGAAGCTGGACTCCAGTCCCCAGGCCGTCCCAGCCAGGCAGCACGTAGCTTCCAGCAGCAAGCCGCACCAGGATCACCAGCACCATCTGGAGCAGAGCATCCTCAGAGCTCTGCCACACCTGCACAGCAAACATAAAGCAGCCACTCTGCTGAGCGTGACAGCCACAAAAATAAGCGGAGAGCACTTAAAGACTAATTTGAATAAATTTTGACGACGATATGTCAAGAGGATTTGTTTTTCAATGTCAAATTTTTAAGGGTTGTTTTTTTTTTTAAACAAACATCTGTGGCTTGCGAAGGTAATACTGAGAATTCATCTTAACTTAACGAGTAGTGTTACTTGAATAAACATTTTCATCACTGTATGTTAATGCTGCGGTGGAGACTGAGAGAAAGCGAACGTACCACTCTGAAGGCTCGAGTGAATCCCACACTGAGGGCAACCGTGTGGAGCAGCTCCAGAGAATTGTCCATAGACAGGAAAGCGATCATTGCAAATGGAGACACTGAAGTAAAACACACAGAGCACATGCAGGTCAGATGATATCATATACAACATGACTGCGAGATGAATTTGTGCAGAATTGCATATTGCTCACCAAGATAAAGAAGAACTCTTCTAATTGCAGCAGAAATGTACAATCCTTTGTTTCTTTGCTGGAAAGTCTGAACATTGGACATGCCTTTGGGGTACAGGGGATTGAGGAACACACCTCCAAAAACATAGGCCCCCTGGATCTCTCTAAGAGCCCAGCAGAGGCCGAAGAGTATGAGGAGGAGGTAGCTGACAGGAGCCTGAGGTCCCAACACCAAACTCTGGTACTGAGCTGAACCCAGGAAGTGATGCAACAACCCCGCCTCCACCATCGCCACTAGTAACAGGCTCAAATATAGCAGCAGCTCCCTGCAGCCCAGACACCAGCCAAAGGAACTGAGAGGAGGCGGTGGTGACCCCCCCCTGCGCGGTCCAGGCTCCCTGAAGGCGGCCCCGGATCCTTCGCAGAGTGTGGCAACCTGGCTGAGGTCCAGGCTAAGCAGAAATCCCGTCGAGATAGAAAAGAGGACCACACCCAGTGTCGATGGGATGAAATAATTACACGCGGCGATGCTGGCAGACACACCAAACATCAACAGCAGCCTGCGGCACACAAACAGGAAAACAAATGAGGACTGATGATACACAGGCTGATGTCACACTTGTCAGTTTAATGCAACTCATAAAATCTGATGAAAACAGCTTTCTCACTGAAGATACGCTGCATGTGAGCAGACTAAAATGTGTTCCGTTTACATTTTTCACATAAAAACTATGAAGCTAAAGACTCACTATGACTATGGGTTATTAAGAATGGGCATCTAGTACAGTTTAATTTGAGGGTGAAATGAGCTTACCAATATATGCTAATAGTAAAAAGTAAGAATGCGATTCAGGATAATAAACCTGGCCTGAAACGGGACTCTCATAGAAATTGGAAGCAGCACAGACGCATAGAAAACTGGATACACTAAAAGTCAAATCCAATCATCATTTTGATTACAAACAGAAATATATAATGGCATCCTTGTCAAATATAGATGCAACTTAAAATATAAAAAAAATATTTAATCTGAGTGTAAAGTTGCTTTATGTTTGGCCATGTACCTGAGGTTGCTAGACATGGGTGAACCTCCTAAGCCAAACACGAGAGCCTGCTCCATGCCCCAGAGGAGCAGGGCGTCCAGGGGGGGCAGGATCCCGAAGGCCCACAGCAGAGGTAGGAACAGGAACAGCACATGCAGAATTTGGCTGGCTAAATGGAGCTCAGGAACCGGATCGGAGAACCTACACCACAGCAAGAGGGGAACATTATTTACCTTAAAAACATTTTATCATTCACACAGACAAATGCTACAAGACTGCTCACCGTTCACCCAAGTCCACCGCGATGAAAATGAAGATGTAGAGAGGCCGGGTGAGCGGGGTGATCTCATAAGTGTCCTGTGCCTGAAAAGTGGCCGTCTCTGTGGCGGTATTAACAATAAGGGAGTACTCTGCGATACACAGAGTCACCCAGCTCAGGACAAAGACGACCAGGGACACGCCGATGCTGCCATAGAGAACAGTCAGCCTGCCGAGGAACACGTACCACGTCCCGAAGCCACAGAGCACTCCGGCTAGCACCGTGTGCAGCAGCACGTTCAGCCCAAACCGCTTCCCGGGAGTGATGAACCGGACCGTCTCTGGACTGACGCAGTGGGTGAATTCCACCTCCTCCTCATCAACCAGGATGTTGGGTGCGCCAAGCCTCTCCACGACGCCATTCCTGCGAGTGGCATACAGCGCCAGAGCCTGCACGCTGGCCGCGGCCCCAAACATCAGCATCCCGGAGAACACGGCAGCGTGGAGCTCCTGGAGAAGCTGCAGCTGGCAGAGCAGTGTGCCAAAGCCCCCAAAAAGCCATGGTGTCAAGAACAGGACGGCCTGGTTGACGTACACATACGGTGGAGCACAGTAGCCCAACTTGAAGCGTGGACCCCCCAACACGGTTTGAGGGAAACGCTTCCAGAAGAACTCCTGCTTGTATTCATTAAGAAGGGGCACATCTGGCCCCATTCTGACCATTCCCGAAGGGGTGGCAGGTCATCTCCACGTAGCCGCAGGAGGGTTTCTATTCATCATCCCAGACACAGTGAGGCGCTCTGCACTGAAGCACACATACAGAAATAATTCATCTGAAAAAGTAAAAAGGCACTTTAAAATTACAGTATTACTTCCGGCGCCGAGGCAGCCCCTCCAGCAGCTCCGTGCATTCTCGCACTTTTCTTCGCCTTTTTCCCCCTTAGACTCACTTTACGGTTTCTAAGGAAACGTATTATTATATCCTATGGATATGGATTCTTCCACACCAAGACTCATCTATCCGAGGAACTTTCTACACGCTCTGAGAGCGCAGTCCCGCACAGGTGATGTTCTTAATTATTGTTTATTGCTTAATTATTTGCTTAATTATTGTTTATACTGAAGGTATATTCTTCTATTTTACCTATTGCTTTTTTTTAACCCTGCATGCCCCTGTCTTTCCATATTGCTGCTGCTGGAACTGTGAATTTCTCTTGGAGATCATTAAAGTATTTATCTATCTATCTATCTAAAAAGTCGTTTCATGAAACAGCAGTTCCAGTCAATGTATCTCATGTATGGTGCAGATCAGAATAACTGGTGGGTTTTAACCATTTTAGAACATCTTACTAGTATTTTCAGAATCCACAACACTTGAATTAACCCAAAAAATTAAGGTTTTACATTCTAAAATGGAGCTGATGTTTTAAGCGTCTTCTGTTTGACTGCATCAGGAATGCTAGTATCTAAAAATGCAACTCGTCTAGCCTAAAATTTGTGTGTCAAATGTCCCAATATTCCAGTTTTAACCAATTAAAGGAATGTTCCACAGTCATAAAACTGTCAAGATTCACCCTGAACATGAGTCTGTGAAGGTGTGTAATAAAGCAAGCAGAACATTTACAGAAGGGTCATAATAATCTGGACGGTAGTTTTAATACTGCCAAATCGAGTTCAATGGGTTACACCCATAAATCAGTCACTTTGGGAAAATGGTTTACAGACACGTCAAACTAGTAAAACTTGCATATCTCAGTTGACCAGAATGCTTGACATAAAGGTTATGAATGCTTCACATAAAGGTTATGAATCTCTTTTTACAGTAAATGCGATGATGGCTTCGTCAGACTGTGGAGATTAAAAACAATGATATAACCTGAATATTAATGTGAAGGTATTGGACCTTTGTACACAACATCAACTTGACAAACACATTGAGCAGGCTGGTGGCTGAGAAAGATAGGACGAACGCATGAAAACCATACATTTTCATAAATCCTGACCGAAATCCAACTGAAACCATTCAAAAGGCCCTGGAATGAACAACTGCAATAGCATGGACAAAAACAAGTGGAAGAAACTACCTGTAAGAAATATGCTGTCATTGCTGCCAAATGTTCTGCAATTAAATAGGAAAGAGTATCAACAATTATATTCAGGCCAGGCAATTTTACTCATCAGAAATATAAAAAAACATACTACTTTAATCCTTCTGTCATTCAGTAAGCTATGCATATTTTGTTCGTTGTACACTGTAAGTCTACAGGCGGCTGAGAAAATTCAAATAAATATGTTTACAGGTATTTATTTACCCTCACACAGGATTGGATTATTCTTACTGACACGTTATGGGTTTAACTGAAGTTCTATGAACAGAACCAGCCTGGTTTGTAAAAGGTGGCACGTCTTAATGTGGATGCGTTAACCTGTTTGAGACAGTAGACATCTTTAAGTCACGATTCCGTGAATGGAACCGGGAAATGAGTGAGAAGTGAATTATTTTGAGCTCAACAATTTCAGCCTTTTATTAACCTCCGTTAGCTTTATTATTGTTAGCTACCAGTCTGCAGCCTGACAACCCGTTAGCCTGCTATTACAAATAAGTAAACAACAGCGTGTTGACACCCGTGCCTGGAAAACTCACCGTCCGCGGCAGAGTATCCAGATGTAGACGCTCTTTTTGCGGTGCTGGGTGGTGGAGTTGATCAAATATTATTCATAAACGGGCGGCAATCAGCGGCTTTAACGTTAGCTACTAGCTAACGGCAAGAAAACCAGGCAACATCGGCATGAGACTCGAGATTCGCGTGTCACCAATCAACGTGGAGCGAGGGCAGAAGAGAGCCCTCTGATTGGTTCATTATCCATATTCCCCGACTCTCAAGGACGTAACTCCGCCTATTCTGAAAGCAACCTGAATGGAAAATGGTGATACAATCCTCCTTTATAGAGTTCCTGGAGTAATAACTGTAATATTTATCAAATAAATAAGACAAGTTGGTCCCGTCACCTTGAAACAAATCAAATGTTCTTTCTTTAAAACACAAAAGCCATCCACTTGTTTTCCACTAAATAATACTATTACAATCACACGAAATAAACATCTCATGGCTTTATTTTCTTTATCTTGACATTTTCTTTAACTATACAATCATCACTATCTTTAAATCCTAAAACTAATGCGCTTAGTTGAGCCTCAAAACTGACATAGGATTAGGAGTATTAATATTACCCTGTAAGTCCTTGTCATCCTGTTGTTAATACAAAAAGAGCAAGTTTTTTTCTTTTTTTTTATCATTTTAATATAATGAAAGAGGTTGTGTTCAAGTGTTTTTCTCTCTCAAATGCTGATTTACCTCAAAAGCAGGAGGACGGGAAGAAGGATCATGAAGTGATGACTGAAATGGCTACAGTGTCAACACAAAGAGAGATGAAAATCTGGGGCAAAGCAGATTAAATTGTTGTTACTTATTGGGGCTGAGGGGATCAGAGAGGGCACGAGGTTATGCTTGCTTGACATCTTGAAAAAGCAATTTCGGCTCTGTGTAGGACACTATTAAACCAAAACAGATAGGTAACATGTTTTTCACCCTGTAATCCTTCGATAGCAGCACTTTTTAAAAACATTGTTTTTGTCACAGCCTCAATTAACACTCAAGTCATCCAAGAAGATGCACAATGCAAATCTCATGAAACACAAAAAAGTGATACTACAGTAAATTGTCCCTGAAGCAGGCCATCGAACACAGCTCTGAAAATTGAGTTCAGTTAAATTTACAAGAAAATTGGGTATTTGTCTGTCGTTTGCTTGTTCTGTTAACTTGTTTTTGCCATTTCAACCAAGTAATCTGCTTTGCGTGATTGAAATAATGTGATGAATGGCACACAAGTTCAATAATGTGATAAATGACACACAAGTTGAGAAATGAAAAGCAGTTAAGATTTAATGCGTCAGTGAAACGTGCTGCCACCCAAAATGTCGACACAAAATAAAAGCATTTTCCTTTCCAGTCTAATTGTCACTCTCACTTCATTCGCTCTTTATTCTGCAGGAAACAAATTATAGGAAAATGACAAGCGACAGCAATAACTCAATGACAGATGAGGCAATATGACAAGATAGAGGATCTATTTGTGGGGGAAAAATGAACTTGGGACATAATATGCACCTTTTGAAAACAAAGTAATTTATATTTTGCTGATGACTTGCAGTAGGCTTTCATCAGCAGCTAAACAGTTCATTTCTCAAACAGCAATTTCAACTCAAGCGATGATGTTGATGAAATTGTGGCCCCTATCAAAGCACTTCTCGAGTTAAAACAAGCTGGTGAATGTGTGATGCATGCACAGTGTGATGTTTTTCATCCATTACACACACAGCACATGGTGCTTCGGCAAGCAGTGCACAATATGCAAAGTTAACTTCTGCATCAAACATCAATCAATGTTGTCACCCCTGTAACTCCCCCTCCTGACACTGGAACCCGAGTAGATAGTAGTGAATACATGGTCCGTTCAGCAATTATTCACAGAGTCTTGGACTAATGGTGCTCTGAATGCACAGACACAGCAAATGTAGGGAGTACGTGGACCAGCAGTAATAGCCCCATACAGAGCATGTGCTTTTCTATGAGTGTGTGTGTGGTGGGGGAGAGGGGCATCATCTATAACTGATTCACGAGAAGCAGAAACATGTCTAATTATGAATCCAAATTATAACTGCAGAGACCAACTCTCCATCCCCTCGGCCTCTCTCTGTGTCTCTCCTCCTCCCACCCGAGTCGGGCTCCATATCAGGCAGATGAAAACATAACCTGTCACATTCCATCCCATTAAACCAGCAACAAACCATGTGGTCCACTCACATGGAGGGGCGAGGAGAGGAGGAGAGATAGACAGAGCCAGCAGTGCATCTGGGTTCACTCAGAAGTGATAAATTATTCACCATTTTTATGCTAATATAATTTTAATGTTAAAAATACGGACAGATGTGCAGATATGAGACATACTGTGTGAAGTGTTGTGGTGGCTATGAGCTTACTCCAAACAGGATGGAATTGAAAATAGTCATATTTATAACATCCATACTGCACGTACTGTACACAAATGTGAAATGTGTAATTATCCCCAGCAATACCTAATGCATTAGAGTACTCCTACTGAGCCCTCAAATCTCTGCTTTTTTTTCTCGATGTGAATCCATCAGTTGCCATTTGATGTCAGGCAGAACAAGGTAATGGCAGTGCACTCACTTGTGCAGTCATTAGCCCCGCTTAATGCTGGGAATTAACACAAATTAAGTGAAGTTAAGTACATGCATTAGAGGAGCCTGTTTGGGAGAGCTTTTTCCTTTTACTCTGCAGAGTTGGCTTGTGCCTCAGATGTTCACCAAAAGCAGGAGGGGGGAAAAAAACCCCAAAAACAAACAAACTGAGGCACATGTAACCCTTCAACTGATAGATGACTAGCAGCAGGCCTGAAGGAAAACAGTCAGGACTGATTGGCAGTAGTAATGGAGCTCTAAGGACATCTAGTGGTCATGTCAACACCACCACGGCAGGAATGGAATTTGTTGGTGAAAAATTGATGCCTTTGCTGTTTGTTTGGCAGATTTTTCCTGAAACCGTCTTTGTGTTCACTTGTTGTGTCACATGCGAGTATTAATCATTGTTTAAAATTCACAAGGATTGTGATGGTTGTGTAATGGTGACAATACTCTTGTCTCAAAGACACTGTGGGGGGTTTGCATGTTCTACCTGAGCGTGTGAATTAAGTGAGCTTGTGTCTCTAAATTGCCTGCAGACGTGAAAGTGTGAGAGAGTAGTTGAGATCAACTTGGAGACCACGTAACTCCAAAGTGGATAAAGTAGCATAAACATTGATAGATATTTAAAATTAAAGTGAACCATCAAGTCAGTTGTGTCACAAAGGTGGTGCACCAAGTGATATGGGCCTCATCCTCCATATCCAGCCTGTTGGTTTTGTTTACTTCATCACAACCAGAAGCCAAAACAACAGGAAGTCTGGCAGGATTACACTCGGCAGAACCAACATCATAAATCTCAAGTGGAGTAGGTTCATTACAACACACCAGATTTGCCTGTTTAGAGAGCAAACTGCAGTGGGCTTTTCGAAAAGAGGCTAACATGATGAAACCGACAATCTCTGAAATCCATTTGGACCTTATTCAAGATTACATCTTTATCTGAGCGACTGCAGATTATTGTCCGCAGAGAGGTGTGCTAAAGCTGGATTATCCACTTGTTGGGGATGCATTTGACCCAATGGACTGGGCATGCCAGGCGGACACGGCCTTACATCTGTGGCTGTTTTTTTTCCCACTTGTTTGGGGCAAAGGAGAGCATCGCAGATGAAATGACACCAAAACCTCTCATCCTCAGATTACCACAGATAGTGATCCACATACGTGAAGAGAAAATGAAGTGAGTCATGCTGAATGCATTTGAAAGCATCTTGGCTGAATGACATACTGCATTCAAGCACCTTCATTCAATTCATCAAAGGCAGTTTGAAGAAAAATCAAACATTTTATTGAAGCTGAGGATGAAGTGTGTGTTGTTGAAGATAATATGAGGTATGCAGATACTTGCAAACCTATCAAACTTATAAAATACTTGATAATGGCCTATGTGCCATTTAAGCAGGTGAAAATATTGTGAATGTGACCGGCATTCACAGCCGCCGTGCAGGTTCACCTCTGTATTGTCACTTGTCAACATGATGGAGCTGCTACCTGGGTGGAGGTTTACCACCACTGAAGAATCTGGAGGAAAAAGAGCATAGTTTTTCCAGTGAATCCTTTATGTTTTAAATTAAAGTAACAATTCTTAATTCAAGGAATTACTACAAAATAGGTTATAATGACTTTGTCAATTACTGGGATAGGTGTTATTTTTGTAGTAGTTTTTCTTATAGCATCTGCCTTTATGAGTTCGTTCACTCCATTGATATAAAAAACTGTAAATTGTGAAATCTACTGCAAGTGACATCTAAAACATACACTCAGAAAGTGTAATTATTCATATTTAGTCCAACGTATGTGTAAATAACAAATGACAGTGATGGGATGTAGCGTAAAGTCAACTCCATTGGTGTGTGAATGTGTGTGTGAATGAGTTCATGTGATTAACAATGCAAAGTGCTTTGGGGACTGCTTATGCAGTGGAAAAGCACGATATAGGTGAAATCCATGTACCATTTATAAGAAGAATATTACCACTAGAAACAGTAAAAAGTCTGATTTTTGATTTTGATCAGTTTTGCACCACTATCTGCCTGGATTGGATGTAATGATTTATCTTTAAAATGATTTAAAAGTCTAAAATATAGACATTAAAAAACCCTTTGAAGTTCAAAATCCTCACTTCACACTCACAGTAGCTTATTAAGGGTTCGAGGAAACAATCCAATTCATCCCCATGAGTCTTTACCTGCTGTCTGACTCCTGTTTGTAAGTGAGTGTGACTCTGTTTCCCTCAGACAGGAGACCCGTGGTTGGCAGATTGCTTCCTGCTCTTCGGCCATGTCGCAAGTTGATGTCGGTTTGGCCGCTTCGAGCAACAGTGCTGTACTTGTGTTTCTTGTCTGCATTGGGAATGAAATGTTCAGTCATAGCAGAGATTTCACTTTGTACTGTAACATGAAGAACGTTACTTCCCCCCAAAAGTTATGCTTGCTGATCTGAGGCTCTGCAACAAATCAAGGGCTACACTTACATTTGTACATGCAATGGTCCTCATCCACACGTCCTGGCAGGACGCTGTGGCCGTGCATGAAGCTCTGCAGCCCTCCACTTATACTCATCCCTCTCACTGTGGTGTTATGAGGCGTGAGGGGGAGCGGTCCAGGGAGGTTAATCTCAGCAGTTGACAAAGATGCTCCCGGGTGCTGAGAACAGAACGTGGAACAACATAAATCTCCACAAGAGTATAAGTTCACATGATATGCAAAGATGATGTCTTAAGTGCCTCCAGGGTCAAGTCTTTGACCTCAATGGCGTATGCATGGCTTGTTTCTTTCTATATTGTCTGTCGTCTGTGAGATGTGCTCACTCCACCCACACACTCGGCAGGGAATTGTTGATTAGACTGTTTTTCCACATATATAAGCATCTTAGAGGAGGAGCAGCAATTACTACTCATCAATAACAAAGCTCAAATTCAGGCAAAATGCAGATACGGGCCAAGATTGAGAGTGACAAGGGAGAGTCAACTGGAGGTTCTGTGTTTGTGTTTTTAATGAGAAAACCCTGCGCCTCAGCTCTGTCATTTCCATATCCATGATTAACAAGCAGAGGGGGTCATGTTGACCTGGCTAATAGGGGGTAAATCCACTGGTGCATTATCGGCCGGGCACATTTCAACTAATCAGCAGGATGATGGTAGTAGGCTTAGACTGCTTTTAATTCAGAGCTGCAGGAGAATTACTGCCCCGCTCTTCCATTACATGAACATCATATCAGTTGGAGTGAAAGAGATTGACAGAAGCTGGCCTCTTTTTGGTGGCTCAACATTTTGCTCTTGTGAGGTGGTCTTCTCCTCAGATGATAAGGTCTTATGTTGAGTATGAAAACTTGGAGATTTACATTTATTTCTAGTTCCATTAAATGTGACAAGGGGAGAGAAGATCAGTGTGAGAGAACCAACCTTACAGCAGTGTTCCTCAGCCTGCCTGTCGCGTTCACAAATTCATATGTAAATATAAAAAACTGTTGGTTTTATTTTATGACAATGCTCCACATTAGTTTGTAGAATTGAATTCAATGTAAAATCTCCCTTATTTTTCATATCTGCATATGTTCTGCTGCCACAAAACAAATTATTTCATTACTTTAACATAAGCTTTAGAAGAATGCTAAAGGGAAATCTACTTAAATCTTAATTTTTTTGGTATTATTGTGAAACATGCCTTGTCATAAATACAGGAATAATCTTTACAAGGGTTTAGCTTTTTAAGCTGGAAATAGGTCGACATATGTAGCAGTGACATTGTGTGTGTTTGTTGTGTAGTGCGCCTCACAGACTGATCGGTGCAGGGGAGCTCTGCTCTGGTCCTTTCCTCCAGAGTGATGGTCTCACCATCCAGGACCTGCAGCTGGGTCAGTCTGAGCACCACCGCTGGTCTGTGTCGAGAATTTCTGGCCACCTGAGGAAGAATATATAATATAGTTTTGCTTGTTTGTAAAAGACACTTCTTTAAGCAAAACTCCAGAAATGTGAGTGAGAGTGAAGTTGGGTCTGAGACATCTGGGATAAATATGATGCTATGTGGGTCCCAGCGTAGTTCTCCAGTTCCCAGCAGCTATTCCAGTGACCTCGCTGACAGCAGCAGGTCGGCCCCTCCACAGCTGAGGACAAAAGCCAGACTGTCCGGTAACAGAACCACATGTTCCTGCAGGACACTGCTGCTGTGGTTCAGTTGTGGCTGCATGCCAATAGATGTCCTACCAATGAAGAGGAAGGGACAGACTCTGGCCAGGGAACAGGGTGAAGGGGCTATCTCATGTGGTCCACAGCAGGAGCTATTGTCTCCAGGGTGGCTGTTGGCCTCTACCCCCTGGCAGGATTAAACCCCCCTTATGGGACGATATGGGGGATGGGATTGAGCAGTAACGAGGCTACCACAGCTGAGCATTACCCTCTGGACGGGAGAGAGGCCCTGGGCTGCAGGCTCTTCTCAGGCCTGGTCCATCAGCTCCAGATGGGTGAGGTAACAGGGCCAATAGCAAGCTGCCATTTGGTCAACGGACTTGCCTTTGACGCCAGCCCATTTGTGTGCAGCAGACGGCCCATGGTGTAATCACTTAGTTTGGAAAGAGTGGGACTGAGTCTGTTTTCTGGATTGTGTAAGTGAGACAGTGAGCGTGGAAGGACGCTTGTTGTCATCTGTCCGTAATAGAATGAGTTCAAAATGTGCTGAAACTCACAGTTTGGACGTTGCAACTTAGAATAGGATGTGAGCCGGTTCACCACTGAACAGACTGTCCAGAAAACCCTGTGATACTCACCGGATTGCCAACCAGAGACAGCTCCATCAATGAAGGAAGAACCACCAGTTTATCCAACTCTGCCATGTCCTGCAACAAATAGAGCAACACTTCAACTTTTTCTCCAATAACTACAGCCTCATTCAAGTCGTTCGTTCCCAGCTTGAGGTCAAGAATCCACTTGTTGTTGTATCTCGAGGTCACGGGGGAGAAAACATTTTCTACAACACTTTCTAGAGTCTAGATCACACCTGGTAAACTACCCACTGCTTTAATTTTTAAGGCTTCTTCTTCTTCTTTGCTTGTGAGCGTAAACATCATTTAATTGTTTATGTGAATTGGGGTGAGAGAGGAAGTTTCCTGCCTTTAAAAAAAAAAAAAGGTTCTCTGGTGGCTTCCTAGAAAAAAAAAAAGGGAACGGCTGACTGAACTGGCCTTTCACACTGCTTTGTGTGAATAATGGAACCATATGTATTGGGGCTGAAGGTTTCATAGTTTTGGTGTCGGGAGGATGGAAGCAGCTGATGGGAAGGATTACATGTATGAGCTCTTATTAATCTCATGAGCGAGTTTGGGCACACAACAGAGCATGGGGGTGTTTTCGACCACGTCGAGCTTTTCGCTCGGCCTTGGTGACGATTCAAAGACACCCCCACTGTGAGGACTGATGCTCTGGGATGATTGCTGTATTTCATGTCTCAATTGAAAACGTGGCAATAGTAAGGAAGTGGACTGAAGGAGGAACTGCCAACGAAAGTGCAAATCACTTGCATTGGGTGAGGAGATGCAGACTGAGAAGCTGATTACACGTTGTCCTGATTGCTCTCCTCTTTCTTCACACGCACGACCCTGACCTTCAATCAAACTTGATTCTCCCTAATGCTACCCCCTTGCATGCCACAGTGGGTGGTAATGACTCATGATTACTATACTTCATGTCTTACTTTGCAAATGCGGAGAAAAGTAATACTGCCGCACGCTGAATGAAATGCATTCTCAAACATCTAACACATGTGAACCAATCAGTAAAAGTTGGTGGTAAATCAAGAACTGCTCAAAAGATGGCTATGACCTCGGCAGTGACCTCAGAAAATCACTGTGCTGTGAGTCTTTCAGGCAGCTTAATTGAAAATGCAATTTCATTAAAAGTCCGAATATAAACATTAAAAAACTCCAGCGTACGAGGAGACGACTGCAGCCGGGGGAGAATACCTGCAGCTTGTTCTCGTCGAGGAAGAGCTTGCGGAGCTCAGTCAGAGATTCCAGGTGGTTCAGTTCACGGATCCGGTTCCCGGTCAGACACAGTTCTACGAGGACGCTCTGGGCTGAGAAGGAGCTCTTGGACAGGACCGTGATACGGTTTCTGTCTAACACAAGCTCTCTGAGGTGGTGAAGCTCCTCCAAGCCCTCCACCTGGCTGATTTCATTCCCTACGGAGAAAACACACATCATAAAAACAATGAATAGACATCTCAATCAAAAGCTTGGTATTTTTACAAAGGAAACACAAGGGTAGGATGAACTGTGAAAATAATATAACATGCAGCATTTTAGGGACATTTTAACAGTTGTGGGGTGTTTATTGACTGCCCCTGGTGTAAAAAGTAACAACAATTATAGACAGTTTACAAAAGGGTTTTTTTTGATTGAGAAGGAAGAAAAAGGAAAAAGGAAGTAAGACGGGCAAAACCACCCCAACAAAGCAAAACTCAATCAAACACCATCAAAAGGAAGTCTGTGGTTCTTTTCTTGGAGTCTCATCACAGACCTGTCCTGGGGTCCATGGGAGACTTGCGTTGCTGCTTTTAAGTGTCCAGGAGAGGGAGGGGTGGGACGTGAGCTGTACATACCTTGAAGGAAGAGTGCTTTGAGATTGGTGAGCCTGCTGAGCTGCAGATTGGCCATATTGGAGATGCCATTGTGACTCAAATGAAGAACCTCCAGGCTTCCCATCAGTGGCTCCATGCTGCCATTGGGCCCAGTTTCCCTTCAACACAGACACAAAATAGCAGTTTGCAACCTGTGCAGTTAAACGTACGTCCGATTCTCCCCCCTGCTGCCTCATTTACTAGGTCAAGTCTTCCAGGTGCAGCTTCCTGAAGCCACACAAACAGCACTGTGCCTGCCACGGCATTACATAAAACATATTGGTTTCTATACAGTAAACATGTGACTGCAGGTCAAGGCACTGACTCAATAAATTGCTTGAATATATTTTTCTTTCAAGTGTCCAAAAAAAATTTATATGGGTCTTAAATAACAAGATTATTTGTGTAAATAAATGACAGTTAATGAAGGTTAACAGTGTTAATCTGTAGCTCAGTCATTAGTTGGTCAGTGCTGCCCCCTAATGGTGACAGCTCACATTGCATCAGGGCAAAATATAAAACTAAACAAAAGTTTAGAACTTGTATTAGAGCATTACTGCTGCATCTCAAGGTATATAATATTAATAATTTAGTCCAAACAGTGAAACATTTATTTAAGATTTCATTTGTATTCCACACATCATAATTCGATTTATTTCAAGCATTTTGTTTTTCTTGACTCTTCATTTTAGCCTATAAATCATTAAAGTAAAACACATATGTGCTCTCAAGATAAGAAGTTTTTTTCCCCCACCAGCTTCTAATCTATCTGAGGGCATAATTAACACAAAGTTGTTCAATTTGTCACAAACATAATCAAACATACACTTCCATAATTCACATTTAGGTAGATTAGGGGAAAAAAACGTATTTAACACATTATTTGTTTGAGTAGAGACAGGATGAAGTAAGGCAGGTTATTTAGTCCTGTCTTGGTCTTTAAACAATGATATTTTTATAGACAACAGGGAACAAAAAGTGGAGTTGATTTTTCTCATCTGACTTCATAAATCCATACCTGAACACAGCTTTTACTGACAAAAAGAATTTTTTTTTGTATCAAAACTATTAGCATGTATTCATTAGTGTTTGTCTAGTATGTTTATATTGCTGCCCACGATCAAAGTATCATCAATCCTACTCCACAAAATCTAGATGTTTTTCCTGTATGTTTTGTTTTGGATCATTTTTATATAATGCCTAATAAAGAACATGAGTTGTTTTTTCATATGTATTTGCTCAGATGTTAACACAAGAAGAAAGATATGGAAGGTGTGGAATGTTATTTGTGGAATATTCAACTTGGTTACCTGCTGGTTTTGAACGCGCTCTGCTGGCCATAGCCACTGGAGTGAACTCTGCTGTGCAGGATCTGTCTGTTGGTGAGGTGAGTCTTCTGTCGGGGCAGAATGGACTCGATGTGGTTGTAGTTCAAACATAAAGCCTGGAAAAAGAACAAATGCAAAAAATGTATTTGTTAATGGCTCAAGTTTATAAAATCAGGGGTGTCAAACAGTTGGACTGGGATTCAAACCCATCCTGCCAGAAGGTCTGGTCTGAACCGTAGGAAGACATGATCGTATTCAACTGTTAGACTGTTGAAGTCAGCGTAATGGAGAACACATTGAGGCCCAAGCCAAGAGTAGAAATGTAGATTTGGTCATTCATTGCGAGTGAAGTAGCATCGGTATATCAGTCAATGCAAAGAAAAAGAAAAAGAGAGAGCCATAAATAAAAGGACAAGATTTATTCAGCAGAGTGCGTCAATCAAATAAAACTATTGTTGAGAATGTAATTCATGTTCAGGTTCTTGTAACAATCAATTGAATGAATGTGGATTGTTTTGAAGGAAGTATCACACCTGGAACGAAGCGAATTGAGTTTGTATTGTTAGTATTTCTATGCTACTGTGCTACTTTGTGGCTGGTCCAGTGAACTCTCTGGCCCCTGAACCAGGAGAGTTCTACACATCTGATATCAAGCAAACCAAGTGAGTGTGAGATCAACGTTCACCTTTATGTTGGGCAGGTAGATGAGGCCGGAGAAGGAAGTGAGGTTGTTGTGGGCCAAGTTGACACTGCTCAGCTTATAGAAGAGGTCTGCTGGAGACAGATCCACCGTCCTTTTAAAGAGGAAAACAGATCAGAGTAAAAACAAAGACTTTTCATACTTCTCTTTAAAAGTATGGCACATGTCTGTTTGCAGAAGCAGACCTGAAGGAGCAGGCTTGCAGGGTTAAGTCTGTCATTCCTGTGTAGTTTGAGTGGCCCAGTTTCTCTGCTATTGTGTCGGTTGTTAGCCTTCCTTTGAACATATTCTTTGCACTCTCGCTCTCACTCGTTTCCTTGAGAGAACAACAGGGAAAATAACAAAGAATCAGTACAATTACAATAATATACCACGTGTCCAGTTGCTTTCGGTGTTCTGCCACATACCACTGCAACTCCATCCAAAGCTTTGAGGGAGGAGAGGTGAAACAAGACATATATTCGATAATACTCTACTTTCTCCAAAGGATTCCCATAGAGATCTAAAATGATGAGACTTGTCAAATCCTGAGAAGAAATAAGCACAAAAACACCATAAATGTGCCGAGTTGACATTTCATTGTGTTTTGGTCATTTTTCCTGGCGGAGGCCTCTCACCTTCAGGTGGAAGATTTCTATTGATTGGGATATCTGGTTCCTGCCGATGTAGAGTTCCAGGAGAGAGCGGAGTCTGTGGAGGCCACGCAGGGAAGTGATGCAGTTGTTGTCCACTGAGAGAAGAGACAAACTGGGCATCTGGTCTAAAACTGAGGCGTCCAGACTGGACAACTGGTTGCCATCCATGGTGAGCTTATTGAGACGGTGGAGCCTCAAGAGTCCTGAGGAGAAACCAGGTGAAAACAATCAGCCACACAAAGGCCTCACGCCGTGGTTCCTCACCGTTTAGTGTGTGACTGACCACTGAGGGTGCTGATGCTGTTGTTGTTGAGGGAAAGCTCTTCCAGCTTCTGGCAGCTGTCCAGACCCTCCACTTTAGAGATGTCGTTGTCATTGAAGGAGGCCCAGCGCAGGTTCACCAGGTGACTCAGACCTGTCAGCTTCCTGATCCTCTGATTGTCCAGGTTCAGGGTGGTAATCTGACCAACATTTCCAAAAACACCACACAGAGAGCTTGTAATGCCTGATATTGTTTGCACAGGTTTTTAAATGGTCTTTGCAGTATCTCACCTTTGCCGTCCAGTCTGCGTCCAGCTCTGAGCTCAGACTGCAGGCTGCTGGACTCGGACGACACAGAAGCTGTGCGGTGGACAGCAGACTGAGGCTACGAGGACGCTGGCTGTCAGTGCGACAGTGTGCCACCAGAGAGGCCTGTGAACAGAAATCAGCCCCAACTTTCACAATAAAGCACACCACTGCCAGCCCAGTCAATCAGTCTTACATTTAAGGCTGACTAAATAACATTTAAGTTGCGTTTGATTGGTTGAGGGCAAAATGCCTCTGTTGGTTGTAAATGTTGCTCTGGGTATAAAGTGAATGTAATATTTGACCTCTAATAACGCGTGCTGTGTTTTCACGCTTTTTTCACTTGGTAAAAATTGTGTTTTGCAGATTTGTTAGAAGAGATCAAGTTCATTCCAATCTATCCATCAACATAACTTGTATGATTTTGGACTGTGTACAAAGTACACAAAACAAAACTCCCACATTACCCAGGAAAAACATGCAAACTACGGTGCCAACTCCACCACTAGTAAGAAACAAAGTGTGTACAATGTTGACCTGGTTAATTCTGGAGCCTGCAGCCACCTGGAGAGCTTCAGCAGCCTCCTCCTTGGACACCAGCTCATCATCCAGGTGTGTGAGGGTTGTGAGTCGGCCCAGTACCATCATTCTGACTGCTTCAGGCTGGAAACAGGAAAACATGGTCACTGCTGCAGCACTGAATCTGAGCCTGAACTGAAATAAGGACAGTGGAGGTTGAACTTGGTAACAGCACCCACCCTGGTCCAAGGATTGTAGCGCGTGTCCAGGCTGAGCAGAGCCGGGGTGTGTTTCTTCAGCACGGCAGTGTCCTCTCTGGCCTCGCTCAACTGGTTCCAGCTCACATCCAGATGTTTGAGCTGAGCCAATCCTTGCAGCCCATCAAGAGTCTCCAGCTTGTTAAAACTCGCATCCAAAACCTCCAGGTGTGGCTGCAGTTTGAGGGACGGAGACAGTCGGTGTTTAACATCATCACATACCTTCCTGTGTTGCCTCACAAACTGGTTCAGTCCCATAGTAAAGAGGCAAGTTTGTGATAACTTGCTTCTTTATCCAACTTGAAAATGAGCTGTTAAATGAAAGTGTATCCTTTCATTGTCACTTTTACCATGTGAGAAATGTCATCCAGGCGCGCCAGCCTATTGAAGCTGACTGTAAGATGCCGCAGAGCCGTGAGCCTGGAAATCTCCTTTATCTTGCTCAGACTGTTGTTGTGAAGGTTAAGTACCTGCAGATTCAACGAGTCAATGATGAGCCACCGAGAGGATGTTGAATGGTTTCAAAACAAGAATAGAATTTAAAAAGGCAGCGCACGTACAGTGATGTGACTGAGAGCGGTGGCTCTGGCCGCAGTGAGGAGGATCTTGTCATCCAGGCTCAACAGTTTGGGCAGCGGCTTGAGCTCCACGTTGACGGCTTCTACGTCCTGGATGGCGTCCGGGGAAGTTCCTCCGCCTGGAGCACGGCTCAACAAGGACGCTTGATCTTCATCCTGCCAGAAGCAGAACAAAACATCCCACCGTATCAGCAGTGTTGTGCAAGTTACTGATATGTCGTACTGGATTAAAGATACGTCTTCATTCTTAACTTGTCGACTTTCGGTCACTCTGCCTACTGAGAGAGCTTTTTATCACCTAGAGAAGGTTTCCAGAGAGCACCTGTTTTTTGTAAGGCCGACACAGAGACTCTTCTACCACATGAAGAATGGATTATTGTGATACTTTGCTCACTCGTCAGCTGATTGTGTGCTGTCAAGGACCCGTTTAACGTTTCAGCAATGGCCGCCTGCCAGTTTCAGGACTGATTATAAAATCTTTAATAATTTATTAATCCCTCATTAATATTGGTCCTACCTATTGCTCATGCTTGTTTTCACCATATGGAGCCCTCAGCTCTTCAGGTCAAATTTTCCCCACAGTCAGAACCAAGCCCAATTGAGTGAGGCATATTTTTTTATTACTAGAGCAAAATAGTAACTTAGTTAAAAGCAAAATGAAGATTCACCTTTTTAACCATTCTTGATTTGTGCTTTTTCAATTATTCATTGATTACCCATTCATCCAACTTAATCCTTGTACTTTTAACCCATAGTTTCATTCCTTTTAATATTTAATAATAATAATAATTAAGTAATACTGTCAGGTTGACTAACTTATTTTATACTGTAAATTTTTTTTCTCTTTTTTAATTCCTTACTCTGGCTCTTATTCTAGCTCTCCTCTTTCTGTTTTTCTCCCTTTCATTATTTTTAGTCCTTTCAGCGTGTGCCTTTGCTCACTGGATTGTTGTTAAATGGTTCTTGAGCCTTAATTCCTCAGAAGGTCATGCTTGTGGGTAACTTAACTGTCGCAACTGTTCACACTGTACAATCTACTATGACATGGGTGTCAAACATAGAACCTACGGGCCAAAACCAGCTTGCAAGAGGCTCCTATCCAGCCCACGAAACCATCAAGTAACTAATTAAGAATTGCGAAGACGCCATCGGCTATTTCACATACATTTCTTAATACTAGTGGATTCAGCACAACACTGAGAACAGAGCTGAGATGTTGACGATGCGAAGGAAGATACCTTGTGGTTATCAAATTATCCTTAACATTAAAATAGAACTTGTATAATATTGAACATAATGTTCAATGGCTATCGGACATGTCACTGTATTTTGCACCAGAAGGTGTCATTAAAATCATTCATGTTGAAATTGGAGCAATTTCATCCAGCCCACACAAGAGGAAGCGGTGCTCCGTATGGCCAAGTTACGTTTTTTGTCAAAGAATGTCTGTAAAATGTGGAGTGATTACCTCAGTGACGTATTCAAAAGAAATGATGTACTCAGGCAGGACAAGCTCGTGGTCGAACATGAACCACTGCCTCCAGCGGGGGGAGCCCTGCTGGGTTTTGGTGGAGTGGGGTTCCTCTGATCGAGAATTCATAGAGGGAGGTAAAATGACTGAACAGCTCAAACAGGGAATGATTCTCGTCTTGCAGGTACCTTCGCTCGTCCTGTGCTTAGTGTCCACATTCCTATAGACGGAGGAGACTCTGCAGTTGCTACTTCTGTCCAGCGCTTCTCCTTTAAGCAGTGTACTGTTACCCACAAACACTTTGGAAACTATTATCTGACCTTCAGGCAGAAAAAAAGAGATTTTGGCTTCAATAAACAAACCTCCAATACAGCGTTGTTGGATTAAAATAACAGCACAATAAACCCACCGTGCCTGAAGGGGAGAGTTTCTAGGGTTTTCTTGGAGTCTCCTTGGCTGGCCTGATGAAGTGCATATTCAATTCTGCGCTGCTCAGCCACACTTAAGCTGTTTGATAAGGGAATAGCGCCATCTTTCCCCAAAACCTAATACACAGAGTCGGAATGATAAACATCTACATTAATGTACATGTATATGAAAATAGAACGGGGACCTTCAGTATGGAGGTAAAAATCACAGCATGACGTGTTCAGTTGACTGAAAAGATACAGATTCACATTTTCTTGTAGGGAGCTGCTTATTCAGGTCTGTATAAGATTTGTGAGTTTGCATTTGATTTTCTGTACACAGATGTGTGTCTGTAATAATATTTGTGCATACTAAATACAATTGTTGTGCACTGAGATGTGTGTGTGCCTATGAGGACCTGTGAATGTCCTCAAAGTCATCTCGGGTGTGTCTTTCGGTCAAGTGCATTTTGACTAGTGGGTCTTATTTGTCCATTCCCTCAGTTTAGACTCATCTTTGTCCAAATAAGTGCTTCCTGTAATGTCATGTTTTGATCGCTGAGCACTACATTTCTACTTTGAGGTATAAATGCTTTATTCAGAACGGAGAATGAACAAACAAATCCAACTGACTTGGAGATGAAGAACAAGACACTTACAGGTCCTTGAATGCACACACACACACACACACACACACACACACACACACACACACACACACACACACACACACACACACACACACACACACACACACACACACACACACACACACACACACACACACACACACACACACACACACACACACACACACACACACACACACACACACCTACATTAACCCTGAGGTTCAGATTATTCCACAGCAGTTGTGTTGACATCTCAGTGCACATCCACAAATCACATCACACTAGATAAGTTTTTGCTCTTTGAATTACTTTCCGAGTGATGAATAGTGACAGTTTGTTAGAATTCATTTCTGGGCATATTCATCGTATTCTGTGTGAGTACACAGGTATACAGAGATGAATTAGCTGGAGTAACAGTTTGAATTATTCTCCCGGAGTCTGAGTGGTAAACGTACCTTTAGTTGCTCTACTGTTTTGAAGCCTTCTTCTACAATACATAAAATGTCTTCCTTTTCACATTTTTCAGGGTCAGGTGTGTAGAATAAGTAATCCAGTCGACGTCTGTAATTTCTTCATTTAAAAATAATCATATTATTGTGACGGAATTACTTTCAGCCTATCTGATAGTTATATCAAAACTTACAGTGTATAGATAGAGTCTTCACTGGTTATCAGGTTGTGCAGCTTCTCCTCAAAGCGAAGCCGCAGAGCACTGTTGTGGATGCGGGTCACTGTATTGATCTTAATGTCAACAATGCCATGATTCTTGTAGTCTGAAGGAACAAACCGGGAACGCAGGAGGTCGCAACAGTTGGCAAACCTGTAGGTCAGGAGAAATGACAGCTTTTCTTTGTTTCCCCACTGAAATGGCACATGATGGCTGTAGGAATGATGAGTCATATGATATCAATACCAAAGGTCTGTGGGGTTGCCCTCCTCCAAACGAATGTTTCCGACACTCTCCAGCTCCATCAGCAGAAACTGCACCATGGAGTCCATCCTGTTTGTGGCTCGGGCCAAATCCTGCTCGTAGAAGGCTTCAATACTGGAAATAAGAAGAGGAATATTATTATTTGTTGTAATCCCCCTTTTGACCCTGAACAGGATAAAGCAGTACAGAAGATGAATGGATGGCCATTGTTATTGCACAGTGCAGCATTGCAGAGTATGAGCTTGTGAATAAACAAGAATAAAAATTTCATCTGAATGGCAAAAATCTTGCAAACCCACAAAAATATGCATTAAGAACAAATCTGAAATGAACAGCTCCAGACATCAGTTTGTGTTCCTACAGAAACAAACTTGTGGGGAATTACTTGTGTGTTTAACTAATACTAATATTAATTAACGCAGGGACCTCCAGACTGTACAGTTATTCAGACTACAAACTACATTACATACTCCCTGATGATAAATCTGAAAGGTGTTCATGTGTCAACACGAGAGAAAATAACACAATTACCAGAAAATACTGAATCCTGTCAGATGGGAATGACAAAAAAAATTTTTTCTCAAGTTTTGTAAACTGAAGTCATCGAGAGAAAAAGTAATCCAAACAGGCACTAACTCATGCAGCCTTGTGGTCCACGTTCGGAGTCTTTCCTCCAATGCCTCCATTCTCAGGAGTATTTTCTTCTCTCTGTCTGGATCATGACTGATGTCTGAAGTGGAGCCTCTGGTTTGGACTGAACCTCCCCCCCGGTGGGGCGGATTGCCCAGATCATCCTCCAGCATGCAGGTGGACTTCTTGCAGCTAGCTGGCGCCATGGAGAGCTCACGTTGAAGCTGAGAATGCAACCATACAGAAACAGTTCTCTTATACAGTTCAGGCACATATAACAAATCCTGCACAGATTCTCAGAATGCAGCAAGTTCCTCCCTCAGTGTTGGAACAGACTGTACATACACTTTTGAGGGCGTTCCTGAGGGTCTTGATGCACTCTTTCGGCAATTGTTGGAGACTTTCCTTCTGCTTCCTCAGACTGGACCGGCTCTCTGCCAGGTTCCTCTCTGCAGTACGCACCCGCATGTTGTAGTACATCATTTTCTTCCAGACTGCAGACTACAAAGAAAAGACTTCAGTGTATTAAAGCAATACATCCAGCTCCCTAATAAGAGCTGGAAAGACACTAGGATCAAGCCTGCATGTCTTCTCAATACCTCGGCTGCTTCTTTGACCAGCTTGTTGGAGACGTCAAAGGCGTCGAGTCTCTGCAGGCCTGGCAAATGGTAGAGCACGTGTGTGTCATAATTACACAGCAGACACACTGGGTTTGGGATTGATGTGGAGTCCTGCAGTGCTAATTCTCTCAGATTTGGGAGGTGAGCGAGGAAAGTCAGCTCCTGTAGCAACAGAAAAGGAAGTTCAGCTGTCAGGTGCAGGCATGACCTTAAAGTACAGTCCTCAAGAGAAAACACAGCTTTTGATTTTAGCTTCCTGTAACCAGATATCCTTAGAAAACACTAGAAACACTGTGGATTACTTCTCGTAGCCACATAAATGACCCAACGAGCATGAGCATTCAATGAGAACATGCTCTGCATTGTCTATTCTCATTGGTTTATGAAGTGTCGGACAAAGAGCAACTCCCACAACTTGAACCGTGTCCACAAAGACTCATTGTTTGTTTCTCTCAGAGATTTCCTATTTGAATGTTGGGCTTCCAGAGAAAATTTACATTAATAGATATATATTTTTATACAGCTGTTGCAACTTAAATCTGTGTGTGTGTGTGTCTATATATATATATATATATATATATATATACACATATATATATATAAAACCTCCACCTTGCTGGCTGCACAGAATAAAGTGTGGATATATTCTACCAAGAGCATAATAGGAAAACCATCCTTTGAAACTTCTTTATATTTGTGGTATGTAATGCACAGCAGCTAAAAAAGAAATGTCACACTGTGAATGCCAAGTAAAGACGATACTTCTTTTTGATCCTGCTGGCAATACAATCTACAGTGATATGTGCTGTGAATGACAATATTGGAATTCTTTGAGCTGCTTTCAGAGGAGGACCGCAGGAAGCAGATCTGAGGTGACATTTTAATCAAAGCCACAAAACTCTCTGCGTTTCTTCAAAATGTCCCTGAATCAAACAACTAAACACTCTGAATGAGTTCACCCACTCATATACAGTATACGTCCAAGATCTGTCACCAATAAAACCTGCTTATAAAACACTAAACCAAATGAGCACAATGGATGCATATAATTGAATGTGGAATTACAAATGTCTAATATGCTGACCAATACATTGATGAAAGTCCTGTTCTGGAAGCATGTTGTTGAAATAACTGAAAATCTGAAAGGGCATGACTTTTTTTTTTTTTTTTAACTAATTTAGAATAGGTCTTTTGTCAAACAAAGTATTTTAATAAGATTTTTTTGGGAGAAATCCAACAACTTTTTGCAAGAATGTCTTCAGCATACTGGTGTTTTTAATCTTACCTTAAAGGAGCTGATTGTGTTCCCGGACAGATTGAGATGGTGAAGGCTCACGTTGAGATCAAGGCTGTGCCCTGAGGAGATGCAGAGAAAATATTTAATTATCAGCATTGCTAAACAGCTCATCCAGTCTTCATCAGCCACACGAAGGCAAACATGCAGGACTGATAGAAACCTACCAATTCTTTCTATTTGGTTGTCAGACAGGTTTAGTTCCTGAAGCTTTTTGAGTGTGTTCAGACCCTGCAGAGAAAGAAAAATTATATACAGACAGACAGACAGACAGACAGACAGACAGACAGACAGACAGACAGACAGACAGACAGACAGACAAACCTGTATCTGTGTTGTGCAGTTATTATTGAGCCACAGAACTTCTAAGTTGACCAGCAATTGAACATTTTGTATTTTCCTGATCTGATTATCGTAAAGATAAAGTTTCTCCAGTTGCAGACAGTTCTGTAATCCAGATATCTCCTGTGATGGAGACAAGAGAGCACAAGATGTTATTCACAATATGTGAGAAAAGAAACACCTTTTATTCAACATTAGCTTGAAATCAAAATGATGGTTCACGTGTATCACATTTGATTCGATTATCTGTCACTGTGAGGAAGAACAGGGGCTCCTGAGGCCCACAGGCCAACACCAAGGTCAACATTTTAAAAAGCAAACATTAAAATGTACTTTCCATAGAGGGAACTGCTATTACTTGTCAGTGCCACACTGTGTGTGTGAATTTGTTTGTCAGGAACCTTGTACCCTGACAAACAGCAGGTTTCTAACTAGCACTGTGGCAGACAGGATTTCAGGTCTTCCAGCACATTTCTTAACTGAAGCACACAGTTATGTTGTGGATTTAACAACATTTGAAGAAAAAAATTATATTTTGGAAGTGATGTAATGTTGAAAAGACATGTACAGAATATTTTTAAAGGATTAAACATAGACTTTATCATAATATCCTCATTGTTCTTTTCACTAAAAGAGTGGTGTCCAGTCCAATCCAGGAGGGCCACTGCCCTCCATGTTTTATAGATCTCCCCTTGTCTAGGTTTAATGATATTGTTGTAAGCAAGCTACTAAGACTAAAGGCTAAACACAAGTTGCCGTCATTCACAAAAAGTCTGTGAAATACAAATGTTGATATTCATCATTAGAGACCATATCAAACTTACTGTGAGGTGACACTGGACGATCCACAGCTCCAGGAGCAGAGGACAACACTCCAGGCCTTCCATGTGCTTTATGTCCTGGTCCATGATGATGAGCTGGCGGAGCCTCGGGAAGAACGAGAGCCCAACCATGTGAGGAAAACCCGAGAAGAAGATTTCCAAAGACTTCATGTTACTGCCTTCTTGTGCAATTTTGTCGTAGGACACTCCGTTGACCGTGCACTGTTGAGAAAAATAATGACAACATTACTAAACATCACTATGTGCTAAAGTGATTTTACTACTTCAACCAACCCGCGGCTCATTTGGAGTTTACATGTTGTCCCTGTGGGGGCACTGCCACTCCAGTGTCCCCGCACAGTCAACAAATATGTATCTCAGTTCATAGTTGACTCTAAACTGTGAGCAGGTGTCAATGCGTTGCCTTTCCTCACAGCCAGCTGGGATCGGTTCCAGCTCTGCACAACAATAATCTGGATGAAGTGTTATAGAAGAAGGGTGTCGTAATAAAGTGACTGTGGGTGCTTTTTAACAATCACACTGAGAACCACTGCCTGCAATCCCTTTTGATTTGGCTCTCTTTAGTCAGTCCACCTGGAGTTGAATGACCTGCAGATGAAACAGACCTGGCATGCAGCCTATTTTTCCCACTCTTACACATACTGATTGTCTAAGGAAACTTCATGAGCTAAATCTACAAGCACATGCAAGTAAAAGTGGCTAGCGTTAGAGAAGTGAAGTTGGGAATGGAAGTTTGCTGGTTTGAACCCCAAAGCTGACATGTCACCACTGTGGGTCCCCGAGTATGACCCCTGACTCCACTGGCTCATCATGTGGCAGCTCAGCTCTCCTCACATGTACAGTTGAGGTTCATGATTAGGACGGGGTCAACGCCTATTTATTAACTCGGCATTAATATATTTCATTTTAGATGACCTATTACTTATCAGACTAACGTACTGAGAAGTACTTATTCCATCAAGATGGAAGGTATCTTATGCTTATCAGTTATATTTCTCTTACATTACAATACCAACAAGAATACAATACAATATAATTCAGTTCAGTTCTTGAATACATTTTCTTAAAGTGCTTGAAGGATCATTTTCCCAGTACTTCACAAAATGCTCAAGTTTCATTCTTACCAGCTTTCTAATCACTTCTTCATCACTGTGGTTCTTTTGTTTCTCACTCTGCATGGTGACTCTGCAGCCGACTGGAAATACTGGCTTCAATCTTCTTAGAATCTACAGTGTACAGAAACAGAGCCGTTAAACTTAACTGTATCTTAGCAAAACCTACCTACCTGGTTAAACTTAACTGCAATTTGCTCAAACCTACCTGGAACCATGTTAAACTTAACTGTAATGAGTTCAAATCTACCGGTAACCTGGTTAAACTTAACTGTAATATGTTCAAACCTACCTGTAACCTGGTCAAAATCCGCCGATGATTGAAGGAGGAGATGCGTGTCGAAAAAGTGGTCAGAATAATAATAATAATAACAATGGAAACAAGTCAAGGATAAGAACAAAAAGCGTCCTCCACAGCCTCAGTGTCGAGCAATTGATTGCGATAGATCACAGTAAAGTCTTACCTTTAAACCTTACCTATGAACTCCCACGCATGCGCACACGGTAACGTCCGGGGCCGGAACGAGGGAGAAGCCGTCATTGAAGAATCCAAGATGGCCGACAATATGTTCGCTTCCTTAAGATCGCCGCCATTTTGTTTTGCCATTTTGAACCGACACATCACCACAGCGCCACTGTCGGTGGGAGGCAGTAGTACATGGGATATTGGCTGGTTCCTGGCGGTCGCCGCCATGTTTTGTTTCGAGGCACAATTACAGCGCCACTGTCGGTGGGAGCCAAGAGTACATGTTCCACAATGCAACCGTGTTCCTCCAGAACTGAAACCCCGCCAGTGCGGTATAAAAATGGCGGTGTACGGCCGCTGACGTGCTTGTTATTGGGCGCCGACATACTTGTTTGCGGACGCCGCGATTATTGCCCATTATTGGTCAACGCCATACTACTCTCAAAACTCAAACTTCGCCAGTGCGGTATCATAATGGTGGCTTACGGGCACCGACATACTCGTTTGCGGTTGTCGACATACTTGTTTTTGGCCGCCGCCATACGTGTATGTGGTCGCCGTCATATTTAAAAGGACAACTATCGTCAGTGGCTTAACATAGCGTCACGGTTTCATGGATCACGTTCAGTTCGAGGAAGCACAAGTACACTGGAGGAACATCCAGGTAGATATAATGTGAATAAAGCTCAGAGAGTATTTATAAGGTCCAGAGCCAAGTGGATTGAAGAGGGAGAACCACACCCATCATATTCCATATTCCATTTATACAAACACAGCCTAGAAAAAAATCACTCATGGGGAAGAATGATTTGAACATAAAGTATAATGAAGGAGGTTTTGAGTTTCTTTATCAACCTCTATGCATCTTCTTAAGAAAACGTTGAATCACTTTTCAATTAGATCTGATTCTCATAAAACTTTGTAAAACTTTACAAATGTAGAAGAATATGTAACCAAATTTTGAACAATTAATTTCAATGTATCATCACAAAATCAGACTGATCGCTCTCCAGGCTCAGATGGAATAACTCCAAAGATTTCTGAAAAGAAATTAAACGTTGCTATTTGAGACAATAATGTCTTACTGGTAAGGAATTATTGACAATGAAATGAGGCAGAATTATTTCAGACATCCTGAAAAAGCTTTCATTCTATTTGTCATGTTTCCTTACCTTCAGGACAACATAGTGTCTCATCTCACCCCACTCTTCTCTGTTCTATATACTGTATTACATTTCCATTTCACATCACTGTACCTGTTATTTTATATCCCAGATTGTTGCTGAGCCACGTAGCAAATGTTTATTCTGTATACACTTGCTGTGTACATGATTGACGAAGTTGTCCAACTCTCTCTGAACCTATTTCAGCAAGACACTGCAGCTGGAACCACATCTGTAGAGTTCTGCTACTAAACTGATCTGCCTACTTCATTCATGCAGTGACAATGTGTGGTACATTAAGCAAAACAAACTACAAGAATGGAGAGTAACTGTAGTTACTTTAGCAGGAAAGGAGTAAATGTCCATGACAAACCTTCAAAAAGTACCTCTGACAACTTTAAAAGAATCAAATATCCATGAATCAAGTCATTGTTCTTTATTTTATACACAAGCACAGGTGACTTTGATAGAGAAAACTCATATGAGCAAGTGTGGAAAGAAAAAAGTCCCTCTAACAGGAAGAAACCTTTGCAGAAACCAGAGTCAGAGGTGGCGTCTTTTCTGCTGAGCGGTTGGGGTGAGAGGACAGAAGAGAGGACAGACAGACAGATAGATAAGAGAGAGATCCACTCTGTGAAGACTGATCAGGACAGGAGGTTTCAAACCACCTTCAGCTCCATTGTCAGACATCCAGCAGGGAGGTTGAGAGACAGACTACAGGAGAGAGAGAGAGGCAAATGTTAGTGACATGTAATAGTGGTAAAGAAGTAGTAAATGTTGGTGACATGTAATAGTGGTAAAGAAGTAGTAAAGAAGCTCAGTTCATGTCCTCCAACATCTTAACCTCTGGCAGCTTTACTACAAAATGGTCCAGGGTGTCCTGAAGCAGCTCTCACTATAAGCTATATTAAATAGAAAACTCTTTATCCTAACCTTAAAAATAGAGACTGTTTCAGCCCCCTAACTGAAACTGGGATCTGGGTCCACATAAGTGGAACCTGAAAGCTCCGCCTCCATTCTACTTTTAGAAAACCTAGGAACCTCCAGTAAACCAGAACTCTGAGAACCAAAACTAAAGGTACAGATTCCAATAGATAAGATGGTAATTAGTGGCAGCAGTGCAGCTACACTCTACTATCAGGTGAAAACAGGAAGTTATAAGATTACTACACCATCACCGGATGCATTCAGACTCTTGTTGATCGTGTCCAGTTGGTTCTCCAGTGAGAGTGTTAGAACTTTCTCCCACTGGCTATGATGACCTCTGCCTTAAGCCTTGTGTGACCTGAGCCCATCAGGATGTTGATGATGATCTGAAAAACACTGACAAGGTGCATGTAGATGGTTTCAAAAGACACAAAATATTGACCACTTTACTTCTATGATGTCCTCCATTTGATTGATCGTCTTACTTCTGGAAGTATAACATCAAAAACATAACGATGAGTCTCTGGTCTTCTTGGTTCCTGTCACCTCCTCCATCTCTTCCAGTAGCTCCAACATCTGTTACAGTACAGAGGAATAAAAGTAAACAAATCAAGCTTATGTTACGTAAAAACTCTCAAACTTGATTGAAGAGATTTTTTATTACCTGCTGGTCACTGAAACATCTTCATGATGACGTGCTGCTGGAGGGCAGGTGATGCAGACGACATCTTCCAGAGGTTCATTCTGTCTGAACGACCCTCCAGTCCATGAGGTCATCATGAAGCTCTGAAGCCAAAGATCAAAGAGAGAAGAGAGAACAGATATTAGAACCACTAACAGCACAGTTTGTTTCACTCACCTTGATCTGCTCTCTGCTAAACACAGTGAGGATCTTCCTCCTCCTTCAACAGCCTCAATGATCCTGCAGAGAAAAATATGTTGTGAAAACCAATGAAAAGACGCAGCAGAAAAGTTCCACTGATTAAAGTCAAAACTGTCTGGGAATCATTGTTTCTGTGATTTAAACAATATTAATCACCAACTGTAGACAAGATGCAGAATCAGTTGATATTTTACTTTGACAATGTGATCATCAAACTCCTGTTGATGATTAAACCTTGATGAAAGTAGTGACCTCATATAAAGACACAACATCAACACAGAGTGCAGAATAAATGTCTCAGCCAAGTTGTTCAGTCATTTCTGCCATACGACACACATCTATTGAATAATTGTACAAACTATTGTTGTAGTACCTTGTGCTCTCATTGGTGGTCTTACATCCACAGCTGGATGACTCCTCCAGATGTTGGTGAGATTTTAAGGCACAACCAACATGCAGACATTTCTGTGTCTGGATTAAAAAATCCTGCAAAACAAGAGACGTATTCACATTATTTTTGTTTAATTTAATTTAAAATAGAAGATTTCCTCTGAAAAAAGAACAAGTCAATCATCATCATTTATATTTGTTATAGCTTTCTGTTCACTTTATTGTGTTGATTTCACTGCAGTGTTTACATTACTAATCTTTTTATACTTCTCTTAAATTATTATATTCATAGCCTGTGTATATGTTACATCAATTATTTCTATTTTTAGTGTGTGAAATTCTTTTTTTAATGCAGATGTGAAAAGAAATGCTATTTCAGTTCTCTATATATGTGGCACAGACAAACATCTAAATGATTCACTGCATTATGTTACACATTTGATTTAAAGTTTCTCTCATAACCTTTAATAATTTTATCATGTGAATGCACTGATAAAAGTTTCATCCCAGATGAGCTGCATAAGGTCCATCCTAGCAAGACCAATGTGGCCATAGACCTATAGAACTAGACTTATGTGCTGCTTTATGACAGCATTTTACCTCAAAGTGTATTTTTTCTTTGAGAGTATTTTTTTGTCGTGTAGATGTCCTGAGACACCCAATTTCTGCCGCAAACCATGAGCTGAAGGGTTTTATACCAGGAAGATACTATATCCAAATAGTTTACATCTGTTTACTGGGTTGTTTTGCATGTTCTTCTCCTTAAATGTCCTCTCGTGCTAACTTCAGTGAGGAAATAAAACTAAGCTTTAATTGTAGAAAACAAACTGCAGGGACGGACGCTGCAGGTTAATAATAATATTTCTGTTAAAAGGAGAAATGAAATAGTTACAAAAACACTGATCACAAGAATCAGACTGTCTGGAGTAGTGACCTCCCATTACTGTGTACGATGAAGTAAAAGTGAATATATATATATAGTGTTGCAGTAATGTGAGTGTTTTTATGTGCTCACTTCCACTGGTCCTCAGTGACATTTAGTCAGATGGAGATTCATATTCATATGCCATCACAAGGGGGCGCTATAGCATCAACCAACGCTGAAGGATCACAGTATATTCCCCTTTCTGACAGTGGTGCAGGGCTCTACGACCTTTATGACCATTTTTGAGATTTCCCACCAAATCAAATTTACCTGGAGCCCAAAACACGTTGAATCTTCTAAATGAGGACACACTCTAAGGCAGACACATCTGTCACTCGGTTTTTTGGTGCATCTTGAGACCGCAATAAAACACTCCAGACAGAAAGACTGAGTTTAAACACATGTTTTTAGTGGGACAAGTATGGAAGTAAAACTGTGCAATCAGATTCTGAATTCGAATTTCTAACTCTGAATTTTTTTACCATCGAAATCAGACATTGAATTTTAAAAGCTGTTGAATTTCAAGTACGTATCTTTTTTTGCTTCTGATTTTTTTTTCAACATCTAAAAATATTCAGTGTGTAAAAATTCAATGTGTCTAAAAATTCAGCTGTAAAAAAATTCAGCTGTAAAAAAATTCAAAACAGATTTTAACCTATTAAGCAATAGTGCTTCTAGTACTACCGTCAATGACCTGGTTATGTTTGTTAAAATGTGTTTTTGCCATAACAAGCACTGCACAGAGTATTCAATGGACGTTAAAAAAAAAAAATCAAACAGGAGACAATTGAACTATTTTCTGCATGTCAAACATTGCATACAGGAAATGTAATTTCTTTGAAAACCTTTTCACACATCATTAAAAGTTCGCCACATATGTTGTTTCATAACTTCTGGTGATTTGCAATGTGTGGTTTAATGTCTCATGCAGAATTTACAGACATAAATGGCAAATACTCACCAAAGCACCGTCACTACCGCTGGCAGCCACAGCTGATTGGCCCAGTGTTGCACTTGCCACGTGACCAACAAAGCTTCCCTGGATTGGATGTTGGGTGAATGAGACAGGTATCGACTGTCCTGATTGCACAGATATTCTGGTTGATTTGCAACTGAATTTATTTTGCGGTTGAATTTTTTTACAGCTGAACTTTTTTGCAGCTGAATTTTTGACACATTGAATTTTACACACTGAATATTTTAGATGTTGAAAAAAAATCAGAAGCAAAAAAAAGATACGTACTTGAAATTCGACAGCTTTTAAAATTCAAAGTCTGATTTCGATGGTAAAAAAATTCAGAGTTAGCGATTCGAATTCAGAATCTGATGGCACAGTTTTACTTCCATAGACAAGCATGCTTATTTAATCACGCCCCTCAATGACTAAATTGAAGATGATTTAATCTTCAGAGCCTTCCTCTAAGTCCACTATTTCAAGTTCTATTACGACTTCAAAGTCGGACCTGCAGACACAAAAAAAATACTGTTACTTACAGGCACATACATCGTTGTTACATACATCATTGTTTTCAGAGCTTTCACAGTTTTTTAGTGCCTCGTGTCATATTAAAAGACATATTTATTATGTTTGTCTTTTTAACTGTGTGCTAAAGAAAAGAGAATCAATGCGTCAACATCTTTCTCTGAATATTCACTGGTGTACTCACTCTTCGTTTTCGTTTTCTGTGTCAATTTCAGGAAAGTAATCCTGGCTCTCGAGGATTTCTTGGATCTTCTCATCGGCATCTGTTAAAACACAATGAGGGAAACATTAAACAACTTCACACATAGCAGCAGCATAAAGATAAAAATACCACGTTTTTTTTCTAGCATCTAAAGACAAAGAGTGTCTAAAGCCAGGACCTTTGTCTCAAATACATTTGTGTAAACATGTTTGATTTTGGCTGTGATTTGTGTGAATGAAAAAACAATTGGAGCTGTGCACTATAATTACCAGCTTCTATGTGAGTAAAGTAGTAGAAAGTAGTGGGTGTATGTTATATCAACATTGTTCCTCATTGAGCAAGTTTTATAGGATATGTCATTTAAAAAAAAAAAAACGATGACACCTTGTTACATGTTTCTGTGACGGTGGTCCAAAAAGGCTTTAAATGAAGAGCAAGTGTCTCCCAACCTGTGTGTAGATCAGCTCCACAAGATCCTCAAGCAACTCTTCGGTGGTGACAAAGATGTCGAGGATGGATGTCATCTCGTCAACAACTGAGTCAAAGGAGCTGGATGAGGAAGTGAGGTGTCTCAGGTAGTACGTGACGATGTTATTGAGTGAGGTTTTGTCATCGTCACTGTTATCGTCACTGTCATCGTCAAATGATTCCTAACACAGAAGAAGGACAAGGACATACACATTTTTTTTTTTTAAAGAATGAAAAAATTCTTACATCACTCAGAGTTTCTCCAGCGGGGACAAACTCAGGAGCTGTCGCAGAGAGAGTGGACCTTGGAGTGGTCTCCTCAGCCTGCTGCTCCATTTCCTGCTCGGCCTCCTGCACACCAACAAATAAACAAACCAAAATACGGGACTAAGCAGAAATAAGGACCACAAAAGAGAGGAAAGACACTGTCCACAGAAGGACACCGGGAGGAAGAAGTCACAGCGCTCTTCTTCACAATAAAGAAAAGGTCTACTTTGGCCTTTTTTGTTTCATTCATTTCTAAAGTTTTAATTAGCGCAGCAGATTTTGGCTTCAATTTCTTTCACAAAAACATGGTACTTTACTACTATAGACACACTCCCAGTATTAGTATTTTTGGACTAAAGTCTCGGGCCACAGTTCCATACTTATTATCAGAGGTGCACCAAATAATTAGTTTTTATTTTGTTATGCTAACTCAGAGGATCTAATTCGGGATACTGTAGATGGAGTAGAGGTAGATGGAATCTATATCTGTTACCTACTGCATGAAATGTTCATTTAAACATTCATAATACTGGTCTAAATTCTGCCTCGACCTAACACAATTGTCATAAGTTGTATTTCCAGGTAATAATAAAAATTTTAAATGCCTTACCCAGTACAGAGAGGGCTCTGGGCTCCAGTACTGAGGGCCCCAGTACGGAATGTGTTGTGGGACCGATTCAGCAGGCTGGGGCCTCCAGTACACAGGGATGAAGTAGAGAGGGCCCATGACCTGGATTAACTGGGGGTCTTCGAACCAGAAAATTTGAATTGTCATCGTCTTTGGATGAAAAAAGCACTGGTGGGTCGATGTGATCGCTAGACGGCAGACAGAGCTAACGTGTCAATCGGCTAATGAAAATTGGCTTTCGTTGGCCTCTGACCCTTTAAAAAAAACAACAGGCTATGCAAATTAGACCACGCCCCCAAAACAGAGCGACGCAACATTAGCCACGCCCCCAGTCAGAACGTCGCAATATTGGCCACGCCCCCAGCCAGAACATGCAACATTGTCATCTCCGCTTCAGGCTCTCTGCAGACATTTACACACAATTGTTTGAGTGCTGAAATAAATCGCACAATTACTTTCCAGTATTCTGTGTGTGTTTTTGACTCACGTCTCCTCATAGTTTGAGACAGCGGTCCAGCCGTCATTTGGACAATCATTCTTTGGAAATGACGGCCGAAAAAATATCGGACGGGGTTGCTCAAAGTCGTCTAAAATATGTGTATAATGTCCATCATTAACTATTGCCAAAATATAGCGAATTATCAACTCGAGTAAAGAACTCGCGCAAAAAGATGACGTAATCGGCCCCTCTCCCCCCACCGCGGTTCCGTAAACGTAATTCCCTACGTTTTCAGTCCACTTCCTGTATGTCGCTTATGTCAACGTCACTTCATATGCGTCATTTCCGGTCACGCTTCCGCTTTGAGCGATTAGAAGATGGCGGGGACCTGTAAATGAGTATGGTGGCGCCCGCAACACCGCCATGTTGGATTTCCCCACTGACGTCTCTTGGAACAAGGACGAACGCTCGTGATGAGAAACCCGAATCCTTAAAGTAACTCCAGGCTTTTTCAGTCGTTCATCCAAAGCCCTGTTTCCACCGCACAAAAAGTGCCGGCCTAGACCAGTTTAAACCGCTCCGGTTCGCGTGTCACCACAGGAATGTGAACTGGACCGCTCCAAAGGCAGCCACTTTTCCGCTCCCCTTCCGTTGGGGTGCCGGGGACCATGGAACGGGTCTGAGTTTGAGGAGCTGTCTGCTGATTGGTCAGTGATTTACTACACGCCCTCAATATTTTAATGTGTGGGCTGGACGAAGCCTCTGCTGTCAGCTTTGCACTGGTGGTTTTTATTTTCCTTTTCTTTTCTTTGCTGCTCAACTTTAGTGTTTGTGGTGAAAGAGCGGACAAGTGACCCTGCGGTCTGAACCATGAGTCATTGGCACCATCTCCACCCTCCCCTGGACCTGGACTCTCAACTGAATCGCGTCATGAAGCACATGGAGCGTCATGGCGTATCATGGAAGATGCTCAAACACTTGTGAGAGAAATAAACAATAAGTACACACTAGTTTTAGTGGCACTGGTCTCTTTATTATACATTATCTGTGTTGTTTTTTAAGTTAATTTGAACCAGGAACTAAGTAAAATAAACAATTAATCAAAAAGTAAATACCAGGTATCCAGAATGGCAAATATACTGGTACGCTGGCTTCCTCGACGGTCCACAAAACATGCGAGACCCACACACCCCAAAGCTCTCCAGGACACACTTGTAAAAGAGAATACTAGTCTCAATGTGGTTCTCCTGACTAAATAAAGGCTAAATTAAAAAAATAAATATGTTCATATAACATTTTTAGTCTTTTCTGTGAAGGCTTGCATCGGCAATCTGCATGCTTCATAATTAGTTAATCTTATATTTTTACAATATGATGTTGCATTTCAACATAAAATGTAATTTGACGCAAACAATTTGACGAGTTGTCTTAATGATTTAACGACCATCCCAGGATACCGCTGAGTTAATATTAGGATGTTCTGGTAAGTAATTTCAGAATAAAATCCCTTTTAAAATTAGAACTAACCAAATACTAGTTTCATGTTGATTCCTCTCCAAAATTCCTAGTCGTTATGGGGTAATTCCACTTCACAGTGAGAGTAGAACATCCCAGGATACCACTCTCACACAATATTAGGAAACTCTCATGTGTCATTTAGAATTAAAATGCATTTGAAAATTAGAATGTGACCAAACACGACACAAAAGGGCCTGAATATATAATTGGATATATTGAAGATAATATTTGAACTCAATCCATACATTATTAAAATTATCTTATAATAATTAGTTTTGTTCTTGCATAAATCAGTCTTTAGAAAAGTTGTAATAGATTCAATGCGAGGTGAATGGAGCTTTTATTTTGAAATAAGTTAGCGGGCATACTGCGCTGCACATTTGACGTTTGACAGCTGCTGGATCACATGACTTCGTGCGCCACTGCTGGTCAATACTTTGAACTGCCACACGAGGGCGCCATGCAGCAAGATATATTCTCCCATAATCACCTTGAAATATCAAAACAATTTATCCGTTTTATGCAAGAGTTAAGATGGACTTCATATTACTTCCTGAGCATCTTATACTAGCATTTTTCTTCATGAGTTGAAAAAATTGCGCATCATTGCGCACTTGCGCGAGGCCGCTAGAGCCATTTTCGCCACGTTACGCACTGTGCCGCTTGACGCTCATGTGCTTGTTTGTGAGGAATAAACAAAGTGGAAACACCTCGCGACTTGTCCCGAATAACAGCCTGACGTCATCGTGGGAGCAAGTCCAACCATCACACCTCCTCCCGTTCCTCATCCGTCCACCAAACCCCGGCCCCGCTCACACACACACACACACACACACACACACACACACACACACACACACACACACACACACACACACACACACACACACACACACACACACACACACACACACACACACACACACAGGAGGCGCACTGTTGAGTGTGTGTGTGAGAGAGAAAGTGTATGTGAGAGTGTGTGTCTCAGTCACGGTGTTCATTTCCAGCGCTGCACAGACCAGGAGAGGAGGAGGAGGCAGAAAAGAAGAAGAGCCCGGGCAGCTTTTTGGTCCATCTCCTGTCCGACATCAGCCCACAGCATGTCCGCACAACCCGGCGAGGAGCTCGAGGAGGTCGGCTCGGAGGCGGGGAAGTGGTTCGGGGATGACTACGAGAGGAACGGCCTGTTCGGAAGTACTGCGACCCGCTTCGACGAGCTGAAGCCGAAAGGCGGCGACGCGCCGGCCGCCCTGGATCAACACATCCATCCTTTACAGGACGACGGGAAAAGGCCTCCGGTTGCTATGGAAACTGCTTCCACAGGTAAAAGTCACACTTATTTAATCCCCGATGTGCACTTTGCAACAACATCTCGTTCAATTCCCATTATATGTATTATTATTATTATTATGAACATATAAACATAGCGAGTCTGTTTATCAGATTTAGGGTTACGATAGCCCGTCTGTCTGTCTGTCTGTCTGTCCGTCTGTCTGTCTGTCTGTCTGTCTGTCTGTCTGTCTGTCTGTCTGTGGAGTGTAAACTTCTCTGTATCAAAAGACGAAGCAGCGAGCGAGAAACTTCCTCAGGAGGACGATGCTTCATCACAAACTGCTCTGTGCAATAACAGATGCATTCTGCTCACATGGCTGGAAATCACAATGGAGGGGGGCGGGGGCCTGGAAAATCACAACATTCAATACCTAATCGGATTAAACTAGTCGTAATTAAGTAGTAAATCATCAATTTCAGAATTAAAATGACTCAGAAACCGCTTCCCAAACTCTGGATGTGCATGACAAATATGAAGTAAATCGAGACAAGATGGAGTATTGAAAATGTTTTATCATGACATCAATATGTTGGTAAAGATTGTCTGTCTGGCGATGCACTGTGCATTAATGTCAACATATGGGGTCAATCAGATGGAGTACTAATGCTGTAGGCTGCACTGACAGTGGATCCTCTTACACTTTATTATTTCAACATTACATCATACCGAGTGGCAACAGGCCGGAACGCAGAGGAGAAGCACAACGGCACAAAATACAGGGAGAAATGACTAAAAGTGAACAATGTGCTCCACTTCTGACATACTCTGATCCAAAAAAAAGGAAAAAAATCAGACAAGGTCCAGTTCAGAATGAAAAAAAGAGCTGTTATTTGGAATCGCAACGGGGAAAATATCAAGTGTCTATTTATTGCAAAATAAATTATGGCTTATCACATGCTTAAGAAAGTGATTCTATTCTACTGAGAATGACAATAGAATGGAAAATCATGACTATTTACAATACTGCACAGCATACAGCAGCAACAACTTAAAGACTGATGTGCACCAGTGCAAAGTAGAGTAAAAAAAACCCAACAACAACAATCCCAAAACGCAGCAGCAATACGTCACAGCTGGAACCGGCCGTGACGTGTTAACATGCAGTGTTTAGTGTTTGGATGGTGGAGCAGCTCGGGACTCAATACACTGAATGGTGCATTTGCAAAACTATAAAAGAAGGTAGATCGAGCTGTACAAGTTCATCAATGAAGTCTTTGAGAGCTTTAATAGTTGTCTATTAATGGACTCTGCAGACATGGCTGTTGATAAATGTTTGTGTTTATGGTGCATTATAACATTGACTTGGAATTTCCCGGAGGCGGGTAAACATTCAGTTATGAAACGTCATATCGGACTAGCTGCTTCCCTCTTTCAGTTGCTGGTTGAGGAGAATTTAATTCACAGGAAGGATTCAGATATGATGTAGAAGGCATCAATGAATAGCCTGTTGAACTTTAAATGACCCGAAACATCCACTGATTTGAAGGCTGTACTGGCTCCCAACACATATCTGGAATTAAAAAAGAGGCTTCGTGACACAATGGGAGTGAAGGGATGATAAAACAGATTAAAGACATAAAGCTCTCCTAGCTGTTATTCCAGTGTTTTTTTTTTTTTTGTGGTAAGATAATGCAGACCTTCTAGTTCTGAGCCCGTCACTTTCTTACAGCACTGCTCTGCTCATGCTGCTATTTTTAATCCACAAGAAACAGGACCCAGTATTCGCTTGGTGATCAAAACTAGAGCCCTGCACTTTATTCACCAATTCACTGAAAAATTCATGAGACTAAGCTTTAAAAAAAAAATAAAAATCTGCCCGGTTCTCTCTCTGTGCAGCTCGGGCCTGATGTTGCTGGTTCCCTTATATCACAACAGCAGATTTTAAACTTTCAAACCTCCACGGCTCGCTCACACACTCAGACGCTCATCGCACCGACCCAAGCGACAAACACACAACCTGAAACTGTGAACAGGAAGTCAGAGTTGAGCGTCACATTGTGGAGAAAGTAAACAAAGCACACGCTCTACTTTCACAGTGCCAGACACGCTCGGATGTGTGTAGATGCACGCGCACAAATAGACTTTGTTTTGCTTCCTTGAAAAAGGGACAGTCTGTCAGTGCTGCGACTCCCACAGAGCTGTGCCCATGCCAGTGAAATAATCCACTGCGTCGCTTGTGTTCTTGGTGGGAACAGAGCAGATCTCGTCACTCGGAGCAGAGCAGGGTGGACGTTTCCCTCTTAACCAGACATGATCCAGTCTGTTCTGATCTGTGTCAAACGCCAAAACACTTGGCTCACACTTTTCTTCTCTGTTCGGGCTGCGACCATGTTTCATCGTCACAATATCAACATTTGAAATGTATTTATGACTGAGCTGCAATAACTGATATCAATGTTTCCATGAACTGTGCATAAAAACACGTGTGTCCACTCAGATGGAGTCCGACTGCATTCAAATCTGGTCCAGGAAGAGAAAAAGAACTGTTATATAGGGATGGGAAGTGATAAGATTGTTACGATTCTGATTCCATTCTTGATTCTGCTTAACGATTCGGTTTTTCATCGATTCTCTTATGGATTCTCATTTGGAAATGGAATTGGCAGCATTTACAGCATAGGACCTGCTAACGGACATACTGCACTGCACATTCTTATTGCTGCTGCTGCTGGGTTGAGATTCACTAAGGAGACCATCAAAATGCAACATTTATTCAACGTTATCGTTGCTGTGTGAGCAAATGTTTCTCAATATTGGTCCTATCATATTTCCTCCATATCCAATTTTCAAGTATTGTGAGTTGCAATGTTGTCTTCCTTTCTTGTGAAATGGAACCAAACCTTCCAACGTTTGTGCCGCTTGGACGCCATGTTTCTCTCTGGCCGCTGCTGAATGACGTCGTCACGCCACAACATCCAGGCCCACTGGAATAGATAAGGGTTAGGGTTAGGCTTCTCAACAAGAAACAGTTTTTGATTCTCATCCCGTCTGTTATTTTGAAGAAGAAATACAGTACTAAAGTCCTCAAACACAGACAACAACAACATAGCTGTTTACTTATTGCAGGTAATATCATGCCTAGACATCAATGCATATGATGAAACCTTTTGGTGTATCTGTATGGAAGTTAATGTTTTTCAAACCCAGGCTTGAAAAATGTTTGGTGTTAGTCAGAGTGAAGCGTGAAACTGTATCTCTTCAAGATGTCTAGAATTGCGTCTGTCTGTAATCGATCCACATCGGTTCTAAATCTTGTTCACAACACTGGTCTACCTACGGCGTCCCGATAATGCTGAGATCAGCCGTATTGAATTACCACAGGACTGAACTTTATCTGGATATCACAGGACAGTATCGCTTCTCTCGTCCTCAGAAGTTTCCCATCCTCTGAAAGTTTAACGTGGCTGGGGAGAGAGAGAGAGAGAGAGAGAGAGAGAGAGAGAGAGAGAGAGAGAGAGATCCACCATAGAGTGTGTCTTCACCAGATGGTGTGTAATTGCTCTGCTCCTGCTCTCTGGTAAAGAGGAAAACGACGCAGTGTGTACTGCACACAATCAGAGAGGCAGTCCTGCCAGGATCCTTCTTATAGCTCTGGTTGGTGCATTACGCTGGTAACTCCATCGTGTCCTGATGACTTGAATCATCACGAGAAACCTTCTCGTACAATCTACTGGCTGATAGTGGGATTAGAGTCGACTCCTTCTCGCTCTCAGTTTATCATCAGTGACAGGAATGAGGCAGCATATGTCTGGCTGGGCCAGTTCCATATCCTTCAGATAGAGAGAGCACTTAGTGGACTCCATCGGACTACGTACGCCAGCGCAGTGCATTTGTGCCTTTTGCTAGCAAGAGTCGTGTTCCTGTTGCCCCCCGGGGGGGGGGGGGGGGGGGGGGGGGGGGGGCAAACAGAGCGAGGTCCTTTCAGACTGGATGATAAAGACTTGAGATAATTCAGGGGGAGGAAGAGGGGGAGGAAGAAGGGGAGGGGGGGAGGAGGAGGAGGAGGGGAGAGCTTAATGGAAAGCCAGTCGAGGCTGTGAGGAGAAGTGAGAGTTCAAATGGACAAAATGTCAGAGAAAAAAACCTGTAGCAACAAATTGCACTTTGTCAGAGATATCATTTAGTATTTTCCTCTGAGGGAAGCAGGCGGTGGTCAGCGGCTTCCTGCCGGGTGCCAACTTTTGCATGTCAGACAAGCTTATGTATTAGGTACGGTGCTTCATGACAGGTTTATAATCTCCTTCATCTTCATCTTTGTCTTCATCACCAATTATCTAAAGCTCCGGTGCAGGGCTCAGGTAAACATGACGGACTGAGACCGGGCTGAATGGGAAAATACGGAAAACATTACTGCTGCCCTCACAGCAATAAATCCTCCTTTCTAATGTGTTTGGATCTCATGTCTGCTCACCCAGGAAACAATTAAAAGCCAGCAGGTGAAACATGATGCCATGTTTGCCATCCAGCTGCCCCAGTCCAGCACTGCACTATGCATGCACACAATCATCTCTGAGCAGAACACGCCGGGCTCCCCGAGGGAGCAGAGCAGCAGCGTCAAACACACAACCGGAGCATGAGGAGGGCCAGTAAGGCCTGCAGGTCAGCAGAACTGCAAAGCCGAACAATCACACACATTGAACATTAAGTTTAGTTTGTTTTTAATAAAGTCACTTAGGCTACACAATAACCTAGAAACATGCAATGGTGATGCAGCTCTATTGCAACGATGACGTGACAAATAAAAATATAAACCGGTTTATGTTGTTACTATCTTTCTTCCTTGGATTGATACTCAGAAATAACTGTCTCTTTCCGTTAGCCACAAGTTTCTCTTCTGCTACATCATGCTTGATCGTTTCTTCCCAGGATGTTCACTTTACTCCCTCCACACCCACTTTGTGACCTCAGACTCTTACATCTGCACGAGATGTGAGTAATTGTTATGAATACCTTAGGACTGCATGAAATGTTGCAATTCTCACAATATTCACATAAAAAGACTTTTCATGTTGTGTTAATCGAATATAATAGAAAATTGAATTTGAACGGAAAATGTGATTAACCACAGTAACTTTACACAATTGTGTGTGATTGTAGCTATAATGATAGAATACCTGGTGCAGGAGCATAATAATCCATGAAAAATCTCAATAGAGTGCTCCACTTCTGCAAAGACAAGCAGGGCTGTACGCAGATTCCTTGAATTGAAACAATGGAGAGTGTATAGTTAGAACCAATGTACATGGATTGTGATGCCTCTGGATCAGAGGAGAGCCACGCGGAGGCTGATTTGCTTTTCATTCTGCCGTGTGGGTGTGTAAGTCGTCTGCCTGCCTCACACACACTCTTTGATGCCACATATTGGTGAATTGCCCGTTCAAAGTCACATTAAAGTGACAGCTTCGGCCCAAAGCAGTCAGCTTGCAGACGCTCAGTCTGGATCCTCCCCCATCCTGTCCATTCATCCATAAAGCTTTCCCCAGGCAAGGGCAGATACAATCAATACAGTGGCAGTCAGGTACTGTACAAAGCAGTGCTTCTGTCTGTGAATGGGGACAGATTGGCTTTTATTCAAACTGTCTGGGTGGGTTTGTATTTCCAGCACTCCTAGAACAATAACATTTGTCCTGTGTGGCCTTCGGTGATGTGAATTTTTAAAGAATGGGAGGTTTTCCAACATTTATTTTGGTAATTGTGTGCTGTCGTTGTCTCGGATCAATGCAGCAAAGCACTTGAATCCTCCCAGCTGTTCTGCTATCGACCTGCTCTCCGAGTTCTGATGTACCCCATCATGCTGTAGTACCCGTCTTTGTGCTTTCCATTGTCTCCGCCTTTACTTACATTCAATAGAAAGTGACTTGCATCGATGCATTTGTTCACTGTAATCAATATGTTAAGAGCATAAGTGTCGTAACCTGAGCTTTGAAGGCCAGAAGCCGAAGCATCAGATAAATTCGGACCTGTCCACATCAATTATAATAAACGCATATTCCTTCATGAAATGTAATTAGTTTGTTACTTTGTCTCAGTTTGAGTCTTTGCTCTTCACAATAAAAGAAGTATCCCAATGGTTTCTGGTAAAAAGGCCAATTTTATATCTGAAATAGCAACTGAAGCATTTCTTGACTTTAAATGTGCAGATGGCTTTGAAAGAAGACCTCCACAAAGTCATGCTGTGTAAGAGAGCTTCTGAAAGGTAACACCACCGGCCAGGGGTCACGGACAGAGTGATGGATTCGTTTCAGAGCAGCAGACTCACAGATGCTCCGAGGAAAAAGCCTAATGATGGTGTGCGATGGACACACTGTTCCTGGTGATGTTCCCGAGACTCAAAACACGCCGTTTGTGAGGGAAATGTAGAATCTCTCTCTGCATCTCCTTAACCAGTTTGAGTCTCTTTGTATTATTCACGGTAGTTTCCGGACTTTATTCCATATCGAGTAACAGCAGCGGGACACGTTCTTCAAGGAGAAAAGCCCTGCTGTGCCAGTTGCTCAGAAAACCTTTGCTCCAATAGTAATATATTCATTTTGTAACTCTGTCCATTTTGATATGATCTGTGCTCACATGTTTATGTCCGTTGCCTGATAATTAGGAGCTTGGCATGGCACAGATTGTCAGGCTGCATTAATCTCAGAGCTGCACTGGCCGCAGAGGACAACAAAAGGACTGCCCCTTCACAACACATTCACCAGGACCTATTTATTTAACTGCACTGTGCTTTCACTGGCATCATTATGTTATGTGGTTGCAGTGCGAGCTGAGAATTCCTCTGTTGTCATATCCAATCCCATCGTACTGCAGCGCCGCATTTGTTTCGGCCTCGTGGGTTTTTCCAGCGTCTGGACGCTGTGCTTATATCGGGAGATTCACAAATTGCCCTCAATCTCCCCCAAGTTAGCCGAGCAGCTGCTCTGAGCTGTTGCCCCCCGTGGCAGAGGAAGACGAGCATCCAGCCTTCTTGACTGTTGCAGATGTCTTAAGCAAACACTGGTGTGTTCCTGGGTGCTGTTACGTAGGGAGGAGCAGCGGGGGGAGGAGGAAAGTCAACAGGATTACGAGCAGTTCGCAGCTCCACAGATCACCTCTCTTCACAGTTTGTGGTGGCTGTGAGTGCTTCCCACGGCACAGTATTTATGTGTACAGTGAATCAGAGAGTGTTAGATTACGACGGCGTTGCCAGGGTGATAACGGCTGATGGGACCTATACCATGGTAATGCACTAAGAGGATTATGCATTCACTTTAGCAGCACATCAAGGGCGTTCGTGTCACCGAGCGGAGGCCCAGCAGCAGTCTCTCACACATATTCAGGTCAGTTCAGATATCGATCGACGGTGAAGGGGCCACACTGTGACTCTCAAAAACAACATCTAACACTTGATTCGGCCTTTACACACTACAAGTCCATTAAAGTCCTCCTCTTTATCGACCAAAACAATCAGTGACATAACAAAACATTATCTCTTTATCACTAAAAATACATTCATCTTCTCAGAAGTTACTCAACATGCTTTATTATGCTGAAAATAATCCCTCCCATAAAAATCACCTTCAAAACTCTGGAATGAAATATTGATAGAACTACTGAAATACTAAATCACTCTCCTAACTGTTTCAGCAGACCCATAGTGCTCCATGTGCTCCCATGTAAGGAGCTCCATCCAGCCATTGTGAGCTGTTTAGGGTTCACTGTCTTGCTCAAGAACACTTCCACATATGGACAGATGAGAGATTGAACCTGCAACCTTGTAAGATGACCAGTCTCACTGATTGAACCAAAGCTGCTCCAATTCAATAATCTGACATCTCAGTAAGAAATATGAAGTCATGTACAGAGCTTTTTTTGGGGGGGTGGGGGGTTAATAATATAAAACTGGTGGTTCACAATGAAAAAATGTATACACTTTACTTATAGTATTTTATTAATCCCCAGAGGGGAAATTCCTTTCTGAGTTGTCCCATAGGTAGCAGCCACAGAGCAGTGCTTGGGGGAGCTTGAGGGGGCTGAGGGTCTTGCTCAGGGACCCCCAGTACATGTTTTTGGGAATGTGTGAAACTGGAGTACCCGGAGGAAACCCACGCACACACAGGGAGAACATGCAAACTCAACCATCCATTAGTAGATGATTAAAAACCAGCTCTTATCATGATGTTGTGGGCAGATTAGCCAGAGTGTGGCTCCGATGTTTCAATGTGCTGTATATTATTTAACAGAATATGTACCTTTGACAATGAAAGTTGGGCTGAAGGTTATGTTTTTGTATGTATGTATGTATGTATGTATGTATGTATGAATGTGACCAACTTTTCACAAAAACTATAAACCAGAATTGCATGAAATCTTCAAGGATGATTTGTCATCACCCACAGACCAATTGATTATATTTTGGAATGTTAACAGTTAACTGTTTCCCAATAAATCCCCCCAAAACTGCAAAACAATGTCCCATACAAAGCAGATGGTAGAGACACCTCATGGAGAAGATCAAAGATCAGCTTCTGTTGCCATGGAGACGCTCCCAGTGTTTCACAGTGATGAAGCTACCTGACAGGCAAGTTAGCATCGATATAAATGGCTAACATGCTCGCGATGCTAACTTTGTAACGCAAACAAATTGGCGAAGGTCTGCGCTCTACTGAGTGACCTTTCTAGTTGTGAGTGTAATAAAGCTGCCCACAAGGATGGATGGATGGATGGATGACCATTTACCAAGTTTGAAATAATATTGTAAACAACTCGTGTTTGTAAAGATCCAGCCTCAACAAAATATTCCTGAAACATGGTTTTTAAGAACAATAAAAATAAAACAGCAGCCTCCCAAAAGACATTAATTTGACAAAGAGGGCAGATTTTAATTTAAGAGTATTACAGCCTGTCACAAAGCAGCGATCACGTTGTACAAAACAGTAACATAGTAGTCTGTACAAAGCACCAGCCAGTCTAAGTACATGTGTTCAGAAAAACAATGAAAACTGGACTTTCCATGACTTTATGAAACCCTGCTTGATATCCTGATCCCTATATATATCTATAGGACATTCCAGGTTTTTTTTATTATAAAATAAACATTATCTCCTGAATGTCTTAGTCTGCTTTGCTTTTGTTCTATGTCACGTCACCACACCCCTCCTCGGCATGGGTGTGGAGCATTCATGTCACCATACTGCGGTATGATGTATTGTTAATGACCGGCTGAAGGGAAGGGTGGCGAGGCTTTTCAGAGGAAGTGAAGGGCGGGACAGGACGTCCTGACCTATCGGGTCTTCTGTCTGTCAGTCAGTCTACATCGTCCAGAGTGAACCCTCAGGCTTCTGTTTGAGTTCTTCCCCCTTCAGCAGCTGGACCCTATTTATAGCAGCACCACTGCCCGGAGAGCAGCAGGGCTGGAGAGCAGCAGGAGGAGGAGCTCATGTCGTACACATACAAACTCATTATATAACAATATAATACAGCACAACAGAAAATAACACTATTCTCATGTAGTGTGTGTTCCAAAGCTGTGATGATCTCTCTTCATTTCTGTTTATTTATGAACATAGTGTCACTTTCTTAAAATAATTGCCCAAGTCATTTTTTGAAAATAAATATTTTTTTGGCCTAAATCAACTCCTATTGGTGCTGCCCACCTCTAGTAGAATCACCAACATTCTCAGTGAAATAGATCATGTGACTATACACCTTTAAGCCATGTTTCCACCGCACAAAAAGTGCAGGGACGGAACGGAGCGGTACAGCAAAGCGTAACCGAAGCCAAATCCGGTACCCGTTTCCACTGCAGAAAGGAGCTTAAAAAGTAGGCGGGGCTTAAGAGCTCCGCAGATATGTGACGTTGCAACTGTCTTCTCAGCTTGGCGGCAGATCTGGGTCTTATGAATCCTCTGTTGTTGTTTACATCCTCTACTTTGCACTTGTTGTTTAGTTAAATTTTATTATTTGCAGCTGCAGAGCTGCAGCCACAACTTCCTTGTTGGTCCTGAGAGAGCGACCGCCCCGGCTGGCCGTGGCACAGAGCCGCGCCAGTGCGCTGCTCCGGGACATGGGAGCCTTTAGCTTTCTGCTCAAACGCAGGAGCAGCCACTCCAGCGCGGATCACGCTCCTGCAGCTCCACGCCGGAACACGGAGGCTGCTCTGAGCGTCTCCTTGCATCGCGTCCGTGGCCCGTCCCCTGCCGTTGGGCAGATGCAGCGGCGATGCAGCGGGCGCACTGACACAATGCTGCAAACAAAAAGTTTCGACGCGAAGCAAAGTCCCGAGCCCCGGTCTCCCCCTTCCTCACATCTGCTCTTTCACACGAAAGTTGAGCAGCAAAGAAAAGAAAAAGAAGAAAAAAAACACACAAAAAAACCAACCAGTGCAAAGCTGACCACACTAACAGCAGAGGATTCATCCAGCCGACATATTAAAATACTGAGGGCGTGTAGTAAATCACTGACCAATCAGCAGACGGCTCCTCAAACTCAGACCCGTTCTATTGTCCCGGGTACCCTGACGGAGGGGGGGTGGAAAAGCGGTCGCCTTTGGAACGGTTGTTTCCGGAAAATCACAAATTCCTGCGGTGGAAATGCAAACCATAAGGGACTATACCGGTCTATCCCCGCACTTTTTGTGCGGTGGAAACGGGGCTATAGTATACTGGCCTATGTCAAGAGTGTGACTTCACTATTGCTCAGTTTTTTGTGTTTCCTGAAAAACTTGAAAAAAATGACAGGCCCGTCTTAAAAATTTTTTAAGAAGGCGACGATAACGCATGTTCATAGTGAATCAAGCTAACTATAACGTCAAACAACTTACATACTTCACTTGACCACTTCAGAGAACTGTATCCAGCTGTTATCACACACACACACACACACACACACACACACACACACACACACACACACACACACACACACACACACACACACACACACACACACACACACACACACGCCTTAAAATAAATCAGTGGGATGTTGAAATGTCACAGCAGAGGAGAGAACACTCTCACAGCCTCTGATAACCACAACTGCAAGGTTGCACATATCAAACCTGCCTGGTGTGAGAGTTGTGTAGGTTTTATTTGAGAAGATACAGGATTCGTGATGCAGAGATGGAAGTGCAGGCTGTTCCCTGCTTGCATGATTGAGAACAGACTTTGGTTGTGGCGCTGCAATTTTTTGTGGGTCTGCACAATCCCCCTTTGTCTCCCATTGGATACAAGTACCCTCTGTCAGTGCCTCCCCACTGATGCACACAGCCGGGCGCCCAGTCTCACAGAGCCTCGGCCCCTCACTGGCAGTACCGACTGACTGGAAGCCTTGAACTGGATGTTTTCCCTCATCATGTGACTGACACAGAGCGCTGGCAGGATTTCTTTTCCACCATCTGACATGTTTGTTTTCTTGTAGATGATCCCGTATCGGGCATGTTCAGGAAGCCTCTGAATGACGACGGTGATGTCTACACCTCCCTGCTGTCCAACCAGAGCTTCACCTCCGGCTGGGAATCCTCGTACCTGTCAGACGACCTGAAGCCCTCGCACTACTCCTCTGGCTCCTCCGGCCTGGATCACTTCTCCGGCGACACGTCCAGCTTCAGCTCCAATACTAAGATGACTTCTAGCTTTGCAGACGACGGGCCAAAGTCTCTGCTGGGGTCAGACAAGACAGAATCCTACAACTACATGGATATCAGCCACGGGGATGAGAAGCAGGGGCCTCTACACAGCCTCCTGGACCAAAGCTCAGCCGGCCACGATGCACTGGGCAGCTACATAGAGAAGACCCCAGGAAGAGATGACGAGGAGGAGGAGGAAGAGGATGAAGAAAACCTCGGGCCGGCGCTTGGTTCCCACTCATTCCCGTACGTGGAGGAGCCGTCTGACGAAGAGCTGACAGACTACCGCTCCTACCGAAACCTTGGTGGCACCCCGCAGACAGCCAGCCCGGTGAAGATCACTCTGACCGAGTCAAAGCCGCCGCCAGCTCAGACTGAGCCCCCAGTCGCCGTTTCAGACCGTGAAAATGTCCTGAGTGTGGGCCTGCAGGGCGTCCCCACCGTGACGCTATCGGAGCCGGAGGACGACAGCCCAGCATCCACACCCAATGCTTCACCGACACGTACGGAACACACACACACACACACACACGCGCACAAACGCACGCACGCACGCACACATGGGAAGGTTAGCATTCTTGCTTTTTCTGCATTTTTTTATTTAGTCTTTATATGTACAATACATTATGTCTATGTCACATTTAAATTAGGTTTTAAAGATGTATTTTAGAAAAATACATAAAAGTTTAACTTTCCACTCATTTATTTTAAACAATAAAAAGGAAAGCAGGGTTCTCGGAAAAACCCCAGGAATTATTCTGCTGATGTCCCTCATTCATCCAACAAGCCATAGTCTGTTTGTCCATCCATCCATCTGCCTGTCCGTCATCCACCCGTCATTAATAATACTTTTTTTATAAAGCACTTTTCATAACAGCTGATTCACAAAGTGCTTCACAGTAAAAACACACAAACATTTAAAAAAAATCAATCCATCCTTCCATCAATCCATCATCTATCCACCCCCCTCCATTCATAGATAAGTATCATATAATTATTGTGATTTGGGACATTTCAGAACATTTTCCAGAAAAGATATACATTTTCATTCTTCGGATTAAGTGTTTTTTTTTTTTATCTAAGACTGTACGTACAGTTAAGAATGAACTTGAGTGTTCTCACTCACTATGAACATGTGTTACAATAAGGATTGTGTGGGAAATGCTAAGCGATTACTTGAAGCTTCAGCTGTTCATTTGTAATATGAACAGTGATATTTCTTTGTTCTTCTGATATCATCTGTGAGTTATTTGAGTTATCAGCCACTCATGCCCGTTTTTCCTCGTCTTTGTGCAGGAAAAGATTTCTCTTCACACGACATGTTCAGGGCTGATCCGGTGCAGACTGCAGCTTCCAAAAGCAGCTCGGAGACAAAGGCCGGCAGCAGGGAGCAGGACGGCAGCAGCGCAGAGTCCGGAGACTCAGAGATCGAGCTGCTCTCTGAGGAGCCTTCTAAGGCCAATAGCAACCCATTTGCCCCACCGCCTAAAAACAAGGGCACTTTCAGCCAGCCCAGCAACCCCTTTGACAACCCCCCAGTGGCAAAGGGCGGTCTGGGCCTTGCTGGCAGCCATGCTCCGCCCACAGCCTACAGCATCCTGAGAGAGGAGAGAGAGGCCGAGCTCGACAGTGATCTCTTCATCGAGTCTGCATCTGAAGAAAGCCCCAAGAGAGAGCAAGGCTTCGGCGGCCCCAAACAGGGAGTCAGCTCTCCATCCCCTCTGGTTCTCAGCCCCGTTCCTCCCCAAAACATCCCCGAGGCGGCACCAGTCCAGCCCCTGATCACAGAGGTCAAAGACCCAGTGAAAACAGAGGAGGATCGCCCCAGCAAGCCCAAGCCCCCGACCGCTGCCGTCCCTCCTGAAATGCGATCAGAAAAAAACCCACAGGACGACGTGCTCAAGTCCACCAATGACGGCAAGCAAGACCTGGGAAAAGCCCCCGTGTCGAAGTTTCTGGAGGGATTTGATAAGCAAAAAGGTTAGTCTGAAAATTATTTCTTTGATTTGTTTTCTTGATCGCTGGTCACACAAGACATCATTCAACATTGACCAGTAAAAGGATTGATGGAACTCAGATTTATTGTTTGTGTTGTTTCTTATAGTTTAAATATTTTTTTGTAGTGTTCAGGTTTCTGAAGTTTTGCATTTGATTATGATTATATGCTCTTTGAAAAGCAGTGAGATCACAGGCTGGTTATCTGACAACACTGTGGGTCAGTGTGATTCAATAACTGACACTGAGGTTCCATCAGTCTGTTTGAAGAGTAGTGTAAATGTTACTCTGATCTGTTGGAGTCAATCAGACATCAATACAGTTCTTTACTTTGAACATACTCCATATAGTGACAGGATCCACTTTTTAATAACAGAACTTGGCATAACACATATCCACCACAGCTGCTGTTGCTAAAGCTAATGTTCAGTGAGACTTAAATCTGAGGTAAACAGAACTATGACAGAAGGAATGAGGAAGCTGAACCTTATCTGATTTAAGGCCACTTTATAAAAGTTCCTAAAGTTTAAGTTTATATTAAAGTAGTTGCTGAACGTAAACTAAAGTATTGACTTTACAATAGTTTAGAGTAATGGTTTTGAAACTATCATACCATCACTGGCACATGAGCTTCCTTTAACCCTCCTGTTATGTTCTGGGTCAAATTGACCCGGGAACGTCATTGCTGTTCCTGACAAATGAACATAACACAAGGCTTAAGTGGTACTCATTACTCATTTTCTACTATTATGAAAAAACGTAACAAATTTAGAATAAAATGAAATTCATATTTGAAACAAGTATCATCTTTCACCTTCTTTCTCTTATATTGACAGATAGATGAACTGGCAAACCTCCCTCAGTGTACTTTCAGTTTGGTCATAGCATCGTCTCAGGTGGTACACACTGTAGGAAGTTTACGAAACACAGCTTTGTTATGTCATTTCTGATGGCGCTCATTCCCATCCAAGTGAAAAGAGAAACAGTGGTGAATCTGCACAAGGTTAATTGATTATCAACAGTCTGGATCAGTGCATCTTGTTTGGGATGTGAGTGTTTACCTCCTGTTACCGCCTGCATGCTGTGTTCAGCACGGCTTTGTTGACAAGGCCAGGAACCAAAAAAAGCATTGCTGAGGAAGAAGGGATGTTCCTGTGCTGGAGGAGTGGGTGGGAAGAGTTTGTGTTGTGCTCTGCTCAGATCTACTTCCCCCTGGTGGCGTGTTTGAGGACAAAGACAGCAGAGATCTACCGATTAATTTACAGTATGTCTGTCAGCTCTGTAAGGGTCAACCTGCTAACACGAGTATCTGAACACAAACGATTGAAAATACTGAGGTTCTTCACTGAATCCTGCTTCTTGTCTCCACATTTTGCCATTAGATTGGTCATAAACAGTAGTGTGAGGTGGCGTTTCAGTCAGGGCTAGTAGCAACAAAATTAATTTATTATTTATAAAAAGAAAAAAAGAATAACCATTTTTGACATGGCTCCCTGTCCTGGCCCTGCTGCCCCTGACTGCACACCACTGGTCATAAATAAGCTGCACATTTGATGCTGCCATACATATTTTGACTGTCCTCCCTCTTGCTCGGTTTACATAATCCTATGCTACCACAAGTGGGGCACACTGCTACTTCAGACCTTTTAAGGCTTTGCCATGAAGGACATCTCTCCTAAATATATATTTTTATATTCTCCTTTGTGGTTCTCACACATTTCTCAAAGCTCGTTGTGTAACACCAACACTCAGGCTGAGCCGGGCGTGTAGACACACTGAAATGTAAACTGACATCACTGTAGGCCTTGTTTTGTTTACTCAGACTGGGAGAAGGTTCTCGAAATGCTGGGGAAGAAAAAAACAAAACAGGTCACATGCAGTCTTCTCTCCACCACTAGAGGTCGCAGTGCACCTGCTGTGCTGAAGAGGAGCTCATATTGTTTTCATCACTTGGTGCACTTCTACACCAGTTACCATAGCAACAGTGATGGGGGAGCCTGCTCAGCCTGGTTCAGAGGAAACGTTTTCCTCCCCGCTTTATCTGGCATTGGCCAGGGCGGGGGGAAGATGTGAGGTGTGGCTGGTGTCTGGGGAGAGAACAGGAGGCTGGGCGGGGGCTCAGCTCTGAAAAATGTCCTGAGCTCAGACTGTTGGGGGTGCTGACGCGACGGTGACTGTGCTTTTTCTCAGTGCTCATAGGCCCACTCTGCCTCCCCGGAGCTCCGTCGGAACCACAAATGTGTTGACAGGAGGAAATCATAACGCACAAACACGGAGCATGTGTGCCGTCTCTCCCCGTGAATTATTGACCAGCACTTTGCCTGTTCAATCACCAGCGAGTCGCAGCGGAAGCTGCCGCTTCAATCTCGGGTCACAACGGTTAGACCTGCAAGTCTGGAAGCAGAGAGCCGAGCGCCGTCTTCAGCCTGCATGACATCAGACTATAAATCGAACTGCTTGGGGTTACGCTCATATTTATAGCACATCACAATACGATAAAAAAACAAACAAAAAACAGCCAATAGGAGAGGCGAGTGTGACTTGCTGGAAACCACATGACGGTGCATCCATAGTCAGATGATGAGGGATAAATCTTCCTAACACTCGGACCCCGACTATTCCTGTTTGGGCTCTCACTGTGAAAACACGCAAACCTTCTTTCAGGATTGCAGATTGGCACCTACCCTCTGCCCCCCCCCCCAGGGATCTTAATCACTGCATGGTTGGTTTGCTGCAGCAGAAACTGTGATGTGTTTTCAAATCCCCCCCCCCAGCACGCAGACATCCACATACGCACTTTCTCCCCTGTTCCAGCCAGTGTCGCTCCACAGCATCAGTCTTTGCTCCGCGCAACGGCAGCACCTTGGAAACATTTTCCTCCCTCCCTCCCTCCCTCTCCTCCCCTTCCGTCATCGCAGCCTCTCTCCCGCATCTTTTTCTTCGACCATTCATGCCGTTCTGGGATGAGTGAGTGAGTCTGTGCTACAGAGGAGGCAGACAAAAGAAGCGAACGGAGCGAGCACAGAGGGAGAACGAGAGAGAGAGAGAGAGAGAGAAAGAACAGGGAAATAACTGATCACCAGCATGCAGGCCACAGCAGACTTGACCAAGAAGGAGAGCTCCTGGAGCAGCTGGAAGGGCCAGGGTACCGATGCCTTTACTGTCATCTCCTCAACCATCCTGTGTGTGTGTGTGTGTGTGTGTGTGTGTGTGGTGGTTGTGAGCAATGTTGTTCTTGCTGCATGCGGCTGAAATATTCATGACAATGTCGGCATTCGGTCCGGAGTGTGTGAATGTGTGCTTTGCATGTGCACATTTTGTTTTCCGATAGTATTTCTGCTCGGGTGTGTCCTTTGACACGGGCACTCCCTTACCACCGAGGAGAGCTGCTTTGTGTGTGTGTGCGTGTGTGTATAAGGGGAGGGAAAAAAAAAAAGGGTGAGGAATGAGAGACGCTTGTGCGTGTTTTGGAAAATAAGCATGTCCACACCAGCATGCTGGGCGCCATCTGTTTGGGTGCATGACAATATGGACGGCGGTGTTATGGACGAAGGCGTGTCATTGTTATCGCATCCCCACCCTCCCTTCCCACACACACACACACACACACACACACATTTTGGATATGTGCAGGGGAGCCACTTTTAAATGGCGTATGCTGGGTTTTTTTTTGTGTAGAGGCGGTCGGTCATCATCCGGATGGCACTGACAGACCGTCTCCATAGTAACCAGGGCACACCCATCCCCATTACATCAGCTCCATCTCCTTAGCTGCCATGGCACCTTGCTCAGGCCGGGTTGGAAATCAGCACCCTCCGGCTCTCCGTTTCCATAGCACGGTGGACTCGGGCATGGAGATGGGGCCGGCAGAGAAAATGGCGCCCCTTCCTCCAGTCGGGTCTACCATCATGTTAGGATCAGGCTGTGCAGGGAGAATCAGACCGAATTGTCTATTCTCTGCATCACAACAGACACAAGTGCTGCATCAGATGTTGTGTATATTGATGACCAAACACCTTGTTCCTCAGGATTCTGCTGAGTCATTACTGATTTAATCCGAGCTGTGAGGACATTTGAGACCAAATGACGGATCAGTTCTTAACGTCGGGAGCAAACAAAATAAAGCAGATGCAGTCAGAAACTCAGCTGCTGGATTTTCTGCCGAGTTCCTGAAACTGCAGGCGGTTTTGTTTAGTCCTTGTTATTGCATTTCTCACTCACTGTCACTAAACTAACTACCTTGGAAATATGATGCACACTTGAGTCATGATTGCATAACTCATATAAAATGAACTCACAGGGCGACACACTAATGACTTTGTTTTTCTTCTTTAAACTGCAAGGAGAAAACTTATTCAGGCCATTATTGGAGCCGATGAGAGTGAAGCTTCATTAAAAAAGAAACCTAACAACAAAAACCAGAGACAGAAAATGTTGGCATTGCCATCAGAACAGTAGCTGCTTTTCCAGACACCCTGTGTGCAAACTAAACTCCAGATGAGCAGCACATCTGTGTGCAATGCCCTGTGGTGATGGTGCTCAACCTCTGGGGAGCTGCCGGTTCATTTGGGAGTCCAGCAGGAAGCCGCTAACACAACCGTATCTGATGGCTGCGGTCAAGCAGCCCTTCGTAGTCCCAAGAATCCACTTTGTTGCTCAGTGAGCGTACAAGGTGAGGGAGGACACAGGCTGTCCACTATGGAACCAACAAATCATGTTTGTCTCACTATTGTGTTTATCACAACATTTTTATGTTTAATTGCTTGATAAACTTGTCACATTTATGGCTGTGACACGTACAATCCAAACCTTTCCTATTGAGGTCTTATATCGAAGTCTGAGTGAGACCAGCTCTGCAGCTCCGGTCACTTTAACCTGCACTGAGACACTTGTGTCAACATGGATGGGCGATCCTCCAGTGTACACAAAACACGCCGTCCACACAGATAGTCCAACATATATCAGAGCCGGTCACGTCACAAGAGAACAACATGAACATAAATACTTTATTGTAAAGATTTCAGGGCTTGAACTTAGAAACATTTCCTTGGAGGAGTCTTTATAGAGAATCCGTGAATGTCGTGACTGTTCAGGTGGTCTGTTACAGGAGCAACACATCTGGTTCTTCTGCGCTTTAATAAAATCATTATTTTATGATCTACATTTGTTTTCTTCCAAATCAGAAGAAAAAAAAACACTGAAAACATTCCCAAACCCAGAGACCTCCAACATACACCAGTATTGGAAGTTCAAGCCAACATCACGTTTTGAAGAACATGTTAGTCCAGGATTCCCTCAGGCCATTTTATTTGAGATATATTTGATGTAGTGCTTGGCACTCCATTTCTGGTTTCCGGGGTCTCAGTGCAGTTTGCATGCTTATCCTTCGGATGCGTTTTCCTACTGTCCATCTGGGTTTAGTTTAGCCCTGCTGAAGATCACCACTCGACACATAGCAGATACTATTGAAGATAAAAACCTCTCAACTCTCCTTCTGATGACACATTGTGTTAACGTCAGACCCAGATATTAAGTTTATGTGGTAAACTTTGAGAGTCGGACTCTGCCAGCTCAATGTGTCCAGACTGTTGGCAGCACAAGGCTCTTTGAATGTTTCCTCAGTCTGGCTCTTGGCTGGTTTCAGGCCACAAGGATGTCTTCAGTGATTTAATGAGGTCAGGCTAAACTAGTTCCACTACTGAAAAGGGGGATGGGGAATCATATTATTGTCGCTCGTGTTAATCGTTTGCTTTTTCTCTCTCGGACTGTTGGCATGCTGAATAGCGGTGGAGAGCTTATCTTTCACGTCCTCTGCACTGATTCATCATTCAGCCTTCACACTTGATTCCTGTAGGCTGAAATTAGACCTCATCTGTGTTGTCAACACTTACTGTGTGTACAGGCGTGAATATGAATACTTGGCTGGATGGAGGATTACGTAATGAGGAGAATTGAAATGCCCCTCAACCAATCAGAAAGAAGCTGTGAAGTCAGTTTTATTTTCACCAGATACATTTCAGACTTTGCTTCTAACGTGAATGCTAACTGAGTGTAAGGGTATTTCTTTCTTTTGGGTACAGATTTGAGGTCTTGCAGGCCTCGTGTAAAACCCCCTGTTGTCCCTTTGTGCTCCACAATAGAGGGAGTGGCCGTCTCCATGTGTCGGGGTCCAGACACACATTATGTTCTGCCGATTCCCCGGATTCAAATGAATCTCTGTGTTCCCAGAGGAGCAGTCTGTCGCCTCCCTCCCAGCAACTCCCATCCTCTCTCCCATCTCTCAGTGAGCGGTGGGGAGAAAATGGAGCACGGTAACTATGGTAACTGCATCAGGCAGGTGCTCAGCAGATCTCTGCCACCAAAGCGTTTTAACCGAGTCGTCTACACGGTTAGATAGCTGTTGATAGTGGGCAGAGTTGGAGAGATGTTCTCAAAGTCAGAGCACATAATCTTTGTATGTTAAGTGCAGCCCCCCCCCCATGCATTGACATACGTGTTTTGGCTCACGTGGCTGTTTCTTAAAGCTGGAGGATAAAAGAGCTCAGACAGAGGGAGAGTGTTCATGTGTGTTACAGTGTGTGTGCGCTGGATTGCAATGTGGCTCTTTGGCAACCGCACCCGTACACGTCCCCCCACCCCTCCCTCCCCTCATTCAGTGCTGATTTGCTGGTTGAGGCTGAAGCCCCTCCCCTCCCGTACAAAGGAGGGGGGGGGGGGGCTCCCCCTTCAGTGCTCTCCTTTTGTCCGTGGATAAAGCAGCTGCCTCTTTCCCTGTTCAGCCATGGGAGCCGCAGGTCAGTACATGCTTCTACTGCAGCTAAAGCTTTTCAGTCTGCGTGCTGTCTGCACAGCACATCATGAGGCAGGCTCGCTGTCGCCCGTCAACACCTGTGTCCCAACAGGTGTTCCTGTAACGGTGTGCTGTTCCAGCTGCTGTCTGTCTGTGCTACCTGTGCTTCTCTATTATGCGTGTGTGGGTCATTCCAATGAGCTGCCACATGCAGAGTTTGTCAGTGTTTCCAGGACCAATGTCTTCTGTGGTGAATGGTGCATGCACAGCAGCTGTTTCCCACTGAGGCTTTGATTTGACACTGGCAGGAAGATGGTTGCCGTCAGTCACTATTAATGGCTGAGGAGAGCCAACAGATGACATACGTGTGAGAGCACCCAGAGTGTGGGACAGTCACTTTGTCACAATGACCGTTCAGGTGCCGTCCAGGTTCAACCTGCTCTTATGGCATCCATGGATGCCTTTTACTGGAGAGTAAAGATGGCCGTCATCACTATGCTGCTCACAACTCCACAGCTAAAATTAGAGCGGGCAGGCGCACAGCTCAGAGAAAGACACCCAGGAGACCTCAGCAGCAGTCCTTCACTGGAACAAAACTTTACATTAACACGCCATGATGCCCAGCAGAGTTTTGCTGTGGCGGCTGGTTCAGCAGAGGTGAAGCAGAGCCGCCACAACACTTGTGGTAGAAACAGGCCCCGGGTTTCCAGCCGCGGAAGCCCATGTCGGCCCCGGCAGCTGCAATGGTACACTGATCTAATCCTCAGTTATCACATCTTCTTCGTCTGAGTCAGTGGCTTTAAGTTACAGGCTCCACCATCCAAAGAAGTCTCAAGAATGTAAGGAAGCTGGGATAACAGAGCGGCAGGATGTATGATGGCCCTGCCGCGTTACTGAGAATGTGGTGCATCGTCATCCTTCCTTGCTGACTGGGGTGGTCTTTCTGGCCGGGTCACATTGAACCACTATCTGCTGATAGTGCTTCTCTTTCTGCTGCTGCTTCTTTCACACAGCTTTAAGTCAATCATTAATCCTGCACTGAGAGCCAGCGGTGCAGGTGTACATCTGAAGTCATGTACCTGTTTGTATGTATGTTTGTATACGTATGAGAACAGACCAGCTGGGACTTGATAAGAAAATGTGCAGCCCTCCGTCCTGGAGTTAAAGTCGGCCATTATCTTCCACAAACGTCACTCAACATAGGAGGGAAAGAAAGTGAGTCTTCCAGGTCATCAGCTCCCTCTAACCTAATGAAAAGCTGGGTTAGGAAGCTGGGTTAAAACAGGACCACGTGACAGCAGTAGCTCTCCCAGGACGCCGAGTTGTGAACAGCTTCCAGTAATTTGACCCAAATGTCTGGTGTGTGGAGCACAGCAGCAAGATCTAGTTTGAGTAGGATACGTCCGCGGACGACCAGGCCAGCTCGACGCAGAGCGACCCCTAGTCGTGGCGGTCGCAGGTCCTAACACACTCTGCTTTCTCTCCTGCAGCGATTGACCTGCTCTACTGGAGGAATGTGAAGCAGTCGGGAGCTGTGTTCAGCAGCGTGCTTCTGCTCCTCTTCTCCCTGACCCAGTTCAGCGTGGTCAGCGTCGGAGCCTACTTGGCCCTAGCAGCCCTCTCCGCCACCATCAGCTTCAGGATCTATAAGTCTGTGCTGCAGGCTGTGCAGAAGACCGATGAGGGCCATCCCTTCAAGTGAGGGAGACAATACCTGGCAAATTTCATTAAAACATCTACCACTGTCACTGAACGGTGTGCATTTCTGTTCCCAGGTCCTACTTGGAGGTGGAAATCGCTCTATCCCAGGACCAGATTAGTAAATATGCCGACAAAATCCTGCTCTACTCCAACACCTGTATGAAGGAGCTCCGCAGGCTGTTCCTCGTACAAGATCTGATCGACTCTTTGAAGGTTTGTCTCTTTGTATAAGCCCTGTTTTCCTTTGAGCGCTGTCTCAAACTTCAGCCTTCTGTGTTGCAGTTTGCTGTTCTGATGTGGCTGCTGACCTATGTGGGTGCCCTCTTCAATGGCCTGACACTGCTCATCCTAGGTGAGGTCACTCTGACCAGATAAACACGCTGCTGAATCACACTCTCGTCCAGTATTTACCTTGTTCCACTCAATAACCTGCTAGAAGAAGCATTGCACATACACCAGAGCTTCATTAAATTACATGTGGTTTGAACCACATGAACAGCACGTCCTTAAGAGCCTTCACTGTTCACAGCGCCGCTGTACAGTAACAGTTAACTTTCCCAGTTTACTCAAGATAAGACCTGTGCTCCTGTTTGAACTGGCTTTTCATCTTTCCTCTCCAGCTGTGGTCTCCATGTTCACCATGCCTGTGGTCTACGAGAAACATCAGGTATGGCTGAGGTTCATAACCCGGAGCTCGCAAATGGCCTCCAGCTTCTAAAGTGTCTCTTATCTTGTGTTTTCAGGCACAGATTGATCAGTATGTGGGGCTAATACGGACCCAGATCAACTTGGTGGTGGGGAAGTGAGTGATTGAATATTTGAGTTGACATTTACACATGGAGGCGTCGTTACTCTGCAGGTTTTTCATGTTTGTTCAGTAAAAGCACCTGAAAATGGTGTGAGACACGCATGCACCTTTAATGGAGCTGATCTGCAGATAAGAGTGCACCTGTACGGGGGCGGCTTTCAGGTACTTGATTGCAGCGGTGAACATTAATAGGAAGGGAAAGCAGATTTAAAGAAGAAAAGGCTCCAGATACTAGCCCGTACAAGGAAAAGTAAGAATGAAAAGGAAATGAGACAGGCCAATCTAGATGTACTTGAGCAACAGATAGTTGCTTTGACTTGTAACCATGGCAACTGCAGCATGCCTCTCTTACTCTCCAATTATGGAAAAATGGTCAAAAATACACTCATATGAAAGGAGTTTAATTGACTGATGCCAACTCGATTCATTACTCAGTCTTAACCCAGAAACCTCGGGAGCAGTTTGCTCATGTTTCATTTTTATCCTGCTACAAGCCGCCTTAAATCCCTGCGAGTTTGCCCATTTTAGAAAATCCGTATGACATCTGAGGAGCACCATAAAAAGACACGATCGCCGAATGTCGTCAAGCAAAACTAAATGCAGTGAATCTCTTGACGGTGGTATTACCATACGTTTTCTCTGTCCAGGATTCAGGCCAAGATCCCTGGGGCCAAGAGGAAGGAGGAGTAGAACCGCACGTCTCCCTGCGAAGCGGACAGTCTAGTCCAGCTGGAGTCGGGCTCACTGTGCGGGAGACTGGCGGTCATCTGTGGGCCGTAGTGCTACGTCATCTTGGTGTTCTCTAAAAGCATCCACTGGAGAAGCCTTCACCTTGTCTATAGCAGTCGAAACACTAACACAGTCACACATGCGTACATAATCCCATTCCTAGGTAGACAAGTTCACAACTCCAAGACAAAAAAAGAAAGACTTTTTTTGTGTTGCTTATTAAAAAGTGCATGAAGTCGAGCCTTGGGTAAATATTTGATCTTTTTGTGCAGTTTTGAAAAATCATGCTACATTTTTTGCTTTGCAGTGCTTACCCACACAAACTGTATGGTTTGGCACAAAGAGGCTAGGTGCCCACAGACTTGCTCTGCTGCCAATGTTAAATACGCTTCATGTTTCTGAGTTAGCAGATGGGGCTTATCTCGGTATATGTCAATATATATAAATATCCAAAATGATTTCCTTTGGTGTTTTCAAGCACAAAATAATTCAACAATATGAGTCTTAGATGTGGTAATTGTACGGTTTTTGCTTTTGTATAACCATAAGGAACAATACACACACTCATGTTTTAGGTACTGTTGTACAACTACTATGACGACAAGGAGTATCTGGTGATATTTAGCTTGTTTGAATAACTGTCCAACTTTGTACTATGTTCAAATATACTCTGTAGTTGTGTAGACCCTGGACTCTTTAACTATTTGCACTTACAGTATGTATTTAATTACAAGGATAAGAAAAATAAATGTACCTTGATGTAAAACACTTTGGTGATGAGTTCACTTTGACAAGACAAGCTTCTGGACACCGCCGGCTAACTCTGAGGTGACAACACTTTGGATGGGGCACTTGGAATGGGGAGCTATAAATATGAGCCAATGTGTTACACACACACACACACACACACACACACACACACACACACACACACACACACACACACACACACACACACACACACACACACACACACACACACACACACCTAAGCATATATATAGACACACACACACACACCTAAGCATATACATATACATATACATATACATATACACACACACACACACACACACACACACACACACACACACACACACACACACACACCTAAGCATATATATAGACACACACACACACACCTAAGCATATACATATACATATACATAGACACACACACACACACACACACACACACACACACACACACACACACACACACACACACACACACACACACACACACACACACACACACACACACACACACACACACACACACACACACACACACACACACACACACACACACACACACACTTGACTCCTGGGTCACAATGAGACCATGAAGACAGACGAGCCTCATCTGTTGCACACTATTTTTAATGAACGACTCGGCCAAACAATAAACTTCCATGAACCACAACCTGTTATCCAAACTGCTACTAAATAAAATATTAAGCAGCTTCTGTGCAACCTAATATGCTGGAAATTTAACCTCCAATTCAAATAAGAACCAAACTAAACACTCCCCTGCACAGAAACGGGTGACTTCAAAGCAGCTGCTCATGGTCGAGTCTGTTCAGCTGTTGAGCAGTGTGACGGCGTGGAGCTGGAAGGGAGCTCCTTTGCTGCGTCTGTCTCCAGGCTCTGCGACGTCCACCCTCAGAGAAGGATCCACCTGCAGGTTCAGGCCACACATCAACACCATCAACAGCCTAAATGTGCTTCAACAAAGCTAAGGATCAGATGAAAAGGCCCAGAAATGTCTGTGCACCAGACCTGATTCCACTGGTCCACGTGCTCATAGTACAGCGGAGCAACCGCTTCCCTGGGAGGAGACTTGGTGAACAATCTGCACAATGAAGCCCATGAGAACGGTTGTTTCGCTCTTGCTTTGAAAGATCAGTCTTCAATGAGGATGAGTGTGTGTGTGACCTGAGGAGGTGGTTCTGGCAGTCGTTCTGCAGGACTCGGATGTTGTCGCGGTGCAGATGAAGACTACCTCTGGGCCCTTCACTCACTAGGCTGTTCATAGCCATCCGCAGGGTGTTTATCTGGAAGGAGGGAACATGCGCAGCTGTCTGTATTTCACCATTTCTCTATTTCATCATTCCTGAGAACTTCATTACTGGCTGGTGTAATTACACTGCAGTTTCACCTTCACAGCAGTTTCATCAGTTCACTTGTACAATCCGATAACGGCTCTGCCTTTACAAAGCTTTTAATAATGTTTACAATTGCAGCGCTCGAGCCGACTCAGTTATACTGAGAAGTATTTTGAAGATTCTGCCATTCCCGTGTAGGCCAATGCAGAGAGCAAATAATGGGAAACTACAGTTGCAGAACACTGACTGAACGACAACAAATATTTCTATGCAGTCTGTGGCCAATCTATCGGAGCCCTACTGACATGGACGATGTTCAAAACGAGTCATACAAATGAACACAAATCTTGGAAAAACTACCAAAACCAACAAGTCAAATCATGACCGAGGTTAAACGATCATCATGCAGCTCAAACAGAAATACTCTTAAGATCCGTCCTGCGTTAACTAACCTTTCAACCAGACTGGATCTATCAAGCGTGAAAACAACTGTTTGAGCTGATGAGATACTTTTTGAAAAAAACAAGATGACGGAGAAACCATCAGCTTTTTAATAAATACATCTGTGTTTCAGGGACTGTGGCTCAGTAAAAGAAAAAGAAGGAGTTGCCATTTCTTTATACGTCCCTAAAATGTATATACCTCTGTGATGTCCTCCACATCGATGTTTACATCAAAGGTCAGCTCGATGTCGCGCTCTGGTAGAAGTGCCTCCTGGGTGTCACACCTCCAGCCGAGGCCACAGAGCGCGCCGGTGTACTTTGTCCTCTCGTAATTGGTGCTACAATATGGGAAAATATTGATCAGTCCGAAGCGTTGAGGCTGTGAAAATATGACGAAGACAACCTGCTGAAGCGGAGCCTCAGTTTGAAGAAAAGAAAACACAGGACCAGACACAACACACAAACACTGCGCTCAGGAAGCAGGGTGTTATTAGCAGGAAGGTCTCCCCTCTCTCTCTGTGAGCAGTAAATCAATTATATTTATCACAGGTAGATGAAAATCCATTTCCCTCTTTGTCAGTCGGGGCTTTTACACCAGTTAGTACAGATAAGTTGTTTTTAGTATTACATCACATTCCATAAACAAACATGAAAGCTATTTCACCAGCATTTTAAAATAATGGAACAAAAGTCACATGATTAACTCTTAAGATCTTTTTAAATATTACATTTTTTAAGGGATATCCTGAAGAAGCAGTTTGGATTAATAGGCAACAAATCAGAGACTTTTCCTCTGAAAGGTTGGCAGGCCCTGACACACACCGCAAATTCTCAGATCTTACATTCCAGCTTCACGATAGCTCTATATTACTTACTCCATAATTTGATTTGGTCGTCATCTCATTTCAAATCCACTCAATTTAATAAAAGTGTACAATTGTGGTCAAAATGATTACCCCCCTATGAAATTCGATTTATTTTTTCTTCTTACAAAAAATTCCTTAGTGCCGTTAAACAGATCAATGCATTTTTAACACAACTTTCTGAAACATCCGAGCTTCATTTTGGATTCTTACAATTGTTTATTTTGCACACAGAAATGACATTATTTCACAAAAACTACCAGGGTCCAAATGATTAGTCCCCTTAAGGACTGACCTTTCTATTGAGCCAAAGCACAAACCACTGTTGTGCAACCCCGTGCTTTAAGTTTGTAAAGCTCACAACTTGTAATCAACCAGTCATCTGAGGGTTGTCCTACACTTTACACAAAGTACACGAACCTCATGAAGGCTTTGAGGTGTCACCTGAGAAAGCATCATGCTTCAATTGTTGATGCATACAATGGTGTGTGAATGTGTGTATGAATGGGTGAATGTGATGAACGATGTAGAGCGATTTGGGGCTGCTCACGCAGGTGATAGGCACTAGTGAAGTCCATTTACAAAACAAAGGGATACACAAGGTTATCACAGCATTTCCAAGTGTCAAGAGGTGGAGTGAGAAGTCTCATAAAGATACTCAAAGAGAGCCACATAGTACAAAAAAAGTCGGGTAGATTGTTAGGTGAATTTGTACTTTATGTTTATTATTAGTACTTGATATAATGGGAATTAACATTTTGTAAGTTATCATTGATTCATGCATGTCTATTTTAACCACTGTTCACTGTTCCACACCTGCAAGGGCACGAGTCTTTGTATTATTGAAACTGTACCACTCTGAGACTCTTCAAGGTCTCTGGGCGTCTGGTCTGAGACTCCTGCTTCAACTGTGTGAACCACATACAAGTGTAACCACACACACACACACACACACACACACACACACACACACACACACACACACACACACACACACACACACACACACACACACACACACACACACACACACACACACACACACACACACACACACACACACACACACACACACACACACACACACACACACACACACACAGGCCAGTGTTAACCTGCTTTGTCTGTGTATGAAAATGTAACCTCCTACTCTAACTTTGAATAAAACGGGGCAGAGAAATGAAGATCGGGGCAGATCGGTGAACTTCAGCTCCTGAGGTGAATTCATTTCTCTGTCCTTGTACAAGCTGACTTATTGTTTTGACTCTTTATTGCTCTCGATACTGGGGTTGTCTTTCTTCTCTCATCCTTGCAGGTTTTTTACCTCACATAGATGCAGTGAGACAAAGATTTGAAAGACTGTGGAAAGAAAACTAGCGAGAGACGTGTATAAAGACCCTAGAACAAGTGGCAAAACATTAGTTAATTCAACCAAGTCAGGAATTGTAATTATAGTGTCAAATAAGACAGTCACTGAAGCCCTGCACAGAAATGTGCTGTAAGGATGCAGGTCAACAAAAACTCAACTTCTACAGAAGAAACACCTTCAAGCCAGCGTGTGGGCTGAACAGGAGACCAGGGTCCATGCCATAAAATCAAACATCTGGAGGAGCTTGAATTTAATAGGGGGGGACAAATCATTTTGACCTCAACCTCACATTAATATAAATATTTGTGTGAAACCGAGGCAGTAGCTTAAAGAAAACTGAGATTTCAAGCAGAGAATCTACAAAAGGAAGTTAAACTGAACCATGAGTCGGTTGAACCGTTGCTTCTTTGCAGATTATTGCTGCTGACTAGGGACACACCGACAGCACTTTTTTACAGGATGAGTACAAGTACGACGTTTAGCTACTTGCCAATACTGAATACCGATGTAATAAGTCAGAATTTGTACTTCTTACACAAACAATATGTGAAGGCTATGCGTTGCTGTGAGCCACCTCCAACAGCCTTTGCGTTGACGCTATGCACACTTCCAACAGTCTTAATATATAATATATAATATTAAAGAATCTCCAAACCGCGGACATCTCTCGTGCTCTCAGTGTGCCTGCAGTGGACGTTGCTGACGCATGACGTCACGTAATATTTGCCAAGTTGTATCAGGGATCTTTTACGAGTACTCCATCCCTTTACAAGCAGTTTTCTGATCACTACTTCCATACTTCCATCAGGTCAACACACCAAGTCACAAAGCTCCAATCTTGTCACGCTGGAGTTTCAACACTGTTGAATCCAGGTCACATATTTCTGAAGGGGAACCTGATGGTGAATCGGTACATTATCTCTTACCGCAGCTCCATGACGGGAGTGAAGAGCATGCAAACGAGTGCAGGCAATCCGGGGACATGCGGCATGATGGTGGTATCTCGCAGCATAATGCTTGACCCTGAAACACAAGCACACAGTATGAGTTGAAAAACCCTAATTTCTGCAATATAAACTGCTGCCATGAAACTTAAAGACCTGATTTATGTCAGTACCCTTTGCTGAGGTTCGACCATGTTTGTGTATTTTCTACCTGAACCACTGACTGACACACATCCAGCCACCAGCATCCTCTGGTGTTTGTAATGAGGGTTTTCATTCAGGGCCAACGAGTTGATGCTGACATTTTCTACAAGCACATTCCTGCAGGAGGAGAGAGCTCTGCATAGGTAAAGGGCGCCCGAGAGTTCAATGTACTCTTGATAAGTGTCCGGCTTACTTGTAATGTGTCTTGTGGCTCAAGCTGTAGAATGTTGTCTTGTAAGGACTGGATGGTCCGTGCAGACGAACCTGCAGTGTTGGAGAGAAGCCGGTGGTTAGACATGAGTTTTTACCGATTGTTATGGTTCTTGCACTGAATGGGCGGGCCTCTGAATAAAGACCAACACAAGGAGGGAGCAGCACAAACAGCTCCATCTATTGGGCAGACTCGCGACAAGACACTTAAATAGAATACCAATGAAAAGTTAACTGTTGAGTCAGCTATTTCTATTCTCACAAACTACAAAAAACATTTTTATCCCAGGAAATATTCCATTGATCTTAGATAGCCTAGTTTAGTGGCCCTTAAGTCTTTATCAATAGTATATGCAATTAATTCAACCTAAAAATGTTTTAAAATAAAACAACTGCCTCATTCAAAATGTGTTAGTAGATAAGCTACTGGGTGCAGGAATCCTCAAATAAAAAAGGCCAGAAAAACAAAACTTTAGTTCCCTAGTACCGAATTTAAATCTGAGTTTCAATATTAAATCCCAGGTATTCAGACAGTACAACAATGTAATTGGATAAATCCCTGCTTGCATTATGATTTGTTTATTATCCTATAATCCATTTAATTCTTTCCCGGTGTGTGTGACCTTTGTCCGGAACAAGCTGCTGCTCTTTGAGAATTGGGCGAGCAGACTGTCAATGGCTTCCTTGTCGTCGTCGATACGGTCCATCACGGAGCTGCTGGCTGAGTTAGGAACATATGAACCATCCTCCAAGTCCTTGTAGAGAGTCATCAGAGTCTCATGGTTATTCTGCCGGAGCACAGAAAGATCCGGTATATAAACCGAGAGCAACTTACCCAGGTAGTGCATCACTGTGACTCAACATAAAGACTGCAACACAAGCTGGAGCCTTCAACTTCCATCTTCAAAGAGACCAAAGTGTTGTTTTCACAACATCAGAGAAATCATGGAATCTTCAAAAGGAAAAGCTAAATAGTACTGCAAGGACTACAGAACTTACTTGGTTGTAAAGACTTTTCACTATAGAGAAAGAGAATCAGTGGCGTTTGAAAAGCTTCTGTATAAGTTTGAGCTCTGAAATTCAGTTTTAACAGAAAAGGGAAGTTTGTACCTCTGAATATTTATCTAAGAACTCAGCAGGGGCCGTACATTTAATAATTAAACACATGTCATGTGGGACAACTTCAGCTCTTTGCTGTCTCTCTCACCATGGAGTCGAAGCTCTCCTCCGTCTTCACAGCATGTCCCTCCTCAATCAGTATGTCCACCACATTGATGTGTTTTGTGTCGATGAACACCTCCACGCGCATGACCCCGAAGAGGACGGAGTACAGAGACACGAGGACCGACTTGCCCTTCACCAGGATGATGAAGCGGTGTCGGGCCTGGCTGCTCCAAGGGTTCCCATGGATGATGGACTGGACGGAAGGACACATTCCCATAATCTGGAACTCCTGAGCCTGAAACCACATGCAGCACCTCCGCTAGTGTCTGACAACGGGCTCAGGGGAGGGACAGTGAAGTGGCAGGGGTGCGTACACACTACTGACCACTAAAATGATTGTTACCTGGAAAGGGTGTGACAGCAGGTCATTGGGGAGCTCTCTGAGGCTGGCGCAGGAAACCACCACCGTGTTTCCAAAATCCAAAAAGAAGACCTGGAGGGGGATAGGGGGGAAGCTTTTCTGAAGAAATGATTTCTAAAAAAGTCCATCAAAGCTCAAAGAAACTTGTGTTTCTTGGTCAGCAATCAAATCAAACTTTATTTGCGGTACTAAAACGTTCTTAAAAAATACTAAAGAGCTGTTGCTGTGCGAGTGTGAGCAATATCCACCTCCACTGTGTCGCCACGCACATGCAGGATCTTGGCACGGTTATACAGAATCTGCTCATTTTCGGAGTAGGGAGCCAGGCACAGCAGGTTGGGGTAGAGCGACACGGCCACGGGACGCAGGACACACCCATTAATCTGTGTTGTCAGATGGCGCTGCTTTTTCAAGCTGGCGTCATCGGCTTGGTAACCCCAGAAATGTCCCACCTCTATCACCTGAAGAGACGATACAATTTAAATATTTGCATACATTCTGTGCTGTTCCTTTAAAGTGTAAATGTGTCAGACAAAGTCTAATATGGAAGACTGACCTCTGTGACATTCACCACAAAGAAGCGCTTAGACGGGATTTTGTTGGGACAAAGAGACCCGCTCACAATTCCCACCGGGCTGACAGACTGACGCTCGAAGTCCACATTAACTCTGTACAGAAACATCACAAAGAAATGTGCTTCAAGTGTCCTGTCTAAACCAGTTATTTTACTGTGAAAAAGCTTCCATGGTTCACTAGCTATCCTTAATAAAACATTAAAACTAGCTGTGATCTTTGAAAGTCAATTCTACATTTTCAAGTTGAGGAGCCATCACAGCTTAAGTGAAATGATAAATGGATTTTGCTTGTGTGCACATCTTTACTACTTCAGCAGGTTCAAAGCGCTTACTGCACCTAAAACCAGATTAAAAGGCCCCAAGCTATTGCAAATCAGTGGAAGCCCAGTCTAAACTTAAAGAAAGCACTGTCTAACCACAGTCCAAACTTTTAAAAAAATTGTAAAGCAGGGTTTACACATAGGTACAATGTGTTACGAATATCAATTTCCCATCATTCATGACGCATTTTGTAACATCCGTAATCTGACTTAACGCATCTGAATGCTCCACAGAGTTCCTCAGAATTCTCCTGCAGTCTTCCTCCTCCTGTTGTTCTGCATAGTGAGGCTGAGTCAGAGGACCCAGAGGACAGTGATGTGCGGCCGGCAATCTACCCCCTCTTGCAGTCCAAATTCTCCCGATTTGCAGCGTTCATGACAGAAAATTGCAAAGCACAATGGTGCACAACTGGGCGGAACAATATTGGTGCCCATGCGTAATGATTCAGCCCCATTTCATGCAATTAAATGTAACGCATGGTAACGTGTCACAATATTTCGTGGCGGAGTGTAACGCCTCTCCTCTGGATCATCATTTTCCGTATTTTCGTATTAGTCGCTCTTGAGTATACTCCACACCAGTCAATAAATGCATCACAAAGAAGAAAAAAACAAGGGTCGCATTAGACTATAAGCCGCATTTATTTGGAAATTGATTTCACAAAATACTAGACCAGGAACAGACTTTTAATATGGAAAGGCAAGTTATTCAGCCTTTAAGTCATGGTTTTCTGTGTGAAAATGACCATTGGTGGCAAGTTTGGTCCATCTCCACAACATTGTGGCACCACTGTGAAGTGTGATTTCTCATGACCAGTTGTCACTATAGTCACACCTTTCTGCCATTTCTCTGCAACACTTTGGCCCGTGGGGATGTCAAACATGAGGTTGCAAAGCTAATCAGCTGATTGATACCTATGCCTGGCTTGAGCGGCTTGAGCACTGTGGTGCTGCGTGCACCCTCAATCCCGGTCTCGACTCGCGGGGCTGAGCCCATCGTCACTCTCGACTTGCCCGCTATATTTACATATTTCATCATCCGTAAACCCTCCCATTGTTTACAAATTCCGCTTTGCACTCAATTTGTTTTGTTAACTGGGTTTATTGAAATGTCGGTGCGCTACATAGTGTTCTTTAAACGAGGTGGAGACGCTCCTCTCAGAATCAGGATAGGAAAAGATTCAACAGGAGCTGGACGCTGAAGTTTGTGCTGTGTTACAGAGAACCAGTCACTGCCGGCTGCTTCCATGTTCTTCGCTCGACGTGTCCCTGAGTCGTTCACAAATCCGCCTACATTTTAACCATATTTTCTGTGAATGAATAAATATGTGTTCTTTGCCTTACGATACCCTCCCGCTCTGGCATGTACTGCATGGTGGAACTGCGGCTTCATAGTCCTGACAATACAGTCAAATTTGTGATACTCGGTCACAAATTGAAATTTGTGGCATTTGTGACTTGTTGTAGTTATGTGTTAATGCAGTGGAAAATACAAAACTCCAGTCCAACACTACAGCAAATCAGTCCAAACTATGTCTATGCTCTTGTCCAGAAAAGCAGACAAACAAGGTGTAAACTACAGCAAACCTTTAGGAAGGGTAGGATTGAAAAATGACGATAAAACATTCCATTCCCCATTAGTCGGTCTGAACCCACTAATAAGAAACGTGAGCAGGGTTTAAGACCAGGGGCGGGGAACCACAGGACTCCGGGCTGTATATGGCCCGCGAGGCCATTTGACCCGGCCCCCAAAGCATTTTTCATATTTATTCATTCAAATTTTTTTTTATTATAATTTTTTTTTTTTGTGACTGTACACGTAAATAAACAACAATATGCCATGGGGGCCGTAACAGAAAATTAATATCTAATATATGATAGAGAGGGGTCATATGATTTTACGTGACATATTGAGCGCCAACAGTTTGCGGCAGTGACTGACTTGCTTGACAAGCGCTGCATCATGGCGACCGCTAAGAAAAGAAAGGTGGATCTTGAATGCCGTATATTCCAGGAAAATTGGACAAATGAATTCTTCTTTGTCGAAGTGAAAGGCAAGCCTGTGTGCCTTGTATGTGGCGATGGGCTGGCAGTGATGAAGAAGACAAATCTCGAGCGCCATTACACCACGAAACATGCTGAACTCCAGCAGTTGAAAGGACAAATGCGTTTGGATAAAATAAATGCTCTTCGTTGGACTTTGACTGCCCAGCAAGCAGCTTTCACAAAACCACAGCGTGACAGAGGAAACACTGCACGAGCAAGTTACGCGGTGAGTGAATTAATAGCTAAAAAGCTGAAGCGCCATGCCGAGGGAGAGTCGGAGAAGGAGTCGCCGCAGAGCTGCTTGCACCAGACAAGGTGAAATTATTTCAAAGCGTAAGCTTGTCACGAAGAACCGTTTCAGACAGGATAACCTACATGGCAAAAGATATTGAAAAAATGCTTAAGGACAATGCAAGAAACTTTGAATATTTTTCTCTGGCCTGCGATGAAACAACAGACGTCACAATCACAACGCAACTAGCAGTTTTCGTGCGTGGGATTACAGCTGACTTCCATACGGAGCAGGAGTTGCTGTCTTTGCAAGCCATGCACGATACAACCAAAGGTGAGGGTTTGTTCAAGGAAGTTGTTGCGGCCATAAACACATTTGAACTGACTTTTGAGAAGTTGAGCGGCGTCTCTACTGACGGAGCACCCGCCGTGGTCGGTGCACAGAAGGGACTGACTGCGTTAATCAAAAAAGAAATGAGCCGCCTGAATCTGGATCCAAATGATTTAATTGTATGTCACTGTATCATACATCAGGAGAGTCTGTGTCACGTTCCCTGAAGCTAAACAATGTGATGAAAACCGTTGTGTCCGTCATAAATGTCATTAAAAGCAGAGGGCTGAACCAGCGCCAGTTCAAAGAGCTGCTCAGCGAACTCGAGGCAGGGTACGGCGATCTGCTTTATTACTGTGAGGTGCGATGGCTTAGTTGCGCAAATATGCTCTCACGGTTCTACGCACTCCGCCAGGAAGTCAAGCACTTCATGGAGATGAAGGGAAAACCTGTCACAGAGCTCAGTGATCTGTCCTTCATGGTGGACATTACCAAGCACCTGTCAGAGCTAAACATCAAGCTGCAAGGTCCCGACCAGCTCATCAGCTCTCTACTTTCAAATGGGAAATCATTTGAAGTGAAGTGAAGGCGATGGCAGGCACAACTGGGAAGGGGAAACACTGAGCACTTTCCCACTCTGCAAGAACAACAGCCTGATGTCACAACTGGATATGCTGGAGACTGTGCAAAACTCAGTCAGGCATTTGATGAGAGGTTTTCTGATGTGAAAAATGTACAAAATGAACTGGACATTTTTGCTGTGCCATTCAATGTGCAACCAGCTGATGTGCCAGAAAACTTACAAATGGAAATAATTGAGCTTCAAAGCAACAATGAGCTGAAAGCGAAGTACAACAACCTCCCTCTGCTTGAAGTTTACAAGCTGTACATTGATGCTGAGAATTTTCCCATTCTGAGAAGACATGCCCTGAAATATGCATCTGTTTGGGACAACATACCGCTGTGAACAGTTTTTTTCAAAACTGACTCTTGCAAAGACCCGCCTCCGCTCAAGACTGACTGATCCAACCTTGGAAAACCAACTTCGAGTAGCATCATCATCACTGCCAGCTGACACCGGACGCCTCGTCAAAGATAAACAGTTCCAGGCATCGCATTAGGTGAGTCTGACATGCATAGACATTATGATCCTCCATCTGTCCTACCGCTGTATTGTATGAACGCTAGAATGTATGCTGCTAAATTGTAGGGCCCTTGGAGTACTTTCTAAAAGTTGATTTGGCCCTTGAGGTGAAAAAGGTTCCCCCACCCCTGGTTTAGACCGTCCTGAGACAATTTAGTTTTACCCCACTGATGATGCGTTGTTGCAATAGTAATCCTGAACTGTATAGACTCTGACCTCTTGTCAGGATCAAATTAAATCTGAAGAGTCTTGCAGATAAGAGAATGTTGGAAAGCCCCGAAGTTGCTGAAGCTGCAGCTCGGTGGCGTTGCTGAGTGTTACCGTGAGTACTTCAGGTGAGTTATTCGTTTGTTCCCAGCGCAGATTTCAATCTGTTCAGTGGGGAAGACAGACAGTTCCAGTGGGACCCTCTGACGGAGCTGAAGGAGGGAAAGAGACACTTCGGGCAGCACCGTAGAGTCCTGGGTTGTCCTGAAGAACTCCACATACGCTCTGAGGACACAGACAGAACTGAATTGAGAAACATTTAAGAGCAGATGAAGCATTCGGCCTGTTGTTCTGCTGTACATTCTGGTACCTGGAACTCTCAAAGGAAATGGCTTTGACTTGACCATACAGGCGAAACAGTGACTGCAGCTGTTTGTAATACAGGAAGCTGTATGGAGGGAGGTTCCTTAGCTGGAAAATAACACAAGTCTTAGGAAGTCAAAGCATAAAACAAAATTATCACATTAGAAAGTTGTATAATAATAAGACAACTGTGTTATTCCTACATTAGTATTCTTCTAAAATTCAATTGACACTGTGTGGATACCATCACTGTTGTCCGGGGGTCGAAGCCACTCAACTCCTTGGAAGCAAAACTGTCACTAATGGCACTCTGAAGAAAGTAGTTTGGGTAGTAGGCACCAGCCATGACCACCTAGAACATGGAAGGATGAGGCGATGAGACGACGTACACTTCACTGTGCAAGGAGACAACGTCCTCCAGTGTCACCTGAAGGATGAACTTCTGTCTGTGAGTAGTGGTGTAGTTGGAGGACTCCCCGCCGTCCTGGATCTCCATGTTAAATAGAGACACGCGATTCTTCAGCTCCTCGTACAGCTCTGCAACCTGGACAGATTCACACTCAAGACTGTTGGACAGGCATTAACACCAGACTTCTTTGTGACACTGTGCACAGAGTATTTGTGTCGCTCAGTTTACATTTGAAACTCACAATTTAACACGTTTCAGTTGATATAACTGTTCAGAGGCATAAAGAATTGTACTCAATGTTTTCATCCTCTAAGCCGTTTAGAGAGTAATATACAATACAAACAACTATTACAAAGATGGAAACGGGGTGTGTGGCTTGACCGCAATGGAGTAACCCGTGTTTAGCTGGAGCTCCCGTCGAACCTCTACGCAGAGTATTTCTGCGTATTCAGCAACTACAACTTTGTTGATATAACTCCAAAGAAGGCTCCCTCAGTGGGGACGGACAAATGGCAACTAATTTGCGGAAATATACGTTTACTGGTCCGGACAGCATGAGGCCCAGCAACTCCTCGGACCAGAGTGTTTCCAAGAGTCCAGGTGAGAAGACCCCACCCCCAGCGGATATGGGACAGATGGAAATGGCGAGCTTAAAGTCAGAAATCCTTCTCTTACTTAAAGCGGATATTTCAGCGGTGATAAAGTTGGAGCTGAAAAATGCCCTCGATGAAGATTTCGATTTTCTTAAGAGTGAGCTGAAAGCAGTGAAAACGGAGATAATTAACAACACCGCTGCACTGAAATCCGAGATCGACCAAATGACGGTGAACATCCGAGAGGTTGAGGGGGCACTCTCAACATGGTCGCAGGAAGTAGCATCTATGAAAGAGATGGAAAAACTTCAAGATAAGCGTGAGGACATGGAAGGAAGAATGAGGAGGTGCAATATAAGAATTATCGGCATGCCCGAAACACCCGACTCCAGCACCACAGATATGGTGTCGAAGCTGCTAACGGAGGTGCTGCAGCTGGACAAAGAGCCGCTCGCACCGGACCCTGGGACCCCAGAGATCGGTTGGAAAACCACACACCATCGTTGCTAAACTTCATTACTACCAAGACTGCGCCGTGCTCGCGGGCCATTACGTTTTAAAGGAGAAATTATCACCATCTTCCCCGACTACACTCCGGCGGTGGCCAAGGCCACGTGGCGTTCACGGAGGTGAGAAAGCTCCTCCACGACCGACAGGGAGTCTAGTACAGAAGAATGTTTCAAGTCCGCCTCAAAATCACTTACAAAGGAGCAGCCCTGGAGTTTACGGATCCGAGCAAGGCTATGGCATATGTGAAGACGAGTATAATTCCAGGTATGGAGGCTGGACAGTGCTCCTGAGTTTTAAAATGTGTACGAGCGCCTGTTTTGACTTGCTTATTCTGTGATACAGAGTGAGTCTAATTCCTAGAACGTTAGTTATTTTACACATCTATAATGTCTCTCTTTTTCTTTTTTTTCTCGACAAGAAAACTTAAGTTCACATTTTCATATTAATGTTTCTATGTAATTACAAGTTTGAGGACATCCTGATTTGCACGTCCATCCTTTTTTAGAGTTTATCCTATGTTTATTAAGGGTTGTAATACTAATGTTTGTTTAGTCACTCAATATTTTCTTTCATAATTATGACTGTGATACACTGTACAATATAGTACTACAGACTTTGTCACGTTGAATCTTGCTGTTCATATTCTGCTTGGTAGGCTTGGCGGGTGAAGCAATGAGCTTTATAGTCCCCCAAGACAAGCACAACATGTGTGGATTTTTGTTCAAGGGATGTTGTAATTACCTTGTCCGTGTAGGTGAGGGGGGTGGGAGTTAACTGGACCATTTTACAAACCGAAAATATTTCATTGCACCTTTGTCTTTAAATATATTTGTTATTGTACTTTACTGTCCTTGGGTTTCATGCATATGTCCTTGCATACACACTATGGCCAACATGAGTGACTTAACCCTCTGGGGCCTGAAGCATTTTGTGCCGTTTTTCACTACAATTGATTTTTCCTTTATATCTCAGATATAAAATTCTTAAACCTTGCCTTTTTTGGTGTCATTTTGTTCAGGACAACCTCATAAATGCATTTCTGAAGTATTTTCATCACTTTGGCATACTGTATTAAAACAGTGGATCTAAAAACACCATAAAATTACAAATTCGGGTGGTAAAAACATAGATTTATTGACTATAAAATTCACAGACATGGTTAACGAATCATTTTGTTTACTTGTAAAGTAAATCTAAACTATAATTAACTAAAATGTATCAAAACAGGACTGAAAAAAACATTATATACAGATATTTACAGTGAAATAGAAGCACTGCCTCAGGCGTTTTTGTAAAACTATTTGCAAAAGGTCACACATATAATGTCAGGTGAAGACAAATGATTTGTGCCACTCAAAAAAACAGATTCTGTCCAACACAACACAGAGGGACACATCACACATGGCATTTCCATGAAGTGTTTTTCCTTTTCTTGTGTTCCTGCAGGCAATTTTTACATTTTAGCCTTTGGCTGTTGTGGTGGAGCTGGAATGATGGGGACAGGGTGGGGGACACGTCTCCTGGTCTGGGGGACACCTGTCTCCTCTCTAACAAAAATAAGCTGAGGTCTTCAATATTGCCATCAGAATCACTCTCAAACTCAGTGTCAGACTCGATGCTCTTCTCCTTCAAAAAAAAAATAAAAAAGTCGGAGCGCCTGATTGACGTTCATAAGGCGCGTCATTGTTTTGATAGAAAAAAAAAAAAAGAGTTCACTTGAAACTAAAAAACACTCTAATCTCACTAAATGGTCAAATCATGATAATAGTCGCTTTTTCTCTGATATAAATCTCAACTCACTCTCGCTGTCTCCGTCCCTCTGTTTACTTTTTCACGGGTGAACTAAACAAAATGACACCTCCCACTATGGAAACTTTTGATTGGACATGGGCTCTTCTTCTCAACCAATGAGTGAAAGGTATACTGGCACATTACAAGTGTTGTTTTTTTTTGCTGCTCAGTTACTTTCACTTTCACTCCTGACCGGTCTTCTGCACCTGACGCACTAAAATGTCGCGGAAAAACACGGACACAGTTTTCCTCATATCTCCGCTTTTATTTGGGCTATCAACATCATTTAAAAACGAGCTTGTAGTTTTATATCTGCACTTTCGACACGGATTGAAACACTGGACCAGATGACGCTGTGCTGTGACGCTACTGCCTTTTCAAACGGTCATGTGATTTTGACGCTGCAGAGCGTCAATCGGCCCCAGAGGGTTAAGAGGATACAGGCGCCCTATTAACTTCACAAGTTGGAACATTAAATCCATGAATCATCCAGTTAAGAGGAAAAAAGTCATTTTACACTTAAAACAGCTCAATACAGATACAGCCTTTCTGCAGGAGACCCATATAAGCTCAGGAGATAGTACTCGGTTTCTAAGAGGATGGGCTGGCCAAGTGTACCAATCCAATATCCACTCAAAGACTTGAGGTGTTGCTATTTTGATTAACAAAACTACCCAATTCTCATACTTAGTGGTGATACTATTTGTACACATTTTTCCTATAAGGATCGGAGTGTTTTTAAGAGGGCATTCTTGTCAAAATCAGCTCACTCTATTCAGCACTTCCTGAAAAATTATGGCATGGTAGATGTCTGACGATTTCTCAACCCCCCTACCAGAGCATATTCCTACTTTTCCTGTATCCATAGGACATATTCACGTATTGACTACCTCTTCATAGACAAAAGGATCCTCCATATTGTAAAAGACTACAAATATGGAGCCAGTCATCTCAGATCGCGGCCCAGTAATTATGAAAATGCTGATTTCAAATACACAAATCACATGTCGTCTGTGGCGACTTAACCCTTCTTTCAGACAAAGAGTTCACCACTTTTATATCAGCTGAAATTAAAATGTTTCTTGACATTAATCAAACACCAGAAATGTCACCCTCCATTGTATAGGAATCACTAAAGGCACATCGAAAGGGCCAAATAATCTCATACTATGCCTGTTACAAATTCCCTGTAAAATGTGATGTGCTCTGTTGAAATAGGGTTTTTCCGTCAGGCATTATTTTCGGACAGTCCAGTTAGGCTCTGGGGTCCTAATGTCATGTCAGGGTGAACAGTTTTTCTGTCAATAATAAGATGGTAGTGGACTCCTCATTACATGTTGAATGTGTTCGTGAAGAAGCAAGTCATTAATGGTTGATCAAGCACGTCTACAAATGTTTTATGTTCAGTTTATATGCTAGAAGGTGTGTATTTGGAAACAGCCCTGTGTTATTTAGCTCAGATGTAAACTAAGCTAATGCTAATCTGCTAGCTCTGTCTGTATAAGTGTGATATTAGAGGAGCTTAATTCCAGTTTATGGGCATGATTGTCATTATTGTTTACTGATTTGTACATTCTATATTTGTTACAGAAAATCATTCATTCATTCATCCATTTATCAGTCATTCTACATTTATTTGTCGCTCAGCGTTCATTTATTGAACATTCATCATTCGTTGGAAATCCAGGTGCCGTACTCTATTAAAGAGGATAAAGTCAACACCCACGATTGCTTGCACATCAGCTACACCAAAGAACTGCTAACCACACCATCCCTGCAATTAATGATGAAAGTGGTATAAAATATACTGACAATGAAAAAATGTATTTATGTTTTAAAAGTTTTCATCACTCATTATATACTTCAGATTTGTCTGCCAACCCCTTCGCTTTGAATGACTTCTTTAGATCGCTGAATATTCCCCGTGTAGATCCAGAACTGTCTACTGAATTAGAAAAAGACTTCTCAGCCATGGAGATAGCCTCAGCAGTTAGTGCTATGCAAAGTGGTAAAGCCCCAGGGCCAGATGGCTTCCCAAATGAGTTTTTTAAGCAATTCTCAAATCAAATCTCCCCGTTACTGCTATTGGTATTTGAGGAATGTTTTGTGTCCAAGTCCTTACCTCCAACCATGCGCCAAGCAGTTATTTCTTTGCTACTTAAAACAGGAAAAAACCCTCTTGATTGCAGTTCATGTCGGCCTATTTCACAGTTGAACACAGACACAAAACTCTTTGCCAAAATTCTGGCATGTCACCTTGAAAAGATTATTCACTCGATTATTGCACCTGATTAAATAGGGTTAAATGATTCACTTTTTTATAACATTAGGAGATCATTATCCCCCGCCGTGGCTGATAGGCCCCGAAGGGGGATCTTGAAACAGTCTCCGTATGTCCGTCCGTTCGAACGTTTCTACCTATATCTCGGCAACCCCTGGGCCCACAGTGACCAAACTTCACATGTGGATACATCTCAGAGGGGGAAGGGATACTATGGTGACCTTGACCTAATTTGCATATTAAGTAGGTCACAGGGTCACGAAGTGCTTAAAACACATTTTGGGCTCTGGAGGCCTAGGTTTTTGACCTAGGGCTCTGAAATTTTATACACACATGATACACACTCCAGGGATAACCTCCAGTACACCAAGTGACCTGACCTTGACCTTGAAGGGTAGGGTAGGGTCTGAAGTTTGCTCATCATGGTTGCACAATACATGTATTTTCATATAAACATTTCTCCTCATTTCTCAGCAGTTCCTGGGCCCACAGTCACCAAACTTCACACATGGACACTCCACCTGGGGAGAAGGGGCACCATGGTGACCATGACCTAATTTGCATATCAGGTTACAGGGTCACTAAGTGCATAAAAACACCTTTTGGGCTCTGGAGACGTATTTTGACATAGCTTATGAAGAAGACCTTTCAGATTCTACATAATTATCTACTAGGACCCATGGAACACCCTCTAGTGTACCAAGTGTGCTGCCTTAGAGCTGGCTTTGTGAGAAAATATAAAGCCCTCCGGCGGGGGATTAGCCCAGCAACGGCCTTCTTGTTTAATATTCTCTATGGTCCCACTCTGAGCGTTCCCGACGATATTGAGGTCGTTCTCTCACTCGATGCTGAAAAGGCCTTCGACCGGGTGGAGTGGGACTACCTTTTCAAGACTAGACATTTTTAATTTTGGGCCTAAATTCATATCCTGGGTTAAAATTCGATATACTCTACCAATGGCAGCCGTGTGCACGAATGACAATCTGTCCACCTACTTTGAGCTCAAACGAGGCACAAGGCAGGGATGCCCTCTGTCACCACTCCTATTCATTATTGCACTTGAACCGCTTCTATCAAGGTCATCCATCGAGCAGGTTCAGAGCATAAAGTCTCACTTTATGCAGATGACATGTTATTGTTTACCAGAGACCCTCTATCAAGCATTGCTAAACTATTAGCTCTACTCTCAAAATTTGGAAAAATATCAGGCTATAAAATAAAGCGCCATAAAAGTGAACTTATACCCATTACTAAAGTGGAGGAACAGCATTTAATGTCAGTCCCCTTTAAAATAAGTCCCCAAAAGTTCAGATATCTAGGCATATGGGTCACTTCAGACTACAAAGATCTGTTTAAGGCTTCTCCAATTATCTCACTGTTTGGTGTGCCCCCGGGGACCACTCCTCTCCCTGGGCACTTTAGAAATGTGATGGCCTTTTGCACCCTACGAGCCAGGAGACTTATTTTACTTAAATGGAAGGATACCCATCTGACAACATATGGCCAATGGATTAGAGAAGTCATGTGTCATAATCATTTAGAAAAAAATAGATATACCATTAATGGGTCCACCAGAAAATGTGATATTACCTTTTGTTTTCTCTTTTGTAGAAAACATGGCAGCTGCCAATATTGAAACATAACCCAAGTGACTATGTACCTGCTATTTTGTTTTACTTTTTATTTTCTCTCTTGTTGTACATATGTTTAAGAATGTGCTTAGTAAACTTATAGATAGTCCATTACCTGTGGGTGGGAGGGTGGTGGGATTATTATTGAGAAATTGATGTAAAAGTTCCGTGTTTATATTGTTTTGTTATATTTGAAAATAAAAAGACATTGTTCAAAAAAAGATGGTCATTTTGAATGACTATCAGTAATTAATTTTTAGAACTTGCAAATGAATAGAACTAACAATTATGTCTAATTGGCAGTAAATCACAATGATAAAATTAGAAATGAGTATCATACTGAGCGAAAATATAAACCACATATATACACAAATATAAACTTCTGCTTTTGCTCCCATTTATAATGAGCGAAACTCAAAAGATCGAAGACTCTTTATGTACACAAAAGGCCTATTTCTCTCAGATGTTGTATATAAATGTGTCCAAATCCATCATATTGAGTACTTCTCCTTTGCCGAAATAATCCCTCCATATCACAGGTGGCAGATCAAGATGTTGATTAATCAGCAAGTTTATTGTATGTGTGTGTGTGTGTGTGTTAGGCTGGCCACAATACAAGGAAGGACACTCTAAGATGTATATTTTGTAGTGTATGGCTACGGTGATGTGGGAGCCAAAACTTTAAATGTGTATAGATAGAGAAGGGCATGGATTTAATAAGTTGGCATTTTTTATTGAATGTTTGGAATATCATATAGCAATCAAACTCTAAACTGAGGAGAAAAATACTTTTGTGTATTTAATGACCAAGTGCAGCTATTTAAGTACAAGTCCAGTTTACTTGAACTATTCAGGTGGCTTGTCCTTGATTAAGATCACTAAACAGCAGAAAGATCGATCATAAGCATATAATGTTCAATTTAAGAGGGAAATCCAACCCAAAAAACTGTACTGTCATAAAAATAACACTACAAGTTCAAATAAAACTAGTTTCTTTATATTACTGTAGTTGGACTTAAATTATACTTTAGTCCTGTTAAATGTGTTCAAGGAAGTGTTGACAAAGCTCTGAGCAGCACCTCTGTACCTCTTTGATCCTTTTGACTTGAATGAAGTGCTCTTTTCCCCAGATATTCTCATCCTGAAGAGAAAACACAAAAATGAGGAGACAATTCTTGTTTTTATTGTCCATCATGATCACACAATGAACAATTTTGAGGTGACAATTTCAGGTTTAAACACCATAAAATGTGCCAGAAATCCATTTAGGTGGGTAAAGGCATCATTTGTAACAACAGCACAGGGTTTATCTCAGTATCTGCAAGAGTCTTTCAAACTGTTAATGCAAAACTGACTAAGTGAAGCTGTTTAGTGCGAGCTGACGCCCCCTTGTGGGTTTACCTTGGGATGTCTCAGCTGTCCTTTCTGCTTGGCTGATTGCCATGACTAACGATGGAGAAACAACAATATGAAGGTTTTAATCAAACAGCATGGCATGTAAAACACAAAAGGTGCCACAGATTGTTATTGATGATGCTCTACCTGGAAGGCATGGATGATGGCGATGGCATCACTCAGTGTGCCTTGAGCATAAGACAGCTTGCTCCTGCAAAGACATAGAGCCGTTCAGTACACAAACACAAAACACTGTAGGCATCACACAGGAGCCAGCAAGTGATCCAATCTGAGAAGTGGCTGACGAAGAGATCTAAACCTGCAGGATAAAAGATACCACAAGTTTAAAAATGTATAAAAGATTTCAGAAGAATATAGCACATGATGTACAAGGCTTTTGACTTGCCATTCATTGATGTATCCACAACTCAATCAATAGAATGCATGCTAAATCAACAAAAGCATCATGTCCACACAAAAACACTAAACAGGGGTGTCAAACATACAGCATGTGGGACAAAACCAGCCCACAAGAGGAAATATTCATTGCAAATATAACACATGGTCGATGGACAAAATTAGGATTAGCAATTTTCTTTTTTTCAGGTGTTGCAAAAATATATTTCACAATGTTTTCAACCTCTTTAGAATAAAAAAAAGCGAGAAACTTTTAGAGTTATGATTGGTTATTGATTCTTATGCTGCTTCTGAAATGAAGACTGTGTAACTGCTGGCCGTGACCCGTGACTCACCTGTGGCCAGCAAGCTGTTGCATGAATGGTATGGCAAAGAAACACTTGAGAGAGCGCGCAGCAGCTGAGAGAGAGAGAGAGAGAGAGAGAGAGAGAGAGAGAGATAGCAATAGAGAGAGAGAGAGAGAGAGATAGCAATAGAGAGAGAGAGAGAGAGAGAGATGCTGTTGTCATCAAGCACTCAGAATAACGGGATTTGTTGTCTCACACTGTTTTCGTTCAGGTAGTGCAAACAGACCTATGATGAGACACTCATGCAGGCAACCAAAGATGTGACCCAGGACTATCAACTTTCCCAGGTACAGGTCCACAGGCAGGTGGGCCAGCACGCGGCCCAGGAAGGTGAGCTGGCCGTCCGCGTTTCCATCTCGTCCACCACTCTTCACAGACAATGCTCCCATCTGCAGAGTTAAGAGCGAATATTAACTCACACTTTATTATAAAGAAAACACAGAAAAAGACATTGATCTTGGGGTTTAAATAAGAATAGTTTTTTCAGCTGTTCTTTTTACCACAGCAGGTCATTCCACCTCACGCTAAAGGTCTTTGTTGACAAAATTAGACCTTCAACTGGGATATTAATCCAGTTCTTGCTACACTCAGCCTTAACACTTAACCTAATGCCTTTCCAGAGGAGACTTTGATAGTGACTATAAAGGAAGTTGTACTCTAATTCTTGTAGCTAAATAACTATCGAAAAACATCACCGCGGACACAATCACATGCACAATTCCTTTTTCCTTCCCACTTGAAAAAGCACACGACAACACCACCACCCTCATTTACAAGCCTAACAACACAAACGCGAGCTGATCCAGGGAGAGATTAAGATCTAATGCTGAGTGACAGAGCTGAGTGGTCAGCTGTCCGCCTAAAAACATCATCATCATCATCATGACCGGCACACTGGACTCCACATTAATGCTTCTTCTTCCTGACCTCTTTGAGCTGGAGCACACTTTTCACAATGTCGCAGTAGTTGGGGGGAGAGAGTGCTGCGGAGAGAAGGGACTGGGGGTCGCCCATGTCCAGCAGCTTCACTTTCAACACGATACCAGCCAAGGGAGCGAGCTGATGGGAGAGAGGAAATCAGACCACAGCAACAAACTGTTACAGGTCAAATCTAAACGTCAAATAAGAAAAAAAGCACCAAAAGAGCAATGCAGCCACGTGTGTTTCACGTCCTCACCAATATCTCAGGAATCATGTTGTCTGGAACCTCATTCTGCCAGAAGTCTCTGGTGACAAGACGATAACAGTAGCCCCTGGACACTCGTCCTGCCCTCCCTGACATGGAAGAGATGTGAAGTGTGAGAAGAACCGAGGCGGGTGCATACTCACACTTGACAGTGACACTTCAGGACTGTCGTCACCGCACCTCTGCGCTGGTTACAGTTGGTTTTGGAGGCCCAGGTGAGACACAACGATTGGTAGTTTGTCTCCTGGTCCCACACCAAGTGCCGCATGAGGCAGAAGTCGATCACTATGAGGAGAAAATGCAGAATTCAAATTTGTCAATAATAAAACTAAGTAACAGTTGTGTGGCACATGAAAAATTATCAAAAGAATGTGCAATACCACATATTAGCAACGACAACACCAACAAACTTGTTGGTACACACAACAGCAGTATTTCCAACTTAACTCAAATAACCTATTTTCGCTAAGTGTCGAGAATATTCATCAGTCAGAAGTTTGTTGTTAGCTTGTCATGCTCTTCACTGCACTGATCATGTTAGTATCAAGCAGGATGCCTGACCAATGGAGAACTTAAACAAAGAGAAATTATGCGGTCATCTCTACCACCAACAGAGCGAATACGACTTTTAAATAACAAAACGTAACTCCGATACTTACCTCAGAATTAATAATGGTCATAGGGCTGGGTGATATGGCCTCAAATCTATATCATTGATCAGTTCACCTCGATAACGATAAATGGACGATGACTCCACTGCACAAAAACAATGTTTGTCCAATATATGTAGCAGTTATGTTGATAGTACGACTCCCCTGGACCTATTTATTGCCACTTTAAAGGACGGTAAAACTACAGTCTGAAAATAAATGAAGAAAATACAAATGAAGTACTTTAAGTGAAGATGTATTGAAGAGCTGATAAGCACAGATGACTTGAAATGAGAAGGACTGAGGGCAGATTAAACTGTGAATTTCTCTGTATTGCACCTGAGAATGGGATTTCTCCACAGTGATATGAAAGAAGATCTATCTAACCTCATTCTCTTGAAAGTACTTGCATATTTTGTGTGTAAAATGATTTTTCACGTCCAGTCCAACGGAATGCGCGGCACGACACGGCGCTCTGCCCACGACGGAGGCGCGGATTCCCACAGCTGCCGTCACTCTGCCCGCTGATTCTAAATACGGAGGATTTGCTTCGATGGCTTCTAAAGCCGTTCACTGCAGCCACTGCAGCAGCCGCTACAACTTCTGAACCTCCCCCATTACCTCCTCTCTCCATTTTTGTTACAGCCTGGATGGGGGGAATCATGTTTCTCACGCAGTACAGTGTCTTAAAGGGACAGGCCACCTACACACACTCAAAAACAACCTTTCTTTTCTTTTCTTTTCTTTTTTAAACACCGAATATACCAACATGGGCAAAATGACCTTGGTAATTTCCGTAAATTTCAGTATTGGTAAATGTTCAGTTTAATGCCCAGGCCTAAATGGTCATATAACTGTAATATTGTACCTAAGTCTAAGGTCTGATTTACTCATTAAGTTTAGCTTTACATCAGTTGTCAAATATTGGTGATCACATGTTAATTTGGTGTGTTTGAGTGAGTCAGACATGATTCAAATCAGAAATTATTTTTCGCTGTAGGTGGTTTCTGTGAGGACGATGTGATTTTCAGCAGTCATAAGCAGGACATTTAACAAAATAACTGAACTTTAGGACCACGGAGAGCAAGTAGAGGTGCATGATCCACATTTTGTCACTTCCGATCCAATCCTGGTACCTGAATTTGTTTATCTGCTGAGACCAGAGCTCTGTTTGCTTTAATATTATTATTATTATTATTATCAGTATTGTTGATTTTATATGATGCAGTAATAAACTCCTGTTTGCAGTAAAATATGAAATGTAGGAATGTTTGCATGTATTCTCTCAAAAGACAACTTGAGGTTAGTATAAGGTGAGAAACGGAAGCAGTACAAAGTATTTTACTTCCATGTGGACAATGTGGGGGGTCCGTGTGACGTCATCATCTCATAATAAACTAATTCTATCTTTAAAACTTCATAATCACTTTATTAATCCCTGGAGAAATTATTGAGCAATGCAGCACAAACAGAATTTTTTCCAGCTCTAACACAGCACAAGCAATTGGGACTGTTTTCAGGGAGTTTAGTGTGGAGGAGGACGCAGCTTCACAGAGGTGTGAATCGCCTGCTGACAGTGTGGAGGAGCTGCTGTTCATTGTTTTGATGCCGCGATCAACGCTGTTCTCCTGGGCGAGGTGTTTTACAACAGTGATGCCTGGCATCAGAGGCTTTGGATTTCCTGACTCATTACTCCGCATCTCATTGAGACCTGCCTCCGCTGAGGAAATCCATTCCACATTTTGCAGCTAGCGAGCAGAGCAGCGACAGGAATCACTGTGGAGCCATTTTGACAACAGTGAAGCACAAACAAGGTTTGTAGATCGAAAATCTTCACAGGTTGGATTGGAAATTTCCGATTTGTGAAATACGTTGGTATCGGAACCCGATACCAATACTGGATCGGATTTGCCCCATTCCTAAGAGTAAGCTCAAAGTTTTATCGTGTCATTAATTATATATAAAGTGAGCAACATGTATATATGTTCACATGCCAATTTTGAACATTAACCCTTGTGTGGCGTTCAAAAAAACTTCCTTATGTGGCGTTAGTGGCTGTTTTCAGCCACTAACTTTGACAGCCGTAAAATTATATCAGAAGAATATTTTTTTCAACTTTTTTTTGCATAAATCTGTTAATCAACCTCAGTCCTGATCAAAACTACCAATTTTTTTTTTTAAATAGTAAAAATTAACCCTTTAAATGCCCAGTAAGAAGATGAAGTCACTGATTTTGGGAGGGGAAAAACACAAAATTACCTCTTTTCAATATAATAAATGATCAGAGACAAGAAATGTATTACATGTTATCACGGTCTTGGATATGTCAAAGATTAGTAATGCAACTGACTTTGAAGCATATTTAGTTTTTGTGCAGCATCAGCTTTTCCAAAAAACTCCCTTATGTGGCGTTGGTGGCTGTTTTCATCCACTAACTTTGACTGCTGTAAAAATATATTGGCAAAAAAATTTTGGAAATTTTTTTTGCATAAATCTGTTAATCAACCTCAGTCCTAATCAAAACTACCAAATTTATTTTTAAAAATAGTAAAAATTAACCCTTTAAATGCCAATTTAGAAAAGAAAGGCACTGATATGGGAAAAATACACGCATTATTATCTATTTTTTATATAAAATGTGATCGGACATCGGAATTCTTTTACATGTTATTACAGTCTTGGCTATGTCAAAGGTTAGTAATGTAATTATCTTTAAAGCATATTTAGTTTTTGTGCAAAATCAGATTTTCAAAAAAACTTCCTTATGTGGCGTTGGTGGCTGTTTTCATCCACTAACTTTGACCCCTATATAAATATATCAGATAAATATTTCTTCAAAAAATTTTTGCATAAATCTGTTAATCAACTTCAGTCCTGCTCAAAACTACCAAATATTAAAATAAATAAATTCAAAATTAACCCTTTAAATGCCCATTTAGAAGATGAAGGCACTGAAATGGGAAAAAATACACACAAAATGACTCATTTTCAATATAAAATGTGATCGGATATTGGATCTTTTTTACATGTTATTATAGTCTTGGCTATGTCAAAGATTAGTAATGTAATTATCTTTAAAGCATATTTAGTTTTTGTGCAAAATCAGATTTTCAAAAAAACTCCCTTATGTGGCGTTGGTGGCTGTTTTCATCCACTAACTTTGACCCCTACATAAATATATCAGATAAATATTTCTTCAACATTTTTTTGCATAAATCTGTTAATCAACTTCAGTCCTGCTCAAAACTACCAAATATTAAAAAAAATAAATTCAAAATTAACCCTTTAAATGCCCATTTAGAAGATGAAGGCACTGAAATGGGAAAAGATACACACAAAATGACTCATTTTCAATATAAAATGTGATCGGATATTGGATCTTTTTTACATGTTATTACAGTCTTGACTATGTCAAAGATTAGTAATGTAATTATCTTTAAAGCATATTTAGTTTTTGTGCAAAATCAGATTTTCCAAAAAACTCCCTTATGTGGCGTTGGTGGCTGTTTTCATCCACTCACTTTACAGCTGTAAAAATACATCAGATAAATATTTTTTTTCCATTTTTTTTGCATAAATCTGTTAATCAACTTCAGTCCTGATCAAAACTACCAACAATTATTATGTTTTTTTAAATGAACCATTTAAATACCAATTTAGAAGATAAAGGCACTGATATGGGAAAAATACACACAAAATCACCCATTGTCTGTGTGTCTCTGTGTGTGTGTGTGTGTGTGTGTGTGTGTGTGTGTGTGTGTGTGTGTGTGTGTGTGTGTGTGTGTGTGTGTGTGTGTGTGTGTGTGTGTGTGTGTGTGTGTGTGTGACCTTTGTGCACTGACCTTGATATAGCTAAAAAATGTAAACATGCACCCAAGTTCTCGGAGCTACACAGAGTCTACATAGAGTAAACAAAAACAAAGTGCTGGCCAGGTGGCCTTTTCATCTTGGGAAGAGGTCCCTTGGCACTCAGATTTCACAGAGTTGACCTGGGCCAAACATAAACATAAACAAGGTAAGTCTATTTCAGCACGTGCATAAGTTCTGCTGGCCATTTGCTAGTGAGAAGAGCAGGAGAAACATGAAGAGGAAATTCAGTGCAAGAGAGGCCCTGGATCTTATAATGGAGAGTGAAGAGTCATCCTCCTCAGACACCACCACCTCAGGAGAGTCCGATGCTGACTTTGCTCCACCCTCGACTTTTTTTACCACCTACCCACTTGCCCAGGAGCTCCTGAAGAGGAAATTGGCCTTGGTTGGAACTGTGAGAAAGAACAAGCCGGAGCTGCCACCCAACATTGTGCAGGTGAAAGGTGGAGGTGCTCTCTCCTCCGTGTCTGGCTTCACCAAGAACACCACAGCTGTGAGCTATGTTCTGAAACAAGGCAGAAATGCCATCCTGCTGAGCAGAAGACACCAGGAGCCAGCGCTGACGGAGGGCTCAAAGCAGAAGCCAGAGATTGTCGTCTCCTACAACCGCTGCAAAGACGGGGTTGACAATCAAGATAAGGTATGTGCCAATACATATTTACCACATGCATCCTATTGCTGTTTGCTTTCTACTGAATTTCTGTGCTTGTAAAAGATATATATTTTTTAGTTTTGATGAAGTTTCCATATGCCATGTGCAGCTATTTCCCGTTTTGAAATCAGGACTTATTGTTTTCTTCTTCGATTATCTTTTTAGCTTGTCGGCACCTACAGCGTCAAAAGGAAGACCAATCGGTGGCCCCAGGCGTCATTGTTCAACATAGTTGAGGTCTCAGCCTATTGCATTGGTTATCTTCCTGGCGGTGGATCCCTCGTGGAATGAGGGAAAACACTGCAAGAGGAGGCTTTTCTTAGAAGAGCTGGGCAACGCTCTGGTGTCTCCAGCAGTGTTGAGGAGAGAGCATCTTCCTCGAGCAGCAGTTACTGCCGCACTGGTGAGAAATGCAGGTTGCTGCAGCTGCCCCAGCAGAACCAGAAGAAGAGCCAGAGCCATCAGCAGCCACCAGCAGGTCAGGAGGGAAGAGGGGGGCCTGCATCTTGTGCAAAGGGTGAAAAAGAAGTGGACACATGCAGCCGTTGTGGAGGGCACACATGCAAAGTGCACCAGATCACATGCTGCAAGTCCTGCTGGAAGGACTGAATCCCTGCTGCTGCACAAAAGTTCAGAATGTTTGTAATGTAAGATAAAAAAAATAAAGAATTTCCTATGTTCAATCACTTTATATTGAAAATGGGTAATTTCATGTGTATTTTTCCCATATCCGTGACTTTATCTTCTAAATTGGCATTTAAAAGGTTAATTTAAAAAAAGTAATACTTTTTGGTATCAGGACTGAGGTTTATTAACAGATTTATGTAAAAAAATCGGAAAAAAAATATTTATCTGATATGTTTTTACAGCTGTAAAGTGAGTGGATGAAAACAGCCACCAACGCCACAACAGGGAGTTTTTTTTTTAAACTGATTTTGCACAAAAACTAAATATGCTTCAAAGATAATTACATTACTAACCTTTGACATATCCAAGACTGTAATAACATGTAAAAAGAATCCAATATCCGATCACATTTTATTTTGAAAATGAGTCATTTTGTGTGTATTTTTCCCCATTTCAGTGCCTTCATCTTCTAAATGGGCATTTAAAGGGTTCATTTTTAAAAAAATGTTTTAATATTTGGTAGTTTTGATCAGGACTGAAGTTGATTAACAGATTTATGTGAAAAAATTTTGAAGAAATATTTATCTGATATATTTTTACAGGGGTCAAAGTTAGTGGATGAAAACAGCCACCAACGCCACATAAGGAAGTTTTTTTGCCGACAGTGCATTATTGACCGAGGGAAAAATTTAAAATCAAATTTTTAAATTGCATGTAAAAGTAAGCTTCCTCAGCAAAAATCATGCCATTTGAGCCAATACAGTGAAAGTTATAGTCAAATTAAGAGGAAAAATTACTCCAAGTGGACGTTTTTTCCCCCAATGCCACACAAGGGTTAAAGCTCCAGTTTCCAGTATGGACTTTGGACTCGTCACTCTTTAATTTCTTTGTAAATTTTTTACAGAGTAATTCCCTGAACATGTGTCACCCGCTGACTCCTGTGCAAGCTTTGCGAACAACCGTAGTCAGAACACAACAGGACACCATATGGCAACGTAGAACTGCTTTGTATTAGTCGTCAAACTGTGACCCTACACTCGGTGTGTGTTCTGTATGAGGGGGGCCGGTCCTGGAGTCTACAGCCTGTGTTGTATTTCTACCTTCTATCCAAGTCTCAAAGTACTCCAGTTATAACTTCACATCACAATGGTTATGATTAACCTCTTAAGAGGATTAAAATAATTAATTAATTCATTCTTTAATGCATTTAAAAGGGACAATGTACAGTTAAAACATAAATGTTGCCATTTGATGCACTATACCAGATTGTAGCTTTAAGCTAATTTGCATCTGTAGTCCCTTGGCAGGTCACAAAAATACAACACAGTAACAAGACAGATTAAACAGTATACAGGGATAAAACACCACAACAACATGGCTACACACGTCTGCGTGCAACTCCCCCCACCTCCCTCATCCCACCCACGCCCACACCCACACACACAAAAAGAAGTCTAAGGACCAAGCTAGTGGTTGCAGAGCTGAGCAGCTTTTAACAGATTTTTTTAGGTTAGATTTGAAGACTCTGAGAGAGCTACTGCCCCGTACGGCGTCAGGTAAGGTATTCCACTGGTTTGTGGCTCTTACAGAAAAAGCAGATTGCCCCGCTACAGTGCGGCGAAATGGTATGGTACAATCTCGTATGGAGGATATTCTAGTGGATCTGATGGAATCTGACGAGCGAGCGTGGACAAAAACACATAATGGCTGTGGGGCCAAACCATTAAAAATTTTATAGACCATACACAAATTGGCGAATAACCTAAAATTCTCAAAGCTCAATAACTCATGTTTCTCAAGGATCCTACAATGATGATAACGAATTGGCTTTTTGTCCAGTGTTTTTAAAGTTTGTTTGTATAAAGACTCCAGAGGTCTCAGAGTAGATTCACCAGCCTGCCCCCTGCAGGTGATACAATATGACATGCGGGACAGAATCATGGCGTGCATAAATATCTTGGCTGCATCCAGAGAGAGACAATTTCTGATGTGTTTAAAATTAACTAAATTGTATTTTATGGTTTTAACCATTTTTTTGACATGTTTCTTAAAATTTAAATTTGGATCCAGAAACACGCCAAGATATTTAAATTCAGTAACTATATCAATTCGTTCACCTTTAATGAGAATCTCAACATCAGGGATTTGTACCATGGTTTTAGAAAAAAACATACATTTTGTTTTGTTTACATTTAAACTCAAACATGATTGATCAAGCCAAAGAGTGATTCTCTCCAGTGCAGTTGTTAACTTAGCAGCTGCTAAGTCAGCTGTTTTAGCATGTACATGAACAACAGTGTCATCTGCGTACATCTGCAGATCGACATCAGCACATTGTTCAGCAAGATCATTAATATAAAGACTAAATAATAAAGGACCTAATACCCATCCTTGTGGGACTCCCATAGTACATGTCCTGTAACTGGACTGTGCATCACAGACTTTAACACATTGCCTCCTGTTTGATAAATATGACGAGATCCAAGCCAGAGCTCTAGGCGAAAAATTAAATTTAGAAAGTTTTGATATTAAGACACTGTGGTTAACTGTATCAAACGCTTTACGCAGGTCTAAAAATACAGCACCAACTACTCCTCCTTTATCGAGCCGTGGTTTAATTTGCTCTATTAAATGTAAGGAGGCAGTCTCGGTTGAATGGTTCGCTCTAAAACCAAATTGCATACAATGTAGACCAAAATTGCTGGTGTTCAGAAATGAGGTCAGTTGTTCAATGACAACCTTTTCAGCAATTTTGAAAATACTGGCAGTATGCTTATAGGTCGATAGTTACTAGCTTCAAGGCGGTCTCCAGATTTAAAAACAGGTGTGACAATGGCACATTTCCAGTCCTCAGGAAAAAGACTACGTTTAAAAGAGAGATTAATTAAGTGAGTGACAGGACAGGATAAAATATCCTTATGTGACTTAACAAACTTGGTGTCAAAGTGAAAAGCATCTCTAGATTTGGAGCTTTTCAGAGAGCTGATGATTTTTTGTACTTGTGACACATTTGTTTCTACCAGTTGGAAGACCGGGGCTGTTTTATCTAGTGGAGCAACATCCAGTTTTCTTGTTGGAAATTTTTTCCCAAGTTCACATACAGATTCAAGAAAAAAATTATTAAGAGCAGAAGCAACAACACGATTATCTTCAATTAACTCTCCCTGTACTTTTAATATAAGATCTCCTATAGATTTATGGTTTCTCCTTGTGAGATCATCTATATTTTCCCATATCAATTTAATGTTGCCTCTTGCCTCATTTAAAATATTGACATAAAATCGGGATTTAGCTGATCTTAGTTCTTGGATAACTTTGTTCCTCAAACCTTTATAAACCAGCATATCAGTTTCTCTTCTAGTTTTAATTGCCTTCCTCAGTGCAGCATCTCTAGTTTTCATCAGCTTCCATAAATTCTCATTGAACCAAGGTCAATTATTTTTGTTTTTAAATTGTGTGTTGACACTCACACTAAATCTCTCTTTCACAGAATTAATTTTGTTAGTGAAAGTGTTACACCCATAGTTCAGATCATCAGAGGATAATACATCATCCCAATTCAAACTATTAATTTCACTTGCAAATTCTTCTTGTTTAGCTTTCGGTATGCACTTGCAGATTTTTGTCTTATTTGCTGTGTTCCTAAATCTATTTTTAGACAGTTTTCTAGCACACAGAGTTAAATTATGGTCGGACAGGCCGCTAATTAAATGATAACTTTTCGTTATTCTTTCTGCTCTGTTAGTAAATATCAAGTCAATCTGTGTACTTGAGCATTTTGCAATCCTAGTTGGGTCTTTTACTAGTTGTTTTAAGTGGAATTTTTCGGTAATCATTTTTAGTTTTTTCCTTTTGGTTTTATCCTCCCAATTCACATTAAAATCACCCATAAGCAATAGTTCTTTGTTGTGATTGCACTCATTCAAGACTTCAGCAAGTTGATCATAAAAAGTGTGATCTGCAGAGGGAGGCCGATAGACACCTATAATGTTAAAAGACATTTGTTTAGACAAAATAATTTTTATCCCAACATATTCCAAAGTGTTACCCGCTTTATAAACCTCGCGCTCACACACATTTAATGCCTTCTCTTACATAATAAGAATGTAAATATTAAGCCTGCAACTGTTGTTCATTTTGCAGTTCAATTGCTCTGCAGCAGCTTTAGGCCCAATGCTCTTATTTGTTGTAACGTGGCATCCCAAGGCCCCATGTGTTCAATGGATGTGTCTGTGTGTATATTCACAGCCAATGAGTCTACACAAATATAAAACTCACCATATTTGACGTCTGGGACGGTCACTGAGCTTTCTGCAATGTTGGTGGAAAGTATAACCTGTGAAAACAAGAAGATCACCAGTCCAACATGTACACTGGACACATGGCGGAGTCAGATCGGTGGATTCCTACCTTCCTGTATCCAGGCACAGATGGCTGGAACACAAAGTTCTGCTCTTCTAGAGTCACAGTGGAGTGCAGAGGATAAACCTGTAGCCTGGAAGGTAGCAACACATCGGTGTGAATTCAACTTTAAACATTAGGCAAGATTCATTTAACATCTGTGGTGTAACCGTTGGCTTTCAGGATTTGCTCCCAACATGAAAAAACATTCAACAGACTTACCTTTTGTGGACCAGCTTGGCCAAAGCTTCCTGCATGTAGAATATTTCAAGTAAACCAGGAAGGAAAACCAGAACACTGCCTCTGTCTGATGAAGTTTTGCCACCCTCTTTGGCTCCAGAACTACTCCCAGGGGGGAAAAAAAGAAAAAGAAAAAGGGGTAAATGACAACCCTGTTTATACCCATGAGTCATGACATCCTCACCTGGTGTCTTTGCCCTCCACCTCATCAAAGCTCTGGATCAGACTGATGGCTAGGTTGTACATCTCGTCTGAGATGCGTGGTTCTTCTGGCCGAGTACTCTCAATCTGCCAAAGACAAACACAATTCAAACAACTTGGCTTCAGCCAATGAAATGTGAGCAACACCGACCATTTTTACTGTCCTCATTTTACCCTGTGAGGAAACACTTTGAGGAGGTCGTCCAGGTAAAACTGCTCAATGGAGAAGGGCGCCCCCTCCAGTTCAAACACGTGTGCTGGTTCCATTCCGCCTGGAATTGGAGTGGCAAAGTACTCGGCAAACTGTTTGCAGTTAATGGTAGCCGACATGAGGATTATCTGTGAAAAAAACAAAACGGGGTATTGGGTGTAAGTGTACATAGGACAGATGATGACTGAAATTGTAAAATATTTCCTTTAACTCAACACTTACTTTGACGTTATGAGAGTTGAAATGAAGGAGCTTTCTCAAAACCAGCAGGAGGAAGTCCATCTCCTCTGTTCGCTCATGAACCTTGATAGAGGCATTCATTATACCACTGAATCACGTAAAAATGCACATTTACAGCAGCAAAAAAATCTGGAAAGACCAACTACAAGGCAGAAAACAACTGCAAGTTATTTACAATCTAATTAAACAGGGACTGCAGTGGATCACATAGAACTTGATTTTTGTGTTACAACTACCATAAAACCATTTCTTTTACCTCATCTAAGAAAATGTGAGAGTATTCTGTGAGGCATTTGGTTGAAACCACTTTTTGGAGCAGCACCCCAGTCGTCATGTAGATCAGCCGTGTGTCCTCAGTCGCCGTCTTTTCCAGGCCAACCTTAAATACATGAAAGGACGAGTTAAATTTAGTTTAGTTGTTCTTTAAGTATTGTCTTGCTCTTGTGGAACCACCAAAAACACTGAACCTTCAAAATGGTATCTTCATTTTGAAGGTTCGATGTGTTTGGTGGCTGCACAGAAGCATCTTTTGGTGGAAAATGAGGAAAAACAGTTGTAAAGGTTGGAAACCTCTGTACTCCTCCTTTTGTTTGTTTTTTGTTGTTGTTTTTTTTTTTTTTTTTACCCCAAAACAGCTTAATTCGTAGTTAGCTTCATTAATTTCTTTCCTTGCAGCACTTGCAGTGTATGAAAATGTCATGCAGGATGACATTCTTGTGTACGATAAAAGTCGTAGTGGCTGTCATGTCTGATTGGATGCCGGTTGACATCACACAGTCAACTTATTTCCAAGTTGCAGTGTAGCTTAGAAGTCGTCAGAAACTGCTGTCTACAATGCAAACATGACCATCTGTGGCCGACTCAGGTATGAGCGACGACCTTTTAATTTACGGACTACACAGCTTTCACAATTTAAAAAACATGTTCAAAATGTCTGCAGAAAGGCCTCCTATCAAGTGGCGGAAACCAGAATATAAAGGTTGTGTTACATTACCCAAGAATTATTTCTTCTACCAATATTTACTGTTTATTATTGCTCCCACGGTCAGTAACATCATACTCAAGTGCAAAGGTCTACACCGAGCGGAGGAGACGACGGTTATTATTAGACACACAGTTCCAGAGTTCTGCATAACACAAGCAGTTATCCTAGCAACAAAGAGCACCGGAGCCTGTCAACACAAGAACACAAACACTTGTTTCAAGTTGTGAAAGAAATGTAGTCAATGTTATTTGATGAAATGAGGGCAATTGCTCATTACTTCCTTGTGACTTCTGCGGTCTTTTGATGAGGGTATATGCTCACTAACATAAAGTGTTGCTCAGGTTTTACGTGCTAATCTAGGTGTCTGTACTGCATAGAGGGGCGTGTTGCACCCACCTGATAACCCACCAGACTACCCAGCGTACACTTCCGCTGTGTAGCAACCCAGCGAGCAATACTGCTGGCTCCAATCTTCCGTGGTTGGGTGACTGCAATCTTGCATGAAGCATTTTTCTCATTGTAATGGTCCAGAATGTACTGTGGCAGCTGAGTGGTCTTGCCACTGCCTGTGGCTCCTCGAATGATCACTACGGAGTTGTTCTCGATCAGGGAAATCAACTGGAAGCACACGCACACACAGTTCAAAGAGAGGCAGTTAACAGAGGAAGCATTCATGTGCTGCATCATATCACTGAAATAATAAAGTCTTTCAAATTAAGCACAGATGGATGTAGTGCAGGTAATTGGGATTTTATAATCTGCAGTTTGAAAATACAGCGCACGCACGCACGCACGCACACACACACACACACACACACACACACACACACACACACACACACACACACACACACACACACACACACACACACACACACACACACACACACACACACACACACACACACACACACACACACACACACACACACACACACACACACACACACACACACACACACACACGTCCTGCTTTAGCATTTCCTGTTGACAAATACAGATTGGTTTATTTAAAGCTAGACATTGTCCTGCAGCATCAAATAACTTTGTGCTCATCTTGAAGAAACTGTAAAAGCTTAAGTGCTCTTATCTCCTGAGGACATAGCCACAATTTCAGTAAAAAAACCACAAAAGGACCAAAGAAACAAAATCACAGGTGAATGAGAGGATTATCAGACCACTAGACGTTGTGGCTGATTGAATGGACTCTGTGTCGTACCTTATGTCTGTTTTTAGTTATGGGCAAGGTTGGGTATGTGCAGCTGCCCAGTGGAGGCAGAGGAGTACCTAGAAATACAAAATTGGAGAGGACTAGAAACTGTTTTTCAACCAAGAAAAAAGATAAAAACAATTTTGTATATCTGAGTATGTAACCGTGCAGAAATGTAAAAAAAAAAAAAAAAGGCAGCTCAAAGGCCAATACTCACGTTCTGCAGTCTTTGGTATTTGGGCTCTTCCTCCATCTGGCGTCACAGTTCCCAGGCTGTCCTCATCAAAGACCTCCACCAAACTGAAACAAAAGTATTGCAGATTTTTTTCAGATAAACAAAACCACTGCTAACAGCAGCAATCTTAAACTGGCTCTTACACTGGATAACAAAAAAGTCTTCTTTGCAATGCATGTAGAAAACTTGGATGCTTGTTAGACGTCTGAAAAAGGCCATCTAACAACAAACAAAACATATGCAACATGAAATGAAAAGTTTTAACCGGTATAGAGGTATAACCTAGTCCATGTAAACACGGGTTGACTGGGGTTATGTACGTCTGTTACGTAACTTCACCTGATGCTTTCAAAGCTGGCCTGGAGGATTCAGAAGAAATGCTGCTCTCAAACGTCCTGATCAGACTGACTTTGTTTCACTTTCTAAATGAACACAAGTGAAATCATTTTCAACACTATTATTATGGAATTGATCCACCGACTGAATGGATTGTTATTGGTGCGTTAATCTGATCTTTTGATTCAGCGTTTATGTAAATGGATGAATTCGAGCTTTCAATAGTAAGGAATTCCCATTTAATATATAAACACATCCAATGAGGATAAAGAAGTCATGGAGGACTAGTTCATTATTGTATCATAAAAGTATGGCGATTTCGCTCCTTTGCGGTCTTATGATTACATGAAAATGGTTTCAAATCCCAGCATCTCTGTCCAATTCATTGCTCAGTGCCAAGTTGTAACTGGACTCGGTCAGCGGCTCCTCTTGACTTTACCCTCGGTTGGCTGGAGGGGGCCCATAGCTCCGTCGCCTCAGGAGCCTTCCCAGCTGTGTGCACTCTTGGTGAAGGCAGGATTTCATCACAACAGACACAAACCCTGACAGTGGGAAGAGGAGCTCGAACACAACACACCCACGGCTTGAGCGCACATATGCACTCTCATCCTCTCTCTCTCTCTCTCTCTCTCTCCAATGCACACATTTCACGCAAGCCACGAAGCAGCTGAGCTTACAACAAAGCTGCACGCTGCGCAGAGGAGAGTGAGGGGTGAAAGGAGGAGAGAGGTGACAGCTCTCAGATAGCACTGTGTGACGAACTCTACTGGAAAAACAAAAGTCTGCGTGACAGGAGCAGTGGCAAGACGAAGACGGTCAGCACAAGACCAAAAGAGAAACGCTTCCCACGACGGGGTCCAAGAGGACTGCAGCCGACATCTGGCATTTGACACAGAAGGACGTGGTCAAACAGAAAGCGCTGGAGTCAAGTTGACACAGACTCATCCATGGAGACGAGAAGCTGGAGGCTGCACTCTGCAAAAAGCTCATCTCCCCATTTCTCAACTGCTCAGAAAACAGTCAGAGGTGCAGTTTTCACAGCTGTAAGTACTGATCTTCTCTTACCGAGCCCGGCACCAATGTAATAACTCATCTCTGGACATAATGAGGAGTTGCAGTTTAGTCATTAAACTGAAAAGCTGTTTTACAACAGCTCAATGTGTGAAGACACTTGTACAGTTTGTGTTTGAGGTTGACCTGGGAACCTGCAGAGTGTGTAATTGCTGGATCCATCGGCTATAACACTTCAGCTAGTTTCCCTGAAGTCATCACAATGAAGCAAGAACCAGCGGCCAGACAGCTTATTAAACTTATTTCTCTCACTGTCAAAGGTTGAAATGCATTGAAGAGCCACAACAATGCAGATAATTAGTTATTTCTGCAGATCAGCCTGCAATGGCCGTAACTAATGAAGGAACAATCAGTCCAGTGAATTCAAATGTATTTAAGCAAAGCTGCTGTTGTGGATGTTCTATGTGTACACCACGATGTAGACAAACATGCAGTTGCTGCTCCTTCAGTCTTTAGGGAGCGTGTGCCGCGAGGACCATGCCGCTGTTCAGCTGGATGAAATGGCCTCATGAGACATGGAGACAAGCTCAGGAGGAGGCGCCGTCTCTGAAGAGCTCGGGGGTCGTTCCCAGCCGCATGTTGATCGCAGAGCTCCTCTGGCACGTGGAGGAACGAGAACGGCTGGCCAGAGAAGTGGAGCGGGAGCACCGGCTGGCTCACGCTGCCCCGAGCCTCCATTGGTTCCAGAAGTACCCCCGGCTACGGACACTCATCCCCTCATCCGAGTTGCACCAGCTGGAGTTCCTGTGTGCCCAGATCCCCCCGATCCATGCAGTCGCTGTCCTCTCCAGGTGTGTGGTGGCTGTGATATGTGGCTCAGGCCTCACATGAGCACACTGTCAACAGTAGCTAGCTGCTACGGCGTCAACACGAGGCCTGACAGGAGGCGATGTGGAGAAGAGCAAAAGGGAAAAGGAGGCAGGGGCGAGCTACCGAGAAAGCCATCATGTGCTACCATGACAGACACAGACTACGTAGGGTGCCAACATGTGAAGGGCACGCTGGAAGGTTGAGTGAGGCCTGTTTAGACTCAACATCTGTTAGTCAGAACGGAAGAAAGGTGAATGAGTTGTTAGACATGGTTGAGCACTGTGACCTACTTAATCATTTCCCATAAAAAACCACTACTCGGTCACTCCTGTGTGTTTATATAACCAGATAACTGAAGAACATACATGATATTCATGACACTTGTTTGCCGCTCTCCATTCAGGATAAAATCTTCATGATTGGGGACGTTTTGAGAGGGCTGTGGGGGATATATCCCACTCTCGGACCAGGTCTACCTGCCTTAACCGCTTTCAAAAAAGGAACACGATCCTCCCGTGCTCCACAGTGATCCATGTTATGCAACTACAGAGTTGGACCAAACACCTAAAATAACTGTATTTTGAAATCTAAGTGATGCAGAGCAGAAGTAAAAGCCACACTGGTGACAGTGGTGTTATGTTTCTATTACAGGTGGCACATCAATATGACCTCAATATGAAACTAAATCTAAAGTAAACCTGCATCCCTCATCATTATATTTACAATAACGTATTAAACCAAGGACTTGCTTTATGTTTGAATTATTTTTCTAGAAGTCACACATTATTTGTCGCTCTTAAATCTGATGCCATCTGACCCACCACCAGGCCACTTTAATACTATGACCCTTCTGCTTTTATCACAAACTGCACCTTATTCATAACACACAATTTAAAAACTGTCAATGTCAGAAGTTTGAGCCCTTTAAACATTGAAACATGACGACTGCAGTCTGCAAATGTGGCGACTCGACATTCTGCTGATAGAAATCTTTGGTGCACGCCTCCACAGGTTCCGTGAGGTGCTTGCCTCCAACAACATTGGGCCCTGGGAGCTGTCGTCCATCTTCAAGCAGGTGCTGAGAGACTTCCTGAGCCAGAAGGAGCACATGGACCAGGCTGAGTTCCCGGTGCAGCCCGCCACCTTTGCACCCATGCAGACCTGGACGAGCCGGTACAAAATGAAGCAGAGCTTCGTCACACCCACCGTCCCACACTGTGGAGACCACCCGAGAGAAGAGATCCCAACGGTCTCTGGATACGTGGACCGGACCATGAGGAACTCCAGTTCATTCACAGCGCACAAAGACTGGGATCTTCCATATTATTACCCGATGCCTCTCAGGGCCAAAGAGACGTACAGCACCACGCTGTGACACCCTCGCTCCCCATCACATGTTTACATATTCACAGTATTCACACACACTGTGGCTTCTATTAATGGAATTGGTTTTCATCATTTAAACTGAACATGAAAAGGTGTGTGTGAAAAAGAAACCTAATGGAAATGTATTTTTAACATAAAATGACATAAGCCAGAAAACAGGGGCTGAGACTTATTTCATTTTTGTTTTGTAATCATCCAGTTATCCTTATAGTATTCTAGTATGTTTACAAAACTACAATTGTGTGACCATTTCGGTCAATTCTATTTTAATGTCATGGCAGCAAACAGCAAAAATAAAAATCTATAATTGACTAGTTATGCAGCATTTTTTCATGTTTCTATTTGGTTAATACATGTTTCAAAAATGTCAAAAACAAACAGTCATGTCTCAAACACAGGGATATTTAAAATCAGGGGTTTTGAAGTGTGGGAGGACGAGCATCTTCCTAACAGAGCAGATAATATCTGCTGTTAGGCTCCATAAGCAATAAACTAAAATAAATATTTATCTTCAAGTTCTGATTAATTACATCATATGCAACCGTTTGCATTAAAGTGTTTTATTACTTTAAGTTGTCTTATAAATTCTAATGTAAAATTGCATCAATTTGCGGATGATGTGGTTCTGTTGGCCCCATCAAGCCTGGATCTCCAGCGTGCACTGACACGGTTCGCAGCCGAGTGTGAAGCAGCTGGGATGAGGATCAGCACCTCTAAATCCGAGGCCATGGTTCTCCACCGGAAAAAGGTGTCTTGCCCCCTCCAGGTCGGTGGAGTGCCCTTGTCCCAAGTGGAGGAGTTTAAGTATCTTGGGGTCTTGTTCACGAGTGGGGGAAAGATGGACCATGAGATCGACAGGCGGATCGGTGCAGCGTCTGCAGTTATGCGGTCGTTGTATCGGTCCGTCATGGTGAAGAAGGAGCTGAGCCAAAAGAAGAAGCTCTCGATTTACCGGTCGATCTTCGTTCCTACCCTCACCTATGGTCATGAACTATGGGTCATGACCGAAAGAACGAGATCCCGGATACAAGCGGCTGAAATGAGCTTCCTCCGTAGGGTGGCTGGGCGTACCCTTAGAGATAGGGTGAGGAGCTCAGTCACCCTTAGAGATAGGGTGAGGAGCTCAGTCACCCTTAGAGATAGGGTGAGGAGCTCAGTCCCCCTTAGAGATAGGGGGAGGAGCTCAGTCACCCTTAGAGATAGGGGGAGGAGCTCAGTCACCCTTAGAGATAGGGGGAGGAGCTCAGTCACCCTTAGAGATAGGGGGAGGAGCTCAGTCACCCTTAGAGATAGGGTGAGGAGCTCAGTCACCCTTAGAGATAGGGTGAGGAGCTCAGTCACCCTTAGAGATAGAGTGAGGAGCTCAGTCCCCCTTAGAGATAGGGGGAGGAGCTCAGTCACCCTTAGAGATAGGGTGAGGAGCTCAGTCACCCTTAGAGATAGGGTGAGGAGCTCAGTCACCCTTAGAGATAGGGTGAGGAGCTCAGTCACCCTTAGAGATAGGGTGAGGAGCTCAGTCACCCTTAGAGATAGAGTGAGGAGCTCAGTCCCCCTTAGAGATAGGGGGAGGAGCTCAGTCACCCTTAGAGATAGGGGGAGGAGCTCAGTCACCCTTAGAGATAGGGGGAGGAGCTCAGTCACCCTTAGAGATAGGGGGAGGAGCTCAGTCACCCTTAGAGATAGGGTGAGGAGCTCAGTCACCCTTAGAGATAGGGTGAGGAGCTCAGTCACCCTTAGAGATAGAGTGAGGAGCTCAGTCCCCCTTAGAGATAGGGTGAGGAGCTCAGTCACCCTTAGAGATAGAGTGAGGAGCTCAGTCCCCCTTAGAGATAGGGGGAGGAGCTCAGTCACCCTTAGAGATAGGGTGAGGAGCTCAGTCACCCTTAGAGATAGGGGGAGGAGCTCAGTCCCCCTTAGAGATAGGGGGAGGAGCTCAGTCACCCTTAGAGATAGGGGGAGGAGCTCAGTCACCCTTAGAGATAGGGGGAGGAGCTCAGTCACCCTTAGAGATAGGGTGAGGAGCTCAGTCCCCCTTAGAGATAGGGGGAGGAGCTCAGTCACCCTTAGAGATAGGGTGAGGAGCTCAGTCCCCCTTAGAGATAGGGTGAGGAGCTCAGTCACCCTTAGAGATAGGGTGAGGAGCTCAGTCACCAGGGAGGAGCTCGGAGTAGAGCCGCTGCTCCTCCACATCGAGAGGAGCCAGCTGAGGTGGCTCGGGCACCTATTTCGGATGCCCCCCGGACGCCTCCCCAGGGAGGTGTTCCGGGCATGTCCCTCCGGTAGGAGGCCTCGGGGCAGACCCAGGACACGCTGGAGAGACTATGTCTCTCTATGGCCTGGGAACACCTTGGGGTGCCACAGGAGGAGCTGGAGGAAGTGTCTGGGGCGAGGGAAGTCTGGGCAACTCTGCTCAGACTGCTGCCTACGCGACCCGGCCCCGGATAAGCGGCAGAAAATGGATGGATGGATGGATGTTTTAGTAGTGTTGAAAATAATTTGTATATGTTTTAAAATAATCAATTAGACTCTCCGCCATCTAGCAGGAGGTGCTGCAGCACCATTTGTTCTCATGACCTCATGCTACAGATACTGCAAATTTAATTTGATATCTATATAAAGCACATTGAATAAATTAAATTACAAATCATATTTCAATAAATATTCAGAATTATTCAAGTATTTTAAGCCCCAAATGCCTTGTTTCGATAATTGAAAATATTACTTGACAAACACTTTTGTAATAGAAAAAAAATTATAACGTCTAATTACACGTCATAAAGTAATATATTGACAAAAAGACACCTTTATACGTCAACGATTATTTTAGTTAGCACCGTCAGCCACGTGACGCCCTCACAGCAGCGCGGACGGAATCTTAGCATGCTAACTAGCGAGCTAACGTTTTCATACCTGGTCTGTGTCGACGACGTCCCATCTACTTTTGTTTCAGGCACTTCTTCCGAGAGTTTAATGTTTGCAAACGCGGTTCCCGAGGTGAACCAGTCTGAAATCTGCTCTGCAGTGAAGGCTTTCTTCATTTTTCAAGTTTTCTTTATCAGCATGTCCCTTCCGACGCTCCGGGGTGCTGAGCTGTGTCCGAGGGAGCTGCGAGGGGGCGCTGTAGCCTCCGGTGGACGTAAAGCAGACAACGTGTTCAAAAACCAGATATAAATCCTTATTACTCCTGTTTCAGTTTCCAAATCTATTTGATTTGTTAAAATATATTGACCCAATGAAATGGGGGTCAAACATAAGGCTCCATTAGCCCACCAAACAGTCTACAAAATAAAGAAAAAAAAAATCTATATTTTGAGTAGGAAACACAACAGAGTCCTGAGCTGATATATCATGTGTGCTGCCATGAAAAGTAGCCTTAAATCCATGTCATCAGCATGAGTTTGTAAAAACATGCATTTGCTGAAGAAGATATTTGGATATTTCACTGTATTTTGTACCTGAAATGTTTCAAAAATGACTACAATCACCACATGAAACCATTTCACGTGGAGACTGTAGTCATTTTCAATAATATTTTGCAAAAATATAGACCTTTCCATCACACATTTACATTTAAAAGTTAAGAGCAATCAGATTTCTGACATCATTGGTGACCTCTCGGGACAGGACAATCAGACTGACTATCTCAGGAGACATAAATGAGCTTTTCTCTCAAAACAACACATATCATGAAGATATAATCCCACAGCCAAACTTCCTGGCCATGAAAAACCTTTTATTACAATATAGAGGAAGTAATATCTGCCCACTACGACAAACATTTTTTTAAAAATCAGATAGAAATCAAAACATGGACTCACTCATTAACAACAGACAAACATTAAAACATTAGACACAAACATGCAGTCTGAGACAAATGTGAAAAAACAAGTCCTGACGTATAGATGAAGGTGGAGCTGCACCAATGGAGGTTTTGTCACAGCTGGAACAACCTCCATCAAAACACAAGAGGTAAAATTACATAACTTGTGTCACAGGTGACAGAAAAACCCCCAACTAATAACACATGACAATATTTTGGCTGTTACGCCACCGTTACAACTGTGAGTTATATTTTTCAAGAAGAGCAAAATAAACTTGGGAGAACGTTCACTGTTCAGTTACAGATGAGAGCTTCACATAGCCTCCTGAGGACATCCTCCGTTCTCCCTCAGTGAGCAAATCTCTGCCCGGAGCTTTTCATTTTCCTGCAAATAAACAAGGAAATGTATAATGTATTGAAAGCATGTCAAGTGATCAGATATTACATCATTTATTGGTTTAGAGGGAATGTAGCGTACCTCTTGAAGTTGGGTGTTGTCTTTTTTGAGTTTGACCAAATATTCGATCTTCTGTTTGTGGTTCTTGTGTCCCACCAATTTTCCATTTTCTTCCGACAGCTTGATGTTTTGATTCCGGAGAACCTCGTTCTCCTGCAGGAAAGATAATGTTTTACAGAAATCAGCCAGCCACTCCCCATCAGTTTGCGCTGCATTTGTGATGCAGAAGTGAAACGCAGTAAAACCATCAAAATATTTTTGCTGAGAAAGTGAAATTGGAGAGAGAAACTCACATGGAGCAGCTTCTGCTCCTCCTGCACCCGCAGATTCATGTCTCTCAGCTCCAGACAGCGGTTCCTCAGCTCTGAGGTCAGCTCTTGAATGCAGGTCTGAGACTGAGCCAACATGGCCTCCTGTGTCTGCGTTCTGATGCACAGAAAAAAGGAAAGACGTAGCTGCTCACCAAACATCAGTGAGGGCGTCGAGATAGTCTACAGAGCTGCCTCCTGCACAAACTCACCTTTTGTGAGCATCGGACAGCTTCTGCATCATTTTGCTCTGTTGAAGAATTCATTCAAACAGACGTCACAATGAAAATAAACATTGATATTTGTATTGCATTGACACACGAATCAAGTAAACGATGTTTTATATATATACATGTGGTCTCTGCCTTTCGAGGGGCAATTGTCAGCTTAGAAGTTTCAGGGTCCGATAAGAGTAATTCCCTCATCATCTAATTTTAATCGAGCATATAAAATGTCTGTACTTCAGGTAATAGTTGTGTCACTCAGTGAAGCGAGAAAACATCAGGCTGATAATCTAAATAAACTCATGAAGGAGAATTAGAAGATGTGATCAAATCAGTAGAAAGAAAGAAATGTCCTGGTGAGCAGTATCACAAGGAGGCCCAAGAAAAAAAACAAAGAACTAAACTAAATGACTGAAGAACGTTTTTTTCAGGTCACATTTGGTAAGTTTAAGAAGAATCTCCAGGTCGCCTTGTCTGTGTCAAAGGAAATAATAAGACATCTTAAAAGTGAATGTAGAAGGTTCACTACAAGGTGGACACATTGATGAGCCTTAAAAAGCAGGAATTAAAGTGTTGAAGTAAATTAAAGTCTGTGTAACAAGGTGGAACACATAAATAAAATCTGTACAAATCTTTCAATTAAAGCAGATTTTTTCATTTAAATCCATTCATATGGAAAACTGTGTGAATGTACCTTCTCTGCTCTCTCCTCCTGCAGGTCTTTAAGCATGGACAGTTTGATGGCATCAGTCAACGCCTCACTGAAAGACAACATTCATTGGGATTATTCCAGGAACCCTGGAGAGAGGATGACAGTGGGGAGTACAACTCGAAGAAGAAGACTTGACTTGAAAAAACCTTTATTTAACAAACACAAAAATCAATGAAATCCATGTTTATCCCTCCTCACGGAGGAAAACAATGGTTTGCAGACAATCACACAGCGTGAAACCACAAACAGGTCACACACTGTGATGGGCTATAAAATCAACACAAGATCACATAGAATATTAAAAGTTCATGATAAGACAGTCCCCCTCACCAAGGGAGCACAGGACCCGCCTGATTCCCCACACTGAAATAAAACCAGTCAAGTTCTTTGTGAGTTTATAAAAACTGTGTTCCAGCCTCAGGTGAGCAGTGATCAGACCTTTAAAAACATGCAGTGGATCAGTAAAAGCAACACCTGAGACCTGGTTCTTCCTGCTTCACCAAAGGGAAAGTTTTGCACATGCAAAGATAAAATTCAATAAGATCACTGATGCCTTTTTGTGTTATATATACTTCGGACCAAAAAGGGGGACAGAAAAAGCCTCTGGCAGAGCCTCCACCAGCCTTCATAGAAGCGTGTAAAGACTAGTCAACCTGGGACAGGACACCACCAGATGTTCCACAGTTTCAGGCTCTGAACAAAAAGAGCTTGGATCCAGGTGGGCTCTGTATCTGTTGGTAGCTACCGCTCCATGTATCACCCTCCACTGGAGGTCACCCCTCCGCTTTTCCACGGGGGGTTTGTACAGGACCCGCCAGCTCCCTTTAGGGGACGAATCCCCACCAAACAAATCAGTCCACCTCCCTCACTCCAGCCAGCGACTGCAGATTCAGGACCTTCACACAGCTGCTGTACAGCTCCTTCCCAGGGCAGGGTTGGAAGAGGCCCAGTCTGGGCATTGTAATGGTCAGTAGTTTCCTCTTCCTCCCATCTCCCACTGCAGGACAAACCTTCAGGGAGGAGGAAACATAGTCTTCTCCTCTACTCCACTGGTCAACTCTTGTCCTGCACAAAGGAACGAAGAGGAGCAGGAAAAGACCGCCACACCTCTTCCACCAGGCGCTGCACCACTCTGCTGGACCGAACCCCCATCATCTCCGTCAGCTGCTGCGTGGCTGCAGATGGCCCACCTTTGTGATCCCTGTATGGATGAGCTGGCTTCTCAAGGTGGCTGAGGAGAAGGCCGCGGTGGGGATCAGGCAGTTATGGAGCAGAGGCTCTTCAAAGACCCACGACCCAGGCTTGGCGTCCGGACGGGAGATGTCCAGAGTCCTCCATGCCTCCATCATTGACATGTAGAAAGGAGTCAGTCCAGAAAGGTCACATTCAGCTGTGTTTGTCAGAAATAATTGTTTATTAAGTCCAAGTCTCCCAGCTTTCCTGAGCAACAGCTATGCCAGTGGCGTCCAGACAGACGAGCCACAAAGGAGCCTCTGTAAAGCCTGCAGTCTGAAGGCCACAGTCCTGGATATGGTGTCGATGAGGCCCTGTCCCCCCTCTGCCACAGGGAGATACAGGACCGACGCTCGCACCCAAAACATCCACCAGGACTTTCTGCAGTCTTTCCAGGAGGCTCGGCGGAAGGACCAGGACTTTAAGTTTGTGCCACAGAGACCAGGCGACCAGATTGTTGGCTATAAGAGTTCTTCCCCTGTAGGACAGCTGTGGTAGCACCCATTTCCATTTAGACAACCTGACCCAGCACTCCCTCCCAGTTTTGTTTCTCTCTGTCCTCATTTCTCAGCCACAGACCCAAGGCTTTTATGCCTGTGGTCCCACACTTGAGGCTTCCAGGGAGGTCAGAAGTGCCTTGAGGACACCATCGTCCCACCAAAACCGCCTCACAGTTTACTCTGGCTGAAGAGGCTTTTTCATACAGGGCTAAACTGTCCTGCAAAGCAAGCACATCCTCCTGTCCCTCTACAAAAACATTTATGTCATCTGCGTAAGCCGACACAACCACCAAGGACTCAGCAGCTCACGTTGGCAGACACAGACCCTTCAGCCGGTTCTTCAGTCTGCGCAGCAGTGGCTCAACAGCCATGCTGTACAGCTGGCCTGAGATGGGACAACCCTGTCAGAGTTCTGAGCCTGGCTCGGACCAAGGCTCCTTTGGCTCTCTCCTGAAGAAGAGACTTCAGTTGTTGCTGCTTAGAGAACAGCAAACCAGTGTCAGGGTCAGAAACATTCTGCAGTCCACTAATTTCTGTTTCCAACTCTTTAACTGCCCTCCAAATCTTGGCTGTGGAAAAGGAGGTGTACTACTGGCAGAAACTTGTGATCTGGCCCCTCCCCACCTCCCACCACTGACTGAGAGAAGAAAAACATTTTTTTTCTGCCCAGTACTTCCAAAAATAGTTAAAATTCTCACAAATATTTAAATAATTTAAAAGATTAACGTTAAAATGCCAAAAAGACCCCGTTTTTCTTTTACCAGATAAAAAACAGCTCTGCTAAAACTAGATGGTGATCCGTAAAACCAACAGGGACAATGTGGCAGCTTACAACATGAGTGAGGAAAAAGGCAGACATATAAAATCTATGCAACCTGGCTGCACTGATTCAACCATCCACCACTTTGACCCACGTAAACTGTACATCAGAGGGGTGTTTATTCCTCCACACATCCACCAGGTCAGCCTCCATCACCAGCTGAGAGAGGAACCGGGAGGACTGGGGGTAGGGTTCTGTTCCTGTCCTGTCCACACCATCGACTGGACAACAGTTCCAGTTTCCTCCCATCGCTACAGTCTCACCATGACCAATGTTTGTCACCACTGCCTTCATTTTTTCAAAAAGAGACAACCGCTCTGCACCACCACTCGGTGCATACAAATTAATAAAGCAAAAGCTTAAATCATCAATTTTCACTGTAACTATTAAAAGTCTGCCTTTTTCCAATTTCTAAACTTGATAAAATCTTTATTTTATCAAGGGTGTCACTGTGAGTCTCCTGTAAAAAGACTACATCTATCTTTTTCTGTTTGATTGTCTCCATCAACAAACCCCTTTTCTGTGCATTTCTCCCTCCATTCATACTGCATTTAGTGAGGCGACTGTCAAGGCCATCAGAGGAGGAGAGGAAAACACAGAACAGACAAAGAGAACCAACAGATAAGAAAACACCCTGTGTATGTATGATCATAATACAGTTATTTTGAAATTTTCATCTTTTTTGCCCTTTAAAGAATTTTTAACTGCAGTGACATGTTTTCTCAAACGATAGCGCTTTTTCTCATCCAGCAGTTCTGTGCTGACTGATTTTTGAAGTGTGCTGACAGTCTGGCCGAACTTGTCTGCATTAGGAAAATAACTCCTCCCATCAACCTGCCGACCAAAAGAATCCCTCAGAAACTCATTGATCTCATCCAAGGAGTAAATATCCGAGTTCTGAGAGACACTGCCTGCAAGTGATGCAGTGTCAGAGTTAACCTCATCCTCTGAGTCCAGTCCTGCAGCCTCTGGAGCAGCCTGACCACTGCAGTTCCTCCTCCATATCAACACACTGCTCCCCAGCAGTCCTCACCTGTACACCAGTACCAGCCTGAGCTTTTCCTGTTGGTTCATTTTTTTCACACTTGAAATGTTGTCCTCCACCTCCTCTGCCCTTTTCTCCTTCTGCACAGACTCAGCTTCAGTCACACTGGAGTCAGTGGCTGCAGCACCCCGAGAGGCCCAGCTCTCCACACTCAAAGCATTTACAACTCCCAGAGGTTGCATACACCATGTGAACACCCTCCTCATGCTTCACACGGAAAGACACATCCAGTGTCTGAGTCGCAGAGTCCAGAAACATAAAGCCTGTCTCCGCAGAGACTGGACATGTTTCAGCTTTGGGTCCTTGCAGCCCAAACCAACAGGACGGAAACCACTTGTGAACTCACCGAACCTCCTCAGTTCTCGCTCCAGAGCCTCACTGGAGATGAACGGGGGGACTCCGGACACGGTGGTCCGTGTGGACCAGCGGGGACACTTGAGTAAACTCGTCATTTATAACAACTCCGCTTTCAACAAGATCAGCCACAAACTTTGCGTCCTTGAAGAAAACCACCATTGCTTTATTGGTACGAGAAGCGTAGGTGATGTTCTCATATCCCAACTTCTCCCCAACCACCTGCAGCACCTGCTCCACGGTGGAGCTGGGCTGCGGCACCAACCGGACTCCATGTCTCAGAGACACGGGAGACGCCTCAGAGGACGCCATCCAGGCCACGAGACACGGAACAACTCACAAAAAACACCAATGAACTAAGTTTGAACTACACTAACAAACCATAATAATGATCATACAAAACACACAGTTGAAAAAAAGAAAGACACACAACAAAACCGCTTTTTTTCAGTAAATTAAATCGCCCTCTTTGCTCCCTCTCAAACACACGTCCACACGTAAGAAGAAGAAGACGAAGAACTCAACCCATTTTGATTTCCGTTCTGTGTGGAGTTACTCTGCTTGATGTAAAACTCATCAAGCAAACCCTGGATCTCCATTCGGACCATCTCCTTCTCAGACAACTGCATCTAGAGATACACAATGACAAGAGATGGAATTTAAAGTACCCAGACATACTGTAGTGTCAATAATAACAATGAAGGCACCAAATCATTAGTGGTCAAAATGAGTGCAATAATAAACTATTACAGGTTTGGTTGACTTTCATATAAAAATGCACCTTAAGCCGTTCGATTTCCTCGTTCTTGGCGGTTCTTTCAGCATTCAGCTCTGTTAAAAGGATCTCCATGGTGATCATGGAGGAACGCCTGTTCTCCAGCTCTCGCTCCTGGCTCTCCAGGACCTCAGACACATCTCTCTTAAAGCTTTCTGGGGTAGAAGGTGTCTGAAAAGGAAGGGGAAAAAAAATAAAAATAACATGTAACAGCGAAAATGTCTCCGGTTAGAGTCTGGGCTTTCCCGTGTTCCATATTCTCCACGGGCACTTTGTAGGTTGCCTGTTGTCTTTAAAGACTGTAGGAGTGAATGTGAGTGTGTGTGACTGACCGTCCCTCTGTGTTTAGCTCCAGGCCCCCATAACCCTAAGTTTGATAAAAACGGTATTGAAGTTTTTCACGTGAAGTCAGAGGTCAAGCGCTACTACAGGTTCTGCCATTTTGGACGTCCCCTGACTGTAAACAACACGCTAAACAGTCACACTTTAGGCATAATTTGATCAGATGTCAGAGAAGATGGACATCTTTTGTGTAGCTGCAGGCTCGTTAGCAGGCAGGAAACCTGCCCATACCTCTCATTTGATCATTTCCCTGCTGACCCCGAGAGAAGGGAGGGATGGATGTGAGGAGGGAAGGCTGGGAGACAACCAAGTACTGTAGAGTCTGCAGAGCCCATGTCATATCAGCTTGCTATTTTGTTTCTGAGTGGACCATTTTTAAGGTTTGATTACAGAAGTTAGTCCCTCCTGTTCCAGTGTCCAGACCGTGGTCGGGGAGACGAACTTCTGCTCCGGGCCTTCGGGGTCAACTCCCTCGCTTCACCGCAGTCGGGAAGCAAGACGTGGGACTCAGTTTCATGCTCAGTACTTGTAGCATCTATTTAACATTAACTCTCTACATGTACAGCTCTTTGTACCTAAGCTAGACCTGCTCCGATCGACTGCTTCTCTCACCTCCCTCCAACACACACTCGCTCACACTTCACATCATCAGTAAACACACCAGGAGGCAACAGATATGAGTTGTCAGTCACCAACTATGTCAGTTTATCCATGTATATTGTTTTTTTCTCAATCCAGACAACTCACAGCTGTGGACAGCTTTACTGTGTGGCTTGCTGACACATTGAACACATGTAAAAATGCACGTATCACTCCTAACTGCTGTTTGATGACATTGTTTACTTGTGGTTAATTGTGTTTACCAATACTTCGACGCCCAAAATGGCGGCACAACGGTTCGTGATGTCACTTAGTCACGTGTAAACAAAACCTCAATACAAGAATGTATATTGGATGAATAAATAGGCAAGTTTTACCCGAAGTAATGATTTGGGAGTGGCTGTCAGCTCAGCAAGAGGTTTGAAGATCCCATTTCTGACCGTTTTCTCCACTGCATCCTGCTGCTGTTGGACCTGAATTGAAAAGAGAGATTTCATGAAGATGCTCGTTGATTTTTCCCACAGTAAAGATCTGTTCACTCTTTGTGCAGATATTTGAAAGAGGAGCGTCACCTTCTCCTTCAGATCCCGTATGATGGCTTCCTTCTGGGCTGTTTGTTCCTGAGCTGCTTGGAGGAGACCATTCTGCTCATCTAAGACCTTTGTGAGTCTTTCAACCTCCTCAGTGGCATAAACAACCTCCTCCTCCAAAACCTCCACCTGAAGAAGAGATGGCTGTTTAAGCATTTTCTTTGTTGTCACACAATTAAGATGTGAAACCAAATTATTTAACATGACTTTAGAACACCGACTTCAGAAAATAAATCACCTCTATTTTGTTTGATGCCGTGTTCTTTTCTAAAGATAATTTCAGGTCACAGATTTCGGTCTGCATCTTGCAGTTTTGTTCTCTGATGTCTTCCCTTTCAAGGCAGGCAGCATTATATTTTACCTGGCAGAGAAAAGACAGTGTTAATCTTATCAACTGATCCAAATGGCAAACCAATATGACGGGAAATAAAATGGGAACTTGTGTCAGATGGACAAAGGTTTCAATAGAAGGAATACCGTGATGTCTTTGAAATCTTCAGTGAAGTGGCTAATGGTCTGATCCTTCTGGCTCAGTTCACTGCGCAGATCCCTGGTTTGGTTGATCAGATCCAAAACAACATCCTGTCCAACAACACAAATGTTTGTATCAGACGAGCAGCAGACACACTGAAACTTTAGCAAATGGAGATGTGGCAGGCTTACGCTGTCCTGCTCAGTCTTCTGCTCCAAGCTTTTGATTCTTTCGTGGGCAGAGGTGAGGTTCTGCTCAAGATTTACAAGATAGGAATTCTTTAAAAAAAAAAAAAAAAAAAAAAACAAGACACCCAGGTTAAACCACTGAGCTGTGATTACTGCAACACTACTTTTTGATCAAATGCAGGAAATCTGACCTGCTGTTCATTTTGTGCCATCAAATCAGAGGTTTGTTTTTTGAGTTGTGCATTCTGCTCCACAGTTTCAATCAGTTCTCTAAAGAAACAGAGAGCCAAATTAATATGAGAGCAATCTTAAATACAAATAAATAAAAAAAGCAATAACTCACTTTGATGTACTTTCTTTGTTTTCTTTTAGCTGGGCAATCAGAGTGTTTGCTCGCTCTTTCTCAGCGTGTAAAGAATTATTTAATTCCTACGGAAGAAGAAAGATAAGACAAAAGATTGTTAATATTTTGTGGCGCGCGCGCGCGCACACGCACACACACACACACACACACACACACACACACACACACACACACACACACACACACACACACACACACACACACACACACACACTATTTGAAGAGTTTGTTCACCATGACCCGCGTCTTTAATTTTTGAATTTCCTGCTGGCTGGAGCTCATCTGCCCTTTGGCCTGATCAGCGTCAAACTTGGCCTCGGCTTGCAGCTGGTCGAACGAATCCTGCAGGACCTGATGCTGCTCAAGAAGCTGCTCCCACTCCAGGCTGGAATAACCAGGGAGTGAGCATGTCAAAAAACTCAACCGAGAAGAGAACAGAGTAGACCAAAGCCAGAACACCACTGGGTCCCAACAGGCTACGGGAGTACAGGTTGAAAAATGATAGCTACAATTTACAGTTGGATTTCATAAATGTAACTGCCGTTTCTCATTCATGTACTGGGGATTGACTCAAATAGATGACATTCTCCACAACTTCATGTCAAATCCCAACTGTTGCATAATATTTTAATAATTAAATCATGGGGAAGCAAGTTTTCCATTTTTTCAAAGTTGCCACCAAGGACAAACGTATGTTGCCCTGGTCTAAAATTAGTCTGACACCTCTGGTTACGATTCGTGCTTACTGGACTTTGTCGAGTTGTAGCTGTGTGGTGATCAGACTGCTGGAGAGCTGGTTCATCTCTCTCTGCTGCTCACGCTGCCCTTCTTTTAACTCGTTCTTCACAGACTCCAGCTCCTTATCGGAGGACTCCAGCACCAGACGCAGGTCACGGATCTCAGTCCTCAGAACTGAAAGGAGAGAAAAGCCAGATACATCAATCTGTGGGGAAGCTACAGGTTTGAAAAGCTTGGGACAAACATCGAGGCCTTACGTTCTGCGGCTTGCTGTTCAGATTGAAGTCTCTGTTGCAGGTTGTTAATAGTTTCTTGAACGGTGAGATGATCGTTGTTCCTATTTGCTCTCTCAGCTGCGAGTAGCTACGTGAAAGCCAGAACAGAAAAATAAAGAGCGTGTTGATGCACTTAAAGCCCTTACTTTTTAATGACCGTTAATGAGATTTCAAACCTGATCTTTTCTCTCCAACTGTTGAGACATCACAACAATCTGCTCCTCAAGTTTGGCAATTTGCTGCATCAACCTGCTGTTCTTCAGCTCCTCCTCATTCAGCTGCGTCTGCACATTACTCACAATTTCCTGGGAACATGTGACAATTGATAATTAGACAGTAGGACTCCTCTGGCACGTCTGTATTGAGAATAGTTGCCAATGCTTTACCTGGACTTGTCTCAGTTCCTCTGTCAAGGCCATTTCAGCCATGTCTGCTGGAGGCTCCTCAGCCCAGATGTCATCTGTCCCACTCAGGTGCTCCGGGCTGGAGAGAGGCACGACACGCGATCGCAGGTTGTATGCTTTGGTGGGCGTGCTAAGAATCTGGTTTGATGGGAGTGGTTTCATATTATTAGATGATAAAGATCATGCATGTCAAAATAGGAAGAACAGCTTCTTTCAACCTGGACTCACCTTTATAGTCTCAACATGGATTCTGTTCAGTTCAGAAACCTCGTGGTTTTTATGATCGTGTGTGGCCTTCAAAATATTCTCCAAATGCTTGTTGGATTTGTCAAGATATCTTTTGTCAGCCTCCAACTGAGATATCTGTTTCCTGCAGCACAAAGCACCAGATGGAATTATACAAGACTTCACGATTGAAATGAGGTTGTTAATAGATGATGAACATTTTAGGACAGTCGATGTGCTGTGAAGAGTGATTTTCCTCATTTAATGAAGTCCTTACTTGGTGACTTCTTTGTACTCATCGAAGGCTTGAAGAGCGGCTGTGAAATCCGACTGTTTCTGAAGCAGTTTAGCATTCAGTCTCTCGATTGTAGCTGCGTTATTTGTAGCCACGGATGCTGAGGGAGCAACTGTACCTGGAGGAAAAGGATAACTGAAATCTGTTTCCTCTTATTTTACATTACTCTCACTTCTGTATTGACTTACCATCTGTAAGACCTTCCGACTCCAGAATCTTCTGGAAAGCTTCTTCCAACTCTGCAGCAACTTCAGCGGCAACCCCTTCGGCTTTGATCACCCATTCAAGAGAACGTAGCTGACGGTTTTCCTGCCTCAGGCTGTAATTTTCTGCAGCATATCGAGTCATTTTTGGATGATGTTCAACCTGAAAGGGCAGATGAGTACAAAAAAAGTGAAGACTAATAGAGTAAGATCATTATTAAAGATATTTAGCTTTTACCAGATGATAAATATGGCGAGTACCAGGTGTTGGACGATTTACGACACATTAATCCTACATATTCATAGCTGTGTTGTTGTAGCGTTAATGTGATAAGTTAGCTGATCTTTCAGGCCTGTGTTGATCCATATAATGACTGATGTACTCATTAAGTGATTGTATGATTTTGGTTTGAGATAATCAGTCATGACGGACGTTTGCCATTTTCAACGGCATGTGCCCTCCTCAACCAGCTCACACAAGGATGCAATGGTCAGCTGTCATGCAGAATTTGGCACAACACCTACTTTTGAAATAATTTTGTCACAAGGAGCAGGAAAAGTAGAGATAAACCAAAACAGCAGTACTAATAATCATTTGTTAGTGAATCTCCACCAAAGTTACTGGCTGTTCCGGCAACGTCATGCTTCCACTACAAGGCTACGTCATGTCTTGATTTTTTGAATGAATATGTAAAAGTATTGGAGCGTCTCATAACAACCCTGAAAGAATAAAAATGTTTTGGCATCCAAACGGATAATGTTTTCAATCTTCTGCAAATTAAGCATAGGCACTGTCAGACAGTGTTTACCTGATCTCTCAGGATCTTAATCTCGTCCTTCAGTCGGTCTATGAACGCCTGAGACTCCTCCTCTGACAGTGAGCTTTGTCCGGCCTTCGCTTTTTTCTCAAGGCGAGAAATGTGGTCTTCTCGAAATTTGATGATCATTCTGCTGGAGTGAATGAATTTGTCCTTTTGCGTCCAGGCCTCTTCGAGCTGAGCCACCTTCCTGAGAAGGATCTGAGTAGATCCCAACAAAATATGACTTTTCCTTGCAATAACAACATACTTTCTCTCTTTTTTTTAAAAAAAAAAGCCCTACAATATACGTTCCGTACCCTTTTCTCCTCATCTTGCTTTCTCCACAGACGAACCGCAGCCATGAACTTTGCTTTATACAACAAATCACGTTGAACATCTTCAACTCCTTAGAAAAAAAACCCAGGAAATAAAAAGAAAGTATTAATTCCAAATATGCATCAATTAGCTGAGATTAAGGTTCATATTTGGTGGATTTGCATATAGTTACCTGTGGTGACTTCAGCTCCTCCTGGTGCTACGACTCTGCCACAGTCTACTCCCTGAGATGTCAGCGCCTGCGCAAGCTGCTCCTTCAGCTTCTTCACCTCAGCCTGTAACTGCCTCACGTTTCCCTGTGTGTCCTCGTTGACGATGGCCTGACAAAACCAAATCCCAAATCCCGACAGACCGCTCTGAATATTAATTCATAGGAGCCTTAATAACCTGCTAATTTTTAAAGTGATCTATGGGTTTGTTGCATAACCGATACCTTGTTTTTGATCAACTTTGCTCTCTGGGCAAACTGTAAGGTGGACAGTGTCTCTCCAAAACACTTAGAACCAGGGTGCACATTGGCTATGATGAAAGTCTTTGCATTTCCACCAAGTGAATCCTGGAATAACCAAACATAATATTAAGAACACTGTGCTGATGAGGCTATTGTTTCCAAAAAGCAACATAAAAAAGTCCCCATCCCCAGGGCCTTACTCTGAGCAAGAAGGTGAGTTTTGAGTCCCGGTAGCAGATGTGGCGGTTTTTCCCATTAGAGACGTCCACCAGTGCCATGATCACCTGGCCAAGGCACATGAGGGAGCGATTGATGCTGCTAGCTTCCTGAAAGGAAAGCAGTGCAAACAGCAGCTGTGACCAACAGCAAATAAAAATGTACCCATGTGGTGTTTAGAGTATTCTGGTACAGTCTTACCTTGAGTCTGGAGCCCTCCGTGTGTGTGTCCTTCTGTCTCTCAGACCCTGCCAAATCAACCAGGTTCAGCTGAGACATGCGGATGTTCACCACTTCATTGATGGACTCTTTGGACTCCAAAGTCATAGTAAACACTGCGTGTGATCGTGAGGACTCTCGGTTCATTGACGTGGACGCCACGCGTCGATTGCGCCAGCCCATCGACAGCACCTGTGTTTTCAAAGACATGTTTCATATGCTTAAACTGAGTCAGCTACCAAACATTATGTTCGCCAGACGTCCACACGTGAGAGTAAAGACAAAAGAACATGTACCTGATAGGCTTCAGCAGCTGAGTTCACAAACTTCTCCACAGCTCCCTCAACAAACATGCCCTTCTTGATGTTCTCCCTGAGGAAAAGGCTGGCAGACGCCGTGTCCAGGAGGTCATAGATTTGTTCATTGTAGATCTCAATAAATGAACATTTGCACAGGAAACTCTTTGACTGGGAAGACTTTTTTGGGGAGGGAAAACAGAAATTAGAAAACAGGTTTTTAATTCAGATTGGCAATACATTTGTGAAGATGAAGTATTAACCTTTTCAACTTCTCTGTTAATGAGGAAAAACAGGTACTCAAAACTTCGAGGAATTACACCCCTCAGTTCATGTGTGAAGTTATCCAGATCAGACGGCCCTAGTGAGAGAAATGGTGTAACTTAAGTTAGATTCATTCATTAGCCTTTATTTATTCAGGAGAAACACATTGAGATTAATAATCTCTTTTGCGGGTGTGTCCTGATACTGTCCGTTCCTCAGACACAATGTGAGGAGGAACATACAATCAACTCACCAAGCATAGTGAAGGTCTTTCCCGAGCCTGTTTGTCCACTGCAAAAGTTAAAGAGAATTTCTTTACAGACATGAAAGGGAAAGCGCGTCACACTAAACACAATACCGAGAGTGTGATATTCCTTTTTGTTCAAATAGGTATTTAAAAAAATTATGTACTTACTAGGCAAATATTGTACCATTATATCCATTCATACAAGACTCAACAATATTCTTGGCCACACATGAAAAAACAGAGTCCTGTTGAAGGTTGACAAGAAAAGATTACACAGGCACTGTGTCATTAGTCATTTGGACTAAAAAGTCTCACCTTAGTCAGGGGTGTCAAAGCCATTTTTATTGATCTGAAGTGTGTCGGACCAGTAAAATCATGGCATAATAAACTTTAAATACACATTCAAGCACCACTAGATATGTTTTCCCTTTGTTAGTGCAAAGAAGTATGAATACAATAACAATGAGTTTTCATTACTTTTTTTGGGTTGTCGTTTTTTTGTTTTTTACAAAACCTCACCAAGTTTATGGTGCCTCATGGTCGATAATACATCGAAAGTCCTTAATTTAGAGCATTCAGCCCACACGTTTTAAGCATTCACTTCACTGTGTGGCTTTGATGCTGTTGCTTATCTTATGTAGCCGGATCGCTGCTCTATCGGCACTGCATTCTGTTTACCATCTGAAACACAATATTACAATCCTCACTATGTAAATACCAGCAATTTCATTGAAATTTAATGTAATATTTGGCAAGGTTATGCCAGCATGCCACACTGGACTCTATGGTGGGCTGATTTTATCCAGAAGCCATTTTTTAGACACCCCTGATCTAATCCAGTGGTACAATCAAGTTAAACCTGAGATGTGTCCATGTCTGCGACATGATCATAGATGAAAGTCCGTGGTTCCGGTTTGGAGAGTAGGCGGATGGTGTTGGGGGAGGTGACCGCGAGACACAGATTCTGATCTCCATCTGTGGTCAGCCCCGTGCTCTGCGTCAGAGGTCGCACTCGAACGAAAACTTTGATGGAATCAGTTTCGCCGCTGTAGCCCAATGAAACATCCAGTCATGACATATATCAACTGTGTTACAGGGGATAAAACTGTTTATCACAGCTGCTTTACCTCAAACCAAGAGTTTAGTTTATTGAAAACGACAAATGAGTCAGTTACAGCTGTATATTTTTTTCATACTTGAAGCGCTATTTTCAGGTTACAAGGAATTGGATTCAGCCAAAAACCTTATTGAAACATATTTCAAAACCAGATTGTTGTGTCGATAAGATGGAAACAATGTAATTATACAGAATTGGTTCTCAGTCAAACAAACGTAAAAGCACATAGTGTACATGTATTAACTGAGCAGAGAGTAGACTGGACTATGGTGTAGTTTCCCAGCAGTCGAGGCTGCAGCTATCGAACAGTTAATAATGCATTTAACTTTGATAGTACAATGGAGTCTCAAATATTCTTGTGAAACTCTATACCTGAGCAACATAGCTGGTATGTGTCCTTGTGAAACGCTCACTGGCATTTGTATTACGGAACGCTAAAACTAGCTGACATTTTGATAGAAAAAAAGGTATTTGCTGTCGTCTGTGCAGAAGCCTGCGTATAGCGTGAAATGGCACTGATTACCTGGCAGAAAGCTGCGATGAATCACACGATCCTGTCAACAAAACAGCAACATTGTTAAACATAGTTTGCCATCAGGGGTCCGTTTCACGAAGCAGGTTTATCGATTACCCCAGGTTATTGAACACCGAGTTGAGGGAAATGCGGGGTTTTCCGTTTCACGACGGGAGGTAACTCAAACCGGAGGAAGCGGGGTAACTCAAGCCTGTTTCACGAAGCGGTGTAACGTCAACTCCCGGTCAGTTACCGGGGCAACAGACGCTCTAGAACTAACCTGGTCGGGAGCAGGTTTTTGTCAGTGAACCTGGAGTTTTGCTCTGGCTCCGCCCCCTTTCAGACGGACACGGGATTTCATTTCCTCATTCAGCGGGGGAGTTTTGGTGAAACAGTTCTGCAGTGCCTTATTCCAGAGGCAAATTAGACGTCAACTTTATTCCCTCAATATGGAATGTGCTTTTGATAATGATCCGATTGATGAAGGCGCAGCATTACTTCGCCGAGAATTTAATATTCGCAGATAATATTCACATCATCAGACCATAGATGTACTGGCATTTGCAGACACCTTCCTTTTTGAGCGGTACGTTTTACTGCAGAGACCATTATGTACATCCACAGTTTAATCGCTCTGTACATTAGCAACATCACCAGCTGAGCCTTGCCCTGACGTCATAGCAGATATTGTGTGTTGCGCTGCGTTTCCTCGCAAATGGCAGAGCTGTCAGAGACACCATATGACATCATCACTTCGGGGTCTGACCACCACCACCACCACCACCACCACCACCAAATAAAGACATGATGCACAATTCATTTGGTCTTTTTTAATTCCTACAAATACAAGAGCTAGTTTAGTTAATGTAGTTAGTAGTTAGCATAATTCACCTGGGACTGTACACCCACCCTTAACTTGTGCTCCAGTAGTTCAATTTACACATCTGCATTTCCTTAGCAGTTTTTTCCATCTTCTGGAGCAGGTGGAGTCTATAGATCTGTTTTACAGATAACTGGGAGGACATAAGGAGGACATTCAATTATTACAGTTGGACATGAATTCCACAGAATGAACCTCTGGTGTTTACTGAACATCTGTCTCACTGTGTCAGTCCTTGCAGTGGATGTTGAGGGACCCTCCTGCTGCTGCCCAGCCAGGCCCTGTTAAAAATAATGTGTCAATACTTCAGTGTAGACAAAATATCACTCTTTATTCCACCACAATGTTTAAGAAATGTAAACGGGATGAGAACTATCATACCTCTACAGGCCTTTGTGGATCCTCCTCTGTAAAGGCAGCAGACAGGGTTTCCTCGTACTCTTCATCCTAGATGAATATGTTTCAGTATATTTAAACTACCATTTTGCAAGATCTTTGGAGTGTTGCCTACTTACAAGGTCTGTTGTGGCATGAGGGGGTCCAGCAGGCAGAGAGCACCATCACAATCTGTTGGGTGACAACAACAAAAGACATGATGGGGAAATAAAGATGAACAAAAATAGGCTTAAAGAGATATATAGGCCTCGGCATATTATATATTATGAAGGAAGTGGTATCTTGAGGGGTGAGCTCTGAAGAGGAGCTCCTCCAGGGATTCCCTCAGCCACTGGCCTCCCAACATTCTGGCTTAGGGCTCCTCCGCCTCTGTTAAAGGTGGAGGTGCTGGGCCACCACCCGTTTTACATCTGCCTTCTTTCTGTTGGCTGAGTAAAGTCTGTCTTAGTTTAGCCTTAGTTATTTGACAGCACATGATATGGGTGAGACATTTATGTGTTTGAAAACAGCATTATGTTGGGAATAAAACACCTCACAGTCAAATGGCCACTTGATATTTACTGTACAATGTCACACATGATCGAAATTACGTTAAGAAATGTATTGATTAACAATTAAATTGGCAGCGGTCTCACCCGATTGGACAATGTTTTTATATTTCATTTTCATCTGCTGCCAAGAGGCTTCTCTCCCGCGGAATTGCACCTAAAAGAAATAAATTTATAAGCTACCATCAAGCAGTATTCCCTTGCAATAATATTGTGATGACAAAGACGTTTGAACTTACGCATTCACTTGAGCAGCAATCTTCTTCCACGCCGCCTCCCTCTCTTAGGCAGCCGCTGCAACGTTGCATTTTTTTTTTAATACGTTCATATTCGCCATATGATCGGATCAATACTTCCTGCTCCACTGGCGTCAAAAACTCCGCCCTCCGCCTCTCAGTTGTCATGGTGACTCGTTGAATCGGGGCTCCATTGATGCGGTCTTTTTAGAGTCGTGGTGCACGCGCTTAACTCCAGATGAAACTACTCTGAGTTCATCAAACTGATCAAAATCCGGCGTCGTGAAACCGAAAACTCCGCGTTTTCTGTCTCAGTGTAACTCAATTCAGAGCTCGGTGTTAAGCCCATGGCTTCTTAAACCTGCTTCGTGAAACGGACCCCTGGTTAATAGACCACTGTGAACTTAGAATGACGTCTGTTATGAAACAGCGGAGTTTAGGTCAACAATGATCGTATTAGCCTAACTGCAATGAAATACAAACTAACGTAAGACGGCGGGAGAGTTTTCCTGATGCATACAGCTTCCTTATTAGCGTTTAAGTGTTTACCTTTTCCACTGGAAGTCATCGCTGACAGAGATATTCGGCGTTAGGAGGTGGAATAAAGTTAGTTTATCGCATGTCGACGCAGAAGAGCAAACTGTTTACATCTTTTGAAATTGGCTGGCAGCTCAACTCGGCAGCTGGAGCTTCTTCTTCGTCTTCTTCTTCTTCTTCTTCATTTGGGGAGCACAGCAGTGGTGAGCGCGCACAGCGCCTTCTTTCGGATGACAAAAACACCAGCGACGTATTTAATTTAATTTAATTTAATTTAATTTAATTTAATTTAATTTAATTTAATTTAATTTAATTTAATTTAATTTAATTTAATTTAATTTAATTTAATTTAATTTGTCCTTCCGTCCATCGATTTGCAGCTTTATTCATGGTAGATGTTTATTTAACTTATTAATTTAGTTTTTTTTTTTTTTCAAATTAATTGTATGTGTTTAATCTTACTTTAAGTCTTTTTTTTAAGTTTTGAGACATTTGGCTGTATTCAATTACAAAACGTTAGATTTTGTACTTTTTCTTCAACAATGCTTTTGTTATTTGTTTTCAGATAGCAGCTGCTTCAACTCCGATGACGTTTTTGTTGTGTTCCCTCTCTGTCTTACTAATAAAGTTCGTACAACATTTTGACAATGCGCAGCCGCAGAATGACGCTTCTTCTTCTTTAACCTGATTGGCTGCTTTGGCCGGCTTCTGGCGATCTGATTGGCTGGTCTGTAGTTTTAAAATCCAAACGGCTGCAGTTCATATCGAGGATATTTCCGAAACGTCTGCGTCTTAATTTCTACATTTCACGGAAATACCTGATAACTTCGCCCATCAAGAGATTTTTATTTTTTTTTTTACAGGTGGGTGTTTGTATGTAGACAGTATGAAGAAGTTGCAGAGGTTTTCTGGGTTCAAAATGTGACATAAAAAAAAACAAGCTTGACATTAAGTTCACTTCGAGTTGGGACGCCCGTTGTTGACTAACGAGGCTGTTGCTAACTTTCAACGCGAGTTAAATAAATACGAATCTGTTCGTGTTAATAAACTGCTAAACTTCAGTGGGTGTCTTTTTTAGAAAATCTGCTCAATGTTTTAAAGATTAAGATGTTTCTCAATCTTAAGATTATGAACTCAAATTGTTCTTTCTCATCATTTGCGAGCATAGCATGGAGGAGACGCTGTCTTCACCATTGCGTGGTTGACTGTTTTCATTAGGTACAACTGCCATCTGTGCCATAACTGCTCAATCTCTCAATCTCAGTCTCTCTTCCTGTTTCACACACCCGTATTACGATGAACGCATTTCGACTATGTGGCTCCAGAAAACGTCAGTGTTGAGTAAATACTTCTGAAGTCAAACTCGGAAGGGCACACTCAAGAAAATACTGGCTAAACAAATACATTTGATGTTTATGTCCTTGGGAGTTTGGATTCGTACTTTCAAATCTTTCTATTTCTCCGAATTGATCCAAACCATTCCCAACACCTCGGGGGCCAGAGGCCACCAGGGAAATATAGTTCCAACCAACATGATATACAGAGTATGGAACTTGCATGGAGACTTTACCCACTTACGTGTCTTGGAAGTGTATTTTTCATGTGACATATTTTGCAGCCCCACTTAGAATACCTTATATTGTGGAAATATAGCATTATTGCAACAATGATGCCTATTGAAAACGATGAGAAACAACTGTACACTGAACAGTTCATTACAATTCTGTGGCAGGTGAGCGCGAGTTCCTTGGCCTTCAGACTTCATGAATAATAGATGTATTCAGTATAGTTTTTCAAGATCAGAGACGTTTGGACTGCAGGCTGTTTTCCGCAAAAACAAAACTCTTTTAAAATGTGACTAAATTGGGCGGTGTTTGTATACAAAAAAAAACTGCTTGTCGGTGCCGTCTACTGCTCAAACTGTGTAACTGCTGCACTGATTCTCCTACTTTTTTTGGACAACTTGTACACTGATGCCCAGTATATTTAGCTTCCAACGCTGTTTTGTCATCAGTGTTCCCTTTTGAAGAAAATATGACTTTCCAAAATTGTACCCACAAACCTTCCTCCTACCTTGAAAGTCTATCAGTACATGAACAAACATCACTAAACTGACCCATTTACTTGGGCCTTGATTCTTGCGTTGACTCCATCGTATTATCTCTTCACTCTCCTCAGACACAAACTGCGTCTTATCAGCTCAGTGCAGCTTTCAGAGTGACGCCTCTTTCACATTCTAGGCTGTTTGCTTCAACAGTTCGTTTCTCCACTTTTACAGGATGAGTTCTGTCGACGTCAACGATGAAAATTGGGGTGTCTGTCCCAGGGTAAAACGCATCAGCAGCAGCTCAAGTGACGACATATTTGCACTGGATCAGCCAACTGGGAGACCGTCCATCCTGCGCCAGTCGGAGAACCTGTCCAACAACACGGCGCCCAAAGGGATGAAGGTACATGAACAGCCAGACCAGGGCTCTTTATAGTTGCTTCCAGAAAATTGCATGTAATGTACATGTTAAGATGCAGTCACGTGAACATTAGAATGTTTCATTATGTCATTATATCAAGTAAAATGTTTATCACATCTTGTGGATTTCTCATGCTCATTTAGTTTATTAGTTTATCGTTTCCTCATCTGAAGTTTTAAGATTGCATGTTATTGCATTTCAAAGAGAATTGAGTTGTTTTTTTGAACCTTTGACTTTTCCATGGGTCCAGGGCAGTCTTTTGGTGGTAAAGATTGCAGGTTTATAGACTTAGAAACTCTTATGTTTGTCGTTGCATCTGTTTGTTTTTTTGTCCTTGAGAACAAAACGCATCTTTCACTACATTGAGTTTGACATTTCTCTAAATGCAGCCCACCTCTGACTGTTTCAGTGGAATGATTGTACACTTGGGAAATTAACTCTTTATCACATGTTCACTGCAGGAGTGTCAAACTCCATAAAATTAGTTCATATACTACAAACGTGCCATTTTACTATCAGTCAGATCATAAAAATATAATGGCATATAAACAGACAACTGTACATTTTTCTTTGAGTTTGCACTGTCTTACATGTTCAATATTTCTTTTAAAGCCTGTTGCTTTTCAGTCTGTATAAGTTCTGTGTCATATCACAAACTTGTTCTCACAGATTTGATGCTATTGTAATTTAACCAACCAGTTTGACATCCCTACTATACTGAAATTATTGTTTAAAAAAATGTCATAAGTGTGATGAAATGTAAATTGTTTTATACAGGTAATATTTATGCACAAATGATTAATAAAAATGTTTTTGTGCAGGTCTGTTTTCAGACCCCCCGAAGAGATCCTGTGACGAAAAGAATTCTGTCTCCCAGCAAGTCCGTTAGGATGTCGAGCGTGGACGAGTGTTTAAATGCAATGCAGTCCTTAAGTCTGGATAATTCAATGTAAGTACCAAATCTTGTGTGCTGATCTGCTTTCAAATGAATAATTCTGCCATTTAAAATGTGCAGGACTCTCATGTTGTGTATTTATTTGCAGTACGTTGCCACAGGAAGCCACCCAGCAGCCCAGTCAAGGTGCGTTATCAGACATAGTCAAACTATTCCTCTCATTTGTCACTGCTAGGAGAGCAACACAAACCTGACCTTCTTCTTGACCTTTTTCAAAGAGCCTTCATCTTATCCCGACGATGACATGCCGATTCAAAGCAAGGGTGGCTACCATCTGGATTTTGACAACCTGGATTCTCTTGATCCTTTTCAGGGGTCTAACAAGATGACCTTTTCTCCCGTGAAGCCTGCTACTGAAAGCCCCCCAACAGGTCACCCGGAGTCTCTACCAACACAAGAAAATGTCTTGGAAGAGTCAGCAAAAATAGAATCGGCCCTTGATGAGACTCTACCGTTCATCCCGTCTTTAGAAACCTCCCTGGCTGAAGTCACGCAGGACATCAGCTCCACAGAGAGCAGTGTGGTCACTGTGGTCAAGGTCCTGACTGCCGAGGATCAAGATTCATCCGCAGCCACGCCCCAGTCTGCTGACACATCCTCTGGCAACACTCAAGATAAGCTGTCGGGGAGTTTTCTGGAGGATGCTCCGCTCCCAACAAAAGGTTCCTACACGCTGGATTTTGATAACCTTGACGCAATCGACCCTTTCCAGACCGGTGGCTCTAAAATTCAGAATTCGCCAGTTGTTGAGAGGAAGTTGTCGAATGAGCATCCTCCTTCAGAAGAGCGTACACCTGAGATTACCAAAACGCCCGAGTTGACCCAGGAGGTGCCGGTTCATCCCATAGAAGATCCCACTGCTGATGTGGCTCCAGTATCTGCCAGCACTGCCCAACCTCCAGCCGAAGACCTCCAGCCCACCGAGGCACCGCTCAAACTTGAGTTTAATTTCAGTGAGGACCGTGAGGTCAAGAGAAGACCACCACCGAAGATATTGGGCAAGAGGCCTCCTGGTCTGAAAGCCAAAGAGGCCAACCCTGTGTCTGACATCAAACCTGCAGCAGAGGCTTCACGGAAACCTGCACCTGGAGATGGTGCAGATCCTCCCATTCTCAAAAGTGCCTACTCATTTGACCTGGAAAAGCTTGACGACCCGCATCTCAATCCTTTTGGCACACAAACCAAGATCAGCAATTCTCCGATGTGTAGTGAGAAATCCACACCTTCTCTCACTGAGCCTGATTTTCCAGATCAAACCAACATTTCTGTGGAGAAGGAAGCTGCCTCACCACCATGGTAAATAAATACATCCCATCAAAGTCCAGAAAGTATCTTTTTCTTTATTATTATTTTCTTTGCCTGCCTGTTAGTTTGTCTATAACTTTCTTTTGTTTCCTCTGCAGCACTGAAGAGAACGCACCAGCCACCAGCCCCACTGATGAAGTGGAACAAATAGTAATGCTTTTAATTTCCATTTATGAAACGGTTTCTGTTTGGGTTGTTTGCATTTTCACTAACTTATTTTTTCAATGATCAGACTGCTGATCACAAGCTTGCTCCTGATGAGGAGCCATTAATTGCATGTGACACTCCAGAGCAGAGTCTCCCTGCGACCTCTGAAGCGTCTCCACCTCAGCCGAAGTCCCAGTGTGACGTGTACAACTTTGATGAAGAGTTTGTTCCTGGAACCACTTGTGAGTCTTGCTACCATTTTCCACAAATGTACGGTTGTTCATTTTTTTTTGACTTAAGCATTGTATCACTCCACATGACTACTCTTCTCTGTTGAGCTGGACTGTCTTTATGAAATGAAATAGTCTGAATGTGTGATCTTTATTTGTAGTCATGGCAAATGACTTTGATGGACAGATCGACTACCTGGAGCAGTTTGGGTGCAACAGTGTAAGTATGCCAACTCGATGTTCAACTTGCACACAACCTGAAAGTGTTTCGTCAAGTGATGGTTTCTGCCAACAGTTTAAGGAGTCGGCTCTGAGGAAACAATCCTTGTACCTAAGGTTCGATCCCCTCCTGATGGAGAGCCCGAAGCAGGTGGAAGGCCTACCCGCTCAGGTCAACGTGCCTCCACCTGTGAACTTACTTCCACGGTATGACGTCGCCATCATTTTCAACGTCAGGTGAAACAAAATGAGATGAATTTAATGTGCAGCCTGATCACAATCCGTCTTTGTCTCTGCACAATCCAGGCTTGAAACTCCACAGATGGCAGAGAAAGACGCAGAAAAAGATGGATTCACGCTGCTGGTTGATGCTGAGACACCAGTGAGTCTCTCTTCATCCACCGCAGCTGACTCGCTTGGTTTTAAGCACAATGTTTCACTTTCATCCTGCCATGCCTGCCTCTCATTAGACTCCAGGCCTCCAGGGCCTCCCACTCGCCTTCCCTCAGTCGGCAAGCACGGAGGACGCCATCATCGAAGTGCTGAAGTACAGCCAGAAGGACATGGACGCCGCCATCGCCAAAGTGCAGGAAAAGGTATGTCCAACTCAACATTTAATGATGTTTGTGACACAAAAGAACAGATGATCTAAACCTCAGAAGATTTTCCACTGTGTTTCCGTGAGTTTTCTAATGCTTGAGAAGAGCACAAACATGGAGCAGGTTGAACCCCTTCATGGCAGGAATTGGCCCTTTTGTATTTCTTCTCATCAAATTTTGAAAAAAGCGTACCGTAATAAAGCTACAAAACATTTCATGTCAGTCCTCTACAGTCTTTGGACTAACGACGTGGCCTCCTACAGAGTCCAGTTCCCAGCATCATGAAGCTTGAGAGTCGAGCGTCCAACACTCCATCCGTGTTTAGTTCTGAGACTTGCAAGTTTACCGAGGATCGACGTTGCTTTAACAAGACTGGCCATACTACATCAAAACATATCATTCCTAAAGATTTTGAACAAAGTTTTACTAACGTTATCAAGTTAAAGAACTGCAGTTGAGCTTTGTTGATATTTTATAAATGTTCAGTTGTTTTGGCTTCCAGCAATGCAATTCTAATATTTCTACCTGGTTCCCCATCACACGTCAAGCAATTGTTGTAGATGGACTCATTTGCTTAACTTATTCAAACACTTAAGTTTACTCTTTAAAATTATTTCACATGTACCCGATGGCTGAATCTCAAGACGTTGTTGGACACATGCAGATGTGACACGTGTTTTCGCTGTTTAGCTTTTTGACTGATGCATTTCAACAGAATTAGTTTCTGATGTCAGAATTATGGCCAGCATTCACAAGTCTTCACATAATAGTCTGAGCATTCACGTGTTTGTAAATTGTGTAAAGTTGGATTACACTTCTTTAATTTGTAGAATTAAATAAATGTCTCAAACAGGTCAAAGAAAAAGAGGAGCAGTGGAGCACCAAGCTTAACAAGCTGCTTGACGATGGTCTTGAAATGAGGTGAGGCGTCAAACTGTGTGGGGCTTCATTTCACACACGAGTTTCATTCTCTTAAGGCTTTTGACATGTTTGTTTTATTTTTCCAACCTCACAGGAAGATAATAGCAGAATTTGAGCTTGTGATTGCAAAAATGTTGGGTAAGATAATATTTATGTAAATTGAACACCTGTGCGTTTGTTGTGTGGATCCGTTTTAATGTTGTTTTGTCTGTCATGGCTCAGCCGAACAGGAGAAGGAGAGGGAGGCGGCCCAGGCCAAACTCGACGACGCCCTGCTGGAAAAGGAGCAAATATCCAGTGACCTGAACGCCTTGGAGAGGTCATTCTCAGACCTCTTCAAGAGGCTGGAGAAGTACAAGGACGTTATCGAGGGTTACAAAAAGGTGGGAGACGAGATTGAACGAGCCCGGCTGTTTTCCACCAGACTGGAGTGCTGAGGAATAATTTTCTTTGTCCTTTCCCACAGAATGAAGTGACCCTGAAGTCCTGTGCTCAAGACTACCTGGAAAGGATCAAAAAGGAGGAGAAGCGCTATCAGACCCTCAAAGCTCACGCCGAGGAGAAAATCGGGCAGTAAGCAGCACCAGCATGTTGTAAGTCATGTGACGTCTCCGCAGACGTGCAGCGACTGACCGGATTGTGACTGTTCCCACTCAGAGCGAATTTAGGTATCGCTGAGGTGCGAGCGTCGTTCAAGGCTGAAGTCTCTGCGCTTCAGGCTCAGCTGCGCCGCGAGCAGCTGAAGGTTCAGTCGCTGGAGAAGAACCTGGACCAGAAGGTGAGTGAAGGAATTCACGGTGTGCTGCATTTCACCTGCGAAGTTTTCCTTCCAACGCCGCTCTGCTTCTCACAGGGGAAAGAAGCTGAAGAGCTCACCAAGCTCTGTGACGAACTCATCACCAAAGTTAAGAAGGGCTGAGATTGTTTTTAATTACTGAACATACTGTGTACGTCTACTTGTCTTGTTTTTATTTGTGTTGTGGTCCTGATCAGCTTCATGTGTAGTTTATTGCTTGTCTTTGTGTTCTTTTACTGTAAAAAAAAACCAACTACTAATAAATGATTACACGCTATTTTGGGGCTTGTTTTCTTCTAATTGTCACATTATTATATCTTTTTACAGTTAAACACGTTTTACACTGAAACTAAACTTTTAGTTTTTTTTATATTTCTAGCTTAAGTCAAATATTATTTCAAAGTTAACTGAATAATTTAAATCAAACTCCAGAACAAATAATTGAACTGTAATCAAATGTTTTTTGCAGTTTTCCCCCAAATTGCAAGTACAAGCTTACTTGCAGTATTAAATGTACCTGTACTTCAACTACTGATCATAAAATAACATTATCCACAATGTCCTTTATTCAGAAATTATTAAATTTGAAACATTCTGCCTGGAAGAGGATTTAAGAAACTTCATTCAAATCCTTTAACCTGAAATACATTTTTAAAAGCTGGTTTAGCAAAAGATAAATCACTTAACGTACAGATTTTTACAATGGGGAAAAAAACAGCTAAAGATATTTCAATAAATACAAATCGCATCTCCACACTTGTTTTTCTTGATGATCATTCCTTGTGTGACAGAAACACAACACAAAAACACTGTGTGTCTGCTTCATTTCCTTCAGAATAATTTTTTAGTTTGAAATAACAGACAAAGCCTTTCTGTGGTATTTCAATGTTCCCATTCATTAGGGATTGGCTCACAGTGGATTAGTGGTTCGCACTCTTGGTAGTAAGATGGTTTTAGATGGACCCATTGGAGCAGTGGTTGGCACTGTGGCTCCAAATAACAGTAATCGGGTTCAATTTGATTCTGTTTGGTAGATGAGCACTTGTAGCCACTCGAGGGCAGTGTTTGCCTTTGTGATTTGCCTAATTCTTTCAGGGTTCACGTTGAAAAGCCTATGGAGGTAGACATTTTTTTTGAACTTTATTCCCTTTAGTGTGCAGTCTGAACCACCAGGCGGTCCAAAGTGACTCTCCTGTCATCTGTCTGGAGCCAAAGCTCACCTCCATCCTGCGACGCTCACAACAAAACCACAGCTCACCTGACACAATGCTCCCCTTCTTCCCCGAGCAATCGCAGGGTCCTGTCACGTCACTCCCACAGCAGGACAATGCACTTCCTAAATAGTGAAAGGAAATCCTACCCAGATCGGAGTTGAATGAGGTGGCGGTGCAGACCGGGGGGGGGGGCAAGAGGAGTAGGGGGGGGTCACTTAAATGGGGGAAAGATGCTGGTCACTGGGTGCAGGGCCCATCACTCATCTAAAAAGCAACACTGAGACTGCTCTTGTGTGCGTCCGGTGTCTATTGAGCGCTTCTTCCCAGCAGCTTGTGTCCCGTCGCTGGCTGCCCTCTGCATCACCCTCCGCAGACACTTCAGCTTGCTCAAAGGAGGAAAGCTGACCTCAGGACAGCTCGCCACCACTGTGACGACCTCCTTCCCAAAGGTTTTACACCTGCAGCCTCTGAAGAACCCTCTCCACGTGATGGTTTGTTTCAGCTTATTTAATCAAACTCTCAAACCTTCAAACTTAAGATGTTTTTGTTGTTGTTTTGGAGCCTTCAACAGAGTACATCATACAAGATTGTCAAATATAAACAATTACATACTAAATATTGGCATGAAGTAAATATGATTAAACTGGGTGTCAAAGTACTATACACAACAACAACAGTACACTTTAATAACATTACATAGATATGTAAAATGCCTTGCTCTGAAAAATAAACCTTTGATACATTTTTTTTTAGCAAAATAAATTAAATATTCATGACTCAGTTTGATTATAAACGACTACAGCTTCATAAACTGCTTGGATAAAGTTGTGGTCAAACGACGGCTGGTTTACCTCGACATGCTACTGACTAGTAACGGGAACTACCTAAAACAACAAGGTTAAAAAGATATGAAAGAGCATACAGCCAACACGGAAACACAACTTCATCCATCCCTTGCAGTCTCTGGCAAGGTTTGCATGCCATGAAAAGACTAATAAAATCTGAGCATTATGCTTGAACGGAGAGGTGAGGTGAGGAAGTGAGGAAGGTTCAGTTAGTGGTCAGCGTTCCCAGCATAATGCATCTTCAACAAACAAAAGGGCAACCTGAGAAGGAGCATAAACACCAGCCCTTTTGTAAAACTTGAGTACCGTCTTCCACATGAAACGATTATGTGAAGGATTAAACAAACAAACCTTTGTTTAGAGAAATCCAAAAACCATCCCTCAACAAGCAGCTTTGAGCCTGAACACCTGCAGGTAAACTCACACTTGGCAAAAATGTCCTTTTTGAAATAAGTGCACAAGAAAGTCGAATGGATTTTAGTGGTGACAGGTAAAAAACAAACAAAGCACCACCTGACGGAAGTTGTTCCATCTAATATCACAAGATGTGTGTTACTGGCCACTGTTTTCCACACACGTGGATGTGAGTCAGTCCGGAGCTGCCGTCGGTCCGCGGCTCAGCTAGTGGGCACTGAGGCTAACACTGGAAGTGAATGTGCTGGTGCTGATGTACTTTCCCGTCCACGTGGGAGTGAGTGTGCGTGTGAATGTCAGTGTAGATTTTGGGGTAGATCTTCGGGGGGATTGTGGGTCCTCCCTGGCTGAGGAGGAGCTGCTGCTGGGCCAGGTACTCCTCGTAGTTCACGGAGGCCATGCAGTCTTTCTCTGGGCTGGAGGAGCTGGACGACGGCGCCGCGCAGCTCCGTTCCCGCTCTCGGTATGGCGGCCGGTGGGGGCTCGGCAGGGCCTGCGTGGTCTGGGTGCTGGGAGGGGGGCAGTGTTTCCTGCTCTGGCAGAACCACAGCAGCACCGTGCCGAAGATGAAGACAATCCCGGCGGGGATGCCGATGATGACGGGCCAGGGGAGCGAGCTGGAGGCGGGTGACAACACGGGCACGATAGGAGGCTTGGTGTCTGGAAATAGAAGAGGAAAATGAAACATTTAGTCATGTCTTTATTGTACAGGTGTCGAGTCCCACAGCTTTTCGAAGTTATGGGTGCCGTTGTCTGGATTGATTTCATAAACGCTCATAAACTAAACACTCATAGTTAATAACCCAGTTGTGTTAATCAGCCCCCCCCCCCCCCCGCTGCTTCTTTGATACAATCAACATATCAGCTCCAGGTAAAAGAATGGAAAACCTGTTGATTTTAGATAAAACCGCAGCATATCATAAAGTTTTGTCTCCATCCATCCATCCATTGGCTACCGCTTTATCCGGGGCCGGGTCGCGGAGGCAGCAGTCCGAGCAGAGTTGCCCAGACTTCCCTCACCCCAGACACTTCCTCCAGCTCCTCCGGTGGCACCCCAAGGCGTTCCCAGGCCATAGAGAGACATAGTCCCTCCAGCGTGTCCTGGGTCTGCCCCGAGGCCTCCTACCGGAGGGACATGCCCGGAACACCTCCCTAGGGAGGCGTCCGGGGGGCATCCGAAATAGATGCCCGAGCCTCCTCAGCTGGCTCCTCTTGATGTGGAGGAGCAGCGGCTCTACTCCGAACTCCTCCCTGGTGACTGAGCTCCTCACCCTATCTCTAAGGGTGACTGAGCTCCTCACCCTATCTCTAAGGGTGACTGAGCTCCTCACCCTATCTCTAAGGGTACGCCCAGCCACCCTACGGAGGAAGCTCATTTCAGCCGCTTGTATCCGGGATCTCGTTCTTTCGGTCATGACCCATAGTTCATGACCATAGGTGAGGGTAGGAACGAAGATCGACCGGTAAATCGAGAGCTTCGCTTTTTGGCTCAGCTCCTTCTTCACCATGACGGACCGATACAACGTCCGCATAACTGCAGACGCTGCACCGATCCGCCTGTCGATCTCACGCTCCATCTTTCCCCCACTCGTGAACAAGACCCCAAGATACTTGAACTCCTCCACTTGGGACAAGGGCACTCCACCGACCTGGAGGGGGCAAGACACCTTTTTCCGGTCGAGAACCATGGCCTCGGATTTAGAGGTGCTGATCTTCATCCCAGCTGCTTCACACTCGGCTGCGAACCGTGTCAGTGCACGCTGGAGATCCAGGCTTGATGGGGCCAACAGAACCACATCATCCGCAAATAGCAGAGATGAGATCCTGTGGTCCCCAAACTGGACCCCCTCCGGCCCCCGGCTGTGCCTAGAAATTCTGTCCATATATATGATGAACAGAACCGGTGATAAAGGACACCCCTGCCGGAGGCCAACGTGCACAGGAAACAGGTCCGACTTACTGCCGGCAATGCGAACCAGACTCCTGCTCCGGGAATACAAGGACCGAACAGCCCTCAACAAGGGACCCCGGACTCCGTACTCCCTGGGGAACCCCCCCCAGGACATCTCGGGGGACGCGGTCGAACGCCTTCTCCAGATCCACAAAACACATGTGGACTGGTTGGGCGAACTCCCACGAACCCTCAAGCACCTGGTGGAGGGTATAGAGCTGGTCCAGTGTTCCACGACCAGGACGAAAACCGCATTGTTCCTCTTGGATCCGAGGTTGGACTAACGGCCAGACCCTCCTCTCCAGTACCCTGGAATAGACTTTCCCGGGGAGGCTGAGGAGTGTGATCCCTCTGTAGTTGGAACACACCCTCCGATCCCCCTTCTTAAAGAGAGGGACCACCACCCCGGTCTGCCAGTCCAGAGGTACTGTCCCCGCCCGCCACGCGATGTTGCAGAGACGAGTCAGCCACGACAGTCCCTGCACATCCAGAGACTTAAGGAACTCTGGGCGAATCTCATCCACTCCCGGTGCCTTGCCACTGAGGAGCTTCATAACAACCTCGGTGACTTCAGCTTGGGAAATGGACGAGTCCACCTCTGAGAACCCAGCCTCTGCTTCTTCAATGGAAGACGTGGTGGTGGGATTGAGGAGGTCCTCGAAGTATTCCTTCCACCGCCCAACAATGTCCGCAGTTGAGGTCAACAGCTCCCCACGTCCACTGTAAACAGTGTTGGTGGAGAACTGCTTCCCCCGCCTGAGGCGCCGGACGGTTTGCCAGAATTTCCTCGAGGCCGACCGAAAGTCCTCCTCCATGGCCTCTCCGAACTCCTCCCAGACCCGAGTTTTTGCCTCCACCACAGCCCGGGCTGCAGCTCGCTTGGCCTGCCGGTACCTGTCGATTGCCTCGGGAGTCCTATGAGCTAACAGTGCCCGGTAGGACTCCTTCTTCAGCTTGACGGCATCCCTTACTTCCGGTGTCCACCACCGGATTCGGGGATTGCCGCCACGACAGGCGCCAGAGACCCTGCGGCCACAGCTCCGAGCAGCAGCTTCGACAATGGAAGTGGAGAACATGGTCCACTCGGACTCAATGTCTCCAACCTCCCTCGGGATCTGTGAGAAGCTCTCCCGGAGGTGGGAGTTGAAGGCTGCGCGGACGGAGGGCTCGGCCAGATATTCCCAGCAGACCCTCACAACACGTTTGGGCCTGCCGAGTCTATCCGGCCTCCTCCCAGTCCAGCGCATCCAACTCACCACCAGGTGGTGATCAGTTGACAGCTCTGCCCCTCTCTTTACCCGAGTGTCCAAGACACGCGGCCAGAGATCAGATGACACGACCACAAAGTCTATCATTGACCTCCGGCCTAGGGTGTCCTGGTGCCACGTGCACTTATGGACACCCCTGTGCTCGAACATGGTGTTCGTTATGGACAAACTGTGACTAGCACAGAAGTCCAATAACAGAACACCACTCGGGTTCAGATCGGGGAGGCCGTTCCTCCCAATCACCCCCTTCCAGGTCTCACTGTCATTGCCCACGTGGGCGTTGAAGTCCCCCAGGAGAACAATGGAGTCCCCAGTTGGGGCACTATCCAGCACCCCTCCCAGGGACTCCAAGAAGGTTGGGTACTCTGAGCTGCTGTTCGATGCATAGGCCGAGACAACAGTCAGAGACCTGTCCCCTACTTGTAGGCGTAGGGACGCAACCCTCTCGTTCACCGGGGTGAACTCCAACACATGGTGGCTGAGCTGTGGGGCAATAAGCAAGCCCACTCCAGCCCGCCGCCTTACACTGCGGGCAACTCCAGAGAAGTGGAGTGTCCAGCCCCTGTGGAGGAGCTGGGTTCCAGAGTCCAAACTGTGAGTGGAGGTGAGCCCGACTATATCTAGACGGTATCTCTCAGCCTCCCTCACAAGCTCGGGCTCCTTCCCCCACAGCGAGGTCACGTTCCATGTTCAGAAAGCCAGAGTCTGTGTCCGGGGATCGGGTCGTCGAGGCCTCTGCCGTCGACTGCCACCCAATCCACACTGCACCCGACCCCTACGGCAGCCTCTGTAGGTGGTGGGTCCACAGGAGGATGAGGAGGGGCCCGCGTCGTCCCTTCGGGCTGAGCCCGGCCGAGTCCCGCGGGCAAGAACCCGGCCACCAGGCGCTCGTGTGCGAGCCTCCACCCCGGGCCTGGCTCCAGGGTGTGGCCCCGGCTGCGCCAAACCGGGCGACGTCACCTTGCTCCTTGTGATTGTGTCCATGGGGGTCTTGTGAACTGCTTTTAGTCTGACCCGTCGCCTCGGACCTGTTTGCCTTGGGAGACCCTACTGGGGGGGCAAGCCCCCCGACAACATAGCTCCGAGGGTCATTCGGGTGCTCAAACTCCCCCACCACGATAAGGTTGCAGTTCAAGTTTTGTCTCATTTAGTTTAATTATTTGAGGTCGTAATTAAATAAAAAATACACATTGTACCTCTCAAAGTTGATACAAATTCTATGTAGTCTATGTTGATTTAAGACTAGCATTCTCTAAGAGGGTATTTCTGTTCCAAAGTAGGACTTTCTGTGTGTTTCTAGAGAAGAACAATCCTGGCACTGGGCCTGCAAACTGCTTTGAATACGTATCTATTAAAAGCGCATCCAAACATCTCAACATGCGCTGCTTTAGGCTGAATTCTCACTTGTGAAGAAAGATATTGCTGTATTCAAGTTAGCCTCAGATATGTAAACCAGCTCATTTTAGTCCAAGAACGAGTAATATTAGAGCATGATAACCTTTAAATTACAACAACTGTGACTCTATGTCTTTGTTTTAGTGTAAATTATGAGTACATCTCCCCTATGCCTACTTCTACAAGACGGTGTGAAAACGATACTGTCCTGTGGCTTGTATCTGGAATTTTCTTGCATCTAAAATTACAACAAATCATTGACTCCTGCCTGCTGCAGTATTTCTTTGCAGTCTTCACACAGATTCATCCTTTTCCAGTTTGGCTTTGGAGCTAATGCCAAACTGACCAAGCTTTCACTGCTGCATCCCTGATCTTCATCGTGCAATCCCCAGTGAAAACACACCAACAGCAGGAACTTTTATTGAAAAAAATATAGGTTCATTTTTACTGTGTGTCACTTTATGGAATCTGACCCTCTGGATAGTCAAGTTTGTCTTGCAGGCTGTATGTTTGACACCCCTGATGGCATAATCGAGTCTTTTTTGAAATACGTTTTGCAGCAGAACTTTAAAGTCTCCTGTAAAGCTGTTGCACGCTGGATCATATGAACAGGGAAGATGACTGTACAAAACATTAAACCTCACCACAGGTTTCCAAAACAAACCAGTCAAACTGCTTTGTTGCAAGTACTGATTTAAAAGCTCCTTAATTCAGCATGTATGTGATTGTTTAATAAGTTGGATTTGGTTTGTGCTGCTTTTGAATTCCTCCTGTAAATGGACGATACATGAGAAAGAGATGATCACCTGTTGGTGTCAGATTGTTCTGACTTAACAGAGATGTCTCACCACAGTTTGTCCATGAACCAAATCTGACATGCGTGAACACATTCCTCACAATGATAGCAGGAGGAGAAAACTGGAGGAGAAAGCGCAAATGTTTCACATTTGTCTTTATTACTTGACCTGAAAAACAGATTTTTTGGGGGGGAAATGTTCTCTCTTCATCAATAAATAAACCCGAGCTGAGAGCTTCATACGTTTTGTTCGGTGCACGAGTGGAAAAACTCCCACAGGTTGGAAATGATCTGGGAGACCGTTTGACTGTACATTATTCACTCAGCGGAGAATAAAACAAGTTCAGATCATATCGAAACTGAATGTAAAACAGATGAAGAGTGCAATTACTGCTGGTTTGCTGTCATCTGTCCTCAAAAGTACTTTTTAACAAAAAAGTACAGAAAACCACTGCCACATTGCTTAAATTGCACTAAATCCAGGAAAAGCTGAGTTAGTATAATGATTATTAGTATATACTACAAGTATGAGTTATTTCTGACTGTATTTAATGACAGCATCAACAGCCGCCATTAGATTTAAGTCAAATATTTTTAAAATATCTCATTCTATTGTATACTATTTGTTACGACTGTGGATTAAGACAAATAACCAGTTAATCACACCAAAAGTACGCAAACTACCAAGAAAAACCCCCCAAGCCCGGACTCAAACCAGGGATTTTCTCTCTGTGAGGCAGCAGCACGAAGCGCTACAGCGCCGTGTCAGGAAAACACTGGATAGGAAATAAAGTTTGTCCAATATATGTAGCAGTTATGTTGATAGTACGACTCCCCTGGACCTATTTATTGCCACTTTAAAGGACGGTAAAACTACAGTCTGAAAATAAATGAAGAAAATACAAATGAAGTACTTTAAGTGAAGATGTATTGAAGAGCTGATAAGCACAGATGACTTGAAATGAGAAGGACTGAGGGCAGATTAAACTGTGAATTTCTCTGTATTGCACCTGAGAATGGGATTTCTCCACAGTGATATGAAAGAAGATCTATCTAACCTCATTCTCTTGAAAGTACTTGCATATTTTGTGTGTAAAATGATTTTTCACGTCCAGTCCAACGGAATGCGCGGCACGACACGGCGCTCTGCCCACGACGGAGGCGCGGATTCCCACAGCTGCCGTCACTCTGCCCGCTGATTCTAAATACGGAGGATTTGCTTCGATGGCTTCTAAAGCCGTTCACTGCAGCCACTGCAGCAGCCGCTACAACTTCTGAACCTCCCCCATTACCTCCTCTCTCCATTTTTGTTACAGCCTGGATGGGGGGAATCATGTTTCTCACGCAGTACAGTGTCTTAAAGGGACAGGCCACCTACACACACTCAAAAACAACCTTTCTTTTCTTTTCGTTTTTTTTTTAAACACCGAATATACCAACATGGGCAAAATGACCTTGGTAGTCTGCGGTCTTTTGATGAGGGTATATGCTCACTAACATAAAGTGTTGCTCAGGTTTTACGTGCTAATCTAGGTGTCTGTACTGCATAGAGGGGCGTGTTGCACCCACCTGATAACCCACCAGACTACCCAGCGTACACTTCCGCTGTGTAGCAACCCAGCGAGCAATACTGCTGGCTCCAATCTTCCGTGGTTGGGTGACTGCAATCTTGCATGAAGCATTTTTCTCATTGTAATGGTCCAGAATGTACTGTGGCAGCTGAGTGGTCTTGCCACTGCCTGTGGCTCCTCGAATGATCACTACGGAGTTGTTCTCGATCAGGGAAATCAACTGGAAGCACACGCACACACAGTTCAAAGAGAGGCAGTTAACAGAGGAAGCATTCATGTGCTGCATCATATCACTGAAATAATAAAGTCTTTAAAATTAAGCACAGATGGATGTAGTGCAGGTAATTGGGATTTTATAATCTGCAGTTTGAAAATACAGCTCACGCACGCACACACACACACACACACACACACACACACACGCACACGCACACGCACACGTCCTGCTTTAGCATTTCCTGTTGACAAATACAGATTGGTTTATTTAAAGCTAGACATTGTCCTGCAGCATCAAATAACTTTGTGCTCATCTTGAAGAAACTGTAAAAGCTTAAGTGCTCTTATCTCCTGAGGACATAGCCACAATTTCAGTAAAAAAACCACAAAAGGACCAAAGAAACAAAATCACAGGTGAATGAGAGGATTATCAGACCACTAGACGTTGTGGCTGATTGAATGGACTCTGTGTCGTACCTTATGTCTGTTTTTAGTTATGGGCAAGGTTGGGTATGTGCAGCTGCCCAGTGGAGGCAGAGGAGTACCTAGAAATACAAAATTGGAGAGGACTAGAAACTGTTTTTCAACCAAGAAAAAAGATAAAAACAATTTTGTATATCTGAGTATGTAACCGTGCAGAAATGTAAAAAAAAAAAAAAAGGCAGCTCAAAGGCCAATACTCACGTTCTGCAGTCTTTGGTATTTGGGCTCTTCCTCCATCTGGCGTCACAGTTCCTAGGCTGTCCTCATCAAAGACCTCCACCAAACTGAAACAAAAGTATTGCAGATTTTTTTCAGATAAACAAAACCACTGCTAACAGCAGCAATCTTAAACTGGCTCTTACACTGGATAACAAAAAAGTCTTCTTTGCAATGCATGTAGAAAACCTGGATGCTTGTTAGACGTCTGAAAAAGGCCATCTAACAACAAACAAAACATATGCAACATGAAATGAAAAGTTTTAACCGGTATAGAGGTATAACCTAGTCCATGTAAACACGGGTTGACTGGGGTTATGTACGTCTGTTACGTAACTTCACCTGATGCTTTCAAAGCTGGCCTGGAGGATTCAGAAGAAATGCTGCTCTCAAACGTCCTGATCAGACTGACTTTGTTTCACTTTCTAAATGAACACAAGTGAAATCATTTTCAACACTATTATTATGGAATTGATCCACCGACTGAATGGATTGTTATTGGTGCGTTAATCTGATCTTTTGATTCAGCGTTTATGTAAATGGATGAATTCGAGCTTTCAATAGTAAGGAATTCCCATTTAATATATAAACACATCCAATGAGGATAAAGAAGTCATGGAGGACTAGTTCATTATTGTATCATAAAAGTATGGCGATTTCGCTCCTTTGCGGTCTTATGATTACATGAAAATGGTTTCAAATCCCAGCATCTCTGTCCAATTCATTGCTCAGTGCCAAGTTGTAACTGGACTCGGTCAGCGGCTCCTCTTGACTTTACCCTCGGTTGGCTGGAGGGGGCCCATAGCTCCGTCGCCTCAGGAGCCTTCCCAGCTGTGTGCACTCTTGGTGAAGGCAGGATTTCATCACAACAGACACAAACCCTGACAGTGGGAAGAGGAGCTCGAACACAACACACCCACGGCTTGAGCGCACATATGCACTCTCATCCTCTCTCTCTCTCTCTCTCTCTCTCCAATGCACACATTTCACGCAAGCCACGAAGCAGCTGAGCTTACAACAAAGCTGCACGCTGCGCAGAGGAGAGTGAGGGGTGAAAGGAGGAGAGAGGTGACAGCTCTCAGATAGCACTGTGTGACGAACTCTACTGGAAAAACAAAAGTCTGCGTGACAGGAGCAGTGGCAAGACGAAGACGGTCAGCACAAGACCAAAAGAGAAACGCTTCCCACGACGGGGTCCAAGAGGACTGCAGCCGACATCTGGCATTTGACACAGAAGGACGTGGTCAAACAGAAAGCGCTGGAGTCAAGTTGACACAGACTCATCCATGGAGACGAGAAGCTGGAGGCTGCACTCTGCAAAAAGCTCATCTCCCCATTTCTCAACTGCTCAGAAAACAGTCAGAGGTGCAGTTTTCACAGCTGTAAGTACTGATCTTCTCTTACCGAGCCCGGCACCAATGTAATAACTCATCTCTGGACATAATGAGGAGTTGCAGTTTAGTCATTAAACTGAAAAGCTGTTTTACAACAGCTCAATGTGTGAAGACACTTGTACAGTTTGTGTTTGAGGTTGACCTGGGAACCTGCAGAGTGTGTAATTGCTGGATCCATCGGCTATAACACTTCAGCTAGTTTCCCTGAAGTCATCACAATGAGGCAAGAACCAGCGGCCAGACAGCTTATTAAACTTATTTCTCTCACTGTCAAAGGTTGAAATGCATTGAAGAGCCACAACAATGCAGATAATTAGTTATTTCTGCAGATCAGCCTGCAATGGCCGTAACTAATGAAGGAACAATCAGTCCAGTGAATTCAAATGTATTTAAGCAAAGCTGCTGTTGTGGATGTTCTATGTGTACACCACGATGTAGACAAACATGCAGTTGCTGCTCCTTCAGTCTTTAGGGAGCGTGTGCCACGAGGACCATGCCGCTGTTCAGCTGGATGAAATGGCCTCATGAGACATGGAGACAAGCTCAGGAGGAGGCGCCGTCTCTGAAGAGCTCGGGGGTCGTTCCCAGCCGCATGTTGATCGCAGAGCTCCTCTGGCACGTGGAGGAACGAGAACGGCTGGCCAGAGAAGTGGAGCGGGAGCACCGGCTGGCTCACGCTGCCCCGAGCCTCCATTGGTTCCAGAAGTACCCCCGGCTACGGACACTCATCCCCTCATCCGAGTTGCACCAGCTGGAGTTCCTGTGTGCCCAGATCCCCCCGATCCATGCAGTCGCTGTCCTCTCCAGGTGTGTGGTGGCTGTGATATGTGGCTCAGGCCTCACATGAGCACACTGTCAACAGTAGCTAGCTGCTACGGCGTCAACACGAGGCCTGACAGGAGGCGATGTGGAGAAGAGCAAAAGGGAAAAGGAGGCAGGGGCGAGCTACCGAGAAAGCCATCATGTGCTACCATGACAGACACAGACTACGTAGGGTGCCAACATGTGAAGGGCACGCTGGAAGGTTGAGTGAGGCCTGTTTAGACTCAACATCTGTTAGTCAGAACGGAAGAAAGGTGAATGAGTTGTTAGACATGGTTGAGCACTGTGACCTACTTAATCATTTCCCATAAAAAACCACTACTCGGTCACTCCTGTGTGTTTATATAACCAGATAACTGAAGAACATACATGATATTCATGACACTTGTTTGCCGCTCTCCATTCAGGATAAAATCTTCATGATTGGGGACGTTTTGAGAGGGCTGTGGGGGATATATCCCACTCTCGGACCAGGTCTACCTGCCTTAACCGCTTTCAAAAAAGGAACACGATCCTCCCGTGCTCCACAGTGATCCATGTTATGCAACTACAGAGTTGGACCAAACACCTAAAATAACTGTATTTTGAAATCTAAGTGATGCAGAGCAGAAGTAAAAGCCACACTGGTGACAGTGGTGTTATGTTTCTATTACAGGTGGCACATCAATATGACCTCAATATGAAACTAAATCTAAAGTAAACCTGCATCCCTCATCATTATATTTACAATAACGTATTAAACCAAGGACTTGCTTTATGTTTGAATTATTTTTCTAGAAGTCACACATTATTTGTCGCTCTTAAATCTGATGCCATCTGACCCACCACCAGGCCACTTTAATACTATGACCCTTCTGCTTTTATCACAAACTGCACCTTATTCATAACACACAATTTAAAAACTGTCAATGTCAGAAGTTTGAGCCCTTTAAACATTGAAACATGACGACTGCAGTCTGCAAATGTGGCGACTCGACATTCTGCTGATAGAAATCTTTGGTGCACGCCTCCACAGGTTCCGTGAGGTGCTTGCCTCCAACAACATTGGGCCCTGGGAGCTGTCGTCCATCTTCAAGCAGGTGCTGAGAGACTTCCTGAGCCAGAAGGAGCACATGGACCAGGCTGAGTTCCCGGTGCAGCCCGCCACCTTTGCACCCATGCAGACCTGGACGAGCCGGTACAAAATGAAGCAGAGCTTCGTCACACCCACCGTCCCACACTGTGGAGACCACCCGAGAGAAGAGATCCCAACGGTCTCTGGATACGTGGACCGGACCATGAGGAACTCCAGTTCATTCACAGCGCACAAAGACTGGGATCTTCCATATTATTACCCGATGCCTCTCAGGGCCAAAGAGACGTACAGCACCACGCTGTGACACCCTCGCTCCCCATCACATGTTTACATATTCACAGTATTCACACACACTGTGGCTTCTATTAATGGAATTGGTTTTCATCATTTAAACTGAACATGAAAAGGTGTGTGTGAAAAAGAAACCTAATGGAAATGTATTTTTAACATAAAATGACATAAGCCAGAAAACAGGGGCTGAGACTTATTTCATTTTTGTTTTGTAATCATCCAGTTATCCTTATAGTATTCTAGTATGTTTACAAAACTACAATTGTGTGACCATTTCGGTCAATTCTATTTTAATGTCATGGCAGCAAACAGCAAAAATTAAAATCTATAATTGACTAGTTATGCAGCATTTTTTCATGTTTCTATTTGGTTAATACATGTTTCAAAAATGTCAAAAACAAACAGTCATGTCTCAAACACAGGGATATTTAAAATCAGGGGTTTTGAAGTGTGGGAGGACGAGCATCTTCCTAACAGAGCAGATAATATCTGCTGTTAGGCTCCATAAGCAATAAACTAAAATAAATATCTCTCTTCAAGTTCTGATTAATTACATCATATGCAACCGTTTGCATTAAAGTGTTTTATTACTTTAAGTTGTCTTATAAATTCTAATGTAAAATTGCATCAATTCCCAATATATTTCACAGTTCATCTTTCAACCTGTTTGTCATGATTTATTTTAAGAATTTAAAAAGGCAGATCTCCAGTCTCTAGATTTCTCTTGCTGAAAAGGAAACCCCCTGAAGCACTACCGCAGTGATTTCAAGGGGGGTATAATATTTTTTTTCATGTTTTAAATATCGAGGAGTCTGGATTTTATTAATTTATGTAAAAAAAAGAAGAAGAAATACATTTAAGTGTCAAATTACAAAGAACATAGAACATCCTGTCTGCAGTGTACAGGGAGAAGAAACGACAGAGCTTCAGGCTAAAAAGAGATGAATCTACCAAAAAAGAGATGTACTGAGAGAGTGGCATACATTATGGCTTCACAGCCAATGGTGACAAATAGAGCTGAAATCATCTTTGGGGGTGAGAAACTGGTGGATGAAGCTACAAGCTGAAGCAGCATCAGTCAACCAAACACCCAGGGACCGTGTGCAAACCCAAAAACTTAATCCTCAGAGGAAAGGAAGTCATTATTACAGAATATAATACACTGTATTTCAGATGCAGTGAGGTTCCTACAACTTTGTTTTATAATTGTAAATTATGTGGAAAGGGGAGGACAGATTTGGGTCCCGCCAAGAAAAATGTTGGAACCACTGTATCACACAATACATGAAAACATACAGAAGGAAGAACAGAAAGAACATCAACATGTATTTAACTATAAAGAAAAAAAAAACACCCTCGAGGAGTCAGATTATTCTAATGAAACTGTAAAGGTCAGACGCCATAGCAAAAAATCCATAATCATAAATCATTCAAAAATTTCAAACTTAAAATTTTTTTTTATTGTGTTTTAGTAGTGTTGAAAATAATTTTTAGATGTTTTAAAATAATCAATTATACTCTCCGCCATCCAGCAGGAGGTGCTGCAGCACCATTTGTTCTCATGACCTCATGCTACAGACACTGCAACTTTAATTTGATATCTACATAAAGCACATTGAAAAAATTTAATTACAAATCATATTTCAGTAAATATTCAGAATTATTCAAGTATTTTAAGCCCCAAAGGCCTTGTTTCGATAATTTAAAATATTATTTGATAAACAGTTTTATAATAGAAAAAAAATTCTAACGTCTAATTACACGTCATAAAGTAATATATTGACAAAGAGACACCTTTATACGTCAACGATTATTTTAGTTAGCACCGTCAGCCACGTGACGCCCTCACAGCAGCGCGGACGGAATCTTAGCATGCTAACTAGCGAGCTAACGTTTTCATACCTGGTCTGTGTCGACGACGTCCCATCTAATTTAGTTTCAGGAACTTCTTCCGAGAGTTTAATGTTTGCAAACGCGGTTCCCGAGGTGAACCAGTCTGAAATCTGCTCTGCAGTGAAGGCTTTCTTCATTTTTCAAGTTTTCTTTATCAGCATGTCCCTTCCGACGCTCCGGGGTGCTGAGCTGTGTCCGAGGGAGCTGCGAGGGGGCGCTGTAGCCTCCGGTGGACGTAAAGCAGACAACGTGTTCAAAAACCAGATATAAATCCTTATTACTCCTGTTTCAGTTTCCAAATCTATTTGATTTGTTAAAATATATTGACCCAATGAAATGGGGGTCAAACATAAGGCTCCATTAGCCCACCAAACAGTCTACAAAATAAAGAAAAAAAAAATCTATATTTTGAGTAGGAAACACAACAGAGTCCTGAGCTGATATATCATGTGTGCTGCCATGAAAAGTAGCCTTAAATCCATGTCATCAGCATGAGTTTGTAAAAACATGCATTTGCTGAAGAAGATATTTGGATATTTCACTGTATTTTGTACCTGAAATGTTTCAAAAATGACTACAATCACCACATGAAACCATTTCATGTGGAGACTGTAGTCATTTTCAATAATATTTTGCAAAAATATAGACCTTTCCATCACATATTTACATTTAAAAGTTAAGAGCAATCAGATTTCTGACATCATTGGTGACCTCTCGGGACAGGACAATCCGACTGACTATCTCAGGAGACATAAATGAGCTTTTCTCTCAAAACACATATCATGAAGATATAATCCCACAGCCAAACTTCCTGGCCATGAAAAACCTTTTATTACAATATAGAGGAAGTAATATCTGCCCACTATGACAAACATTTTTTTAAAAATCAGATAGAAATCAAAACATGGACTCACTCATTAACAACAGACAAACATTAAAACATTAGACACAAACATGCAGTCTGAGACAAATGTGAAAAAACAAGTCCTGACGTATAGATGAAGGTGGAGCTGCACCAATGGAGGTTTTGTCACAGCTGGAACAACCTCCATCAAAACACAAGAGGTAAAATTACATAACTTGTGTCACAGGTGACAGAAAAACCCCCAACTAATAACACATGACAATATTTTGGCTGTTACGCCACCGTTACAACTGTGAGTTATATTTTTCAAGAAGAGCAAAATAAACTTGGGAGAACGTTCACTGTTCAGTTACAGATGAGAGCTTCACATAGCCTCCTGAGGACATCCTCCGTTCTCCCTCAGTGAGCAAATCTCTGCCCGGAGCTTTTCATTTTCCTGCAAATAAACAAGGAAATGTATAATGTATTGAAAGCATGTCAAGTGATCAGATATTACATCATATATTGGTTTAGATGGAATGTAGCGTACCTCTTGAAGTTGGGTGTTGTCTTTTTTGAGTTTGACCAAATATTCGATCTTCTGTTTGTGGTTCTTGTGTCCCACCAATTTTCCATTTTCTTCTGACAGCTTGATGTTTTGATTCCGGAGAACCTCGTTCTCCTGCAGGAAAGATAATGTTTTACAGAAATCAGCCAGCCACTCCCCATCAGTTTGCGCTGCATTTGTGATGCAGAAGTGAAACGCAGTAAAATCATCAAAATATTTTTGCTGAGAAAGTGAAATTGGAGAGAGAAACTCACATGGAGCAGCTTCTGCTCCTCCTGCACCTGCAGATTCATGTCTCTCAGCTCCAGACAGCGGTTCCTCAGCTCTGAGGTCAGCTCTTGAATGCAGGTCTGAGACTGAGCCAACATGGCCTCCTGTGTCTGCGTTCTGATGCACAGAAAAAAGGAAAGACGTAGCTGCTCACCAAACATCAGTGAGGGCGTCGAGATAGTCTACAGAGCTGCCTCCTGCACAAACTCACCTTTTGTGAGCATCGGACAGCTTCTGCATCATTTTGCTCTGTTGAAGAATTCATTCAAACAGACGTCACAATGAAAATAAACATTGATATTTGTATTGCATTGACACACGAATCAAGTAAACGATGTTTTATATATATACATGTGGTCTCTGCCTTTCGAGGGGCAATTGTCAGCTTAGAAGTTTCAGGGTCCGATAAGAGTAATTCCCTCATCATCTAATTTTAATCGAGCATATAAAATGTCTGTACTTCAGGTAATAGTTGTGTCACTCAGTGAAGCGAGAAAACATCAGGCTGATAATCTAAATAAACTCATGAAGGAGAATTAGAAGATGTGATCAAATCAGTAGAAAGAAAGAAATGTCCTGGTGAGCAGTATCACAAGGAGGCCCAAGAAAAAAAACAAAGAACTAAACTAAATGACTGAAGAACGTTTTTTTCAGGTCACATTTGGTAAGTTTAAGAAGAATCTCCAGGTCGCCTTGTCTGTGTCAAAGGAAATAATAAGACATCTTAAAAGTGAATGTAGAAGGTTCACTACAAGGTGGACACATTGATGAGCCTTAAAAAGCAGGAATTAAAGTGTTGAAGTAAATTAAAGTCTGTGTAACAAGGTGGAACACATAAATAAAATCTGTACAAATCTTTCAATTAAAGCAGATTTTTTCATTTAAATCCATTCATATGGAAAACTGTGTGAATGTACCTTCTCTGCTCTCTCCTCCTGCAGGTCTTTAAGCATGGACAGTTTGATGGCATCAGTCAACGCCTCACTGAAAGACAACATTCATTGGGATTATTCCAGGAACCCTGGAGAGAGGATGACAGTGGGGAGTACAACTCGAAGAAGAAGACTTGACTTGAAAAAACCTTTATTTAACAAACACAAAAATCAATGAAATCCATGTTTATCCCTCCTCACGGAGGAAAACAATGGTTTGCAGACAATCACACAGCGTGAAACCACAAACAGGTCACACACTGTGATGGGCTATAAAATCACCACAAGATCACATAGAATATTAAAAGTTCATGATAAGACAGTCCCCCTCACCAAGGGAGCACAGGACCCGCCTGATTCCCCACACTGGAATAAAACCAGTCAAGTTCTTTGTGAGTTTATAAAAACTGTGTTCCAGCCTCAGGTGAGCAGTGATCAGACCTTTAAAAACGTGCAGTGGATCAGTAAAAGCAACACCTGAGACCTGGTTCTTCCTGCTTCACCAAAGGGAAAGTTTTGCACATGCAAAGATAAAATTCAATAAGATCACTGATGCCTTTTTGTGTTATATATACTTCGGACCAAAAAGGGGGACAGAAAAAGCCTCTGGCAGAGCCTCCACCAGCCTTCATAGAAGCGTGTAAAGACTAGTCAACCTGGGACAGGACACCACCAGATGTTCCACAGTTTCAGGCTCTGAACAAAAAGAGCTTGGATCCAGGTGGGCTCTGTATCTGTTGGTAGCTACCGCTCCATGTATCACCCTCCACTGGAGGTCACCCCTCCGCTTTTCCACGGGGGGTTTGTACAGGACCCGCCAGCTCCCTTTAGGGGACGAATCCCCACCAAACAAATCAGTCCACCTCCCTCACTCCAGCCAGCGACTGCAGATTCAGGACCTTCACACAGCTGCTGTACAGCTCCTTCCCAGGGCAGGGTTGGAAGAGGCCCAGTCTGGGCATTGTAATGGTCAGTAGTTTCCTCTTCCTCCCATCTCCCACTGCAGGACGAACCTTCAGGGAGGAGGAAACATAGTCTTCTCCTCTACTCCACTGGTCAACACGACTCTTGTCCTGCACAAAGGAACGAAGAGGAGCAGGAAAAGACCGCCACACCTCTTCCACCAGGCGCTGCACCACTCTGCTGGACCGAACCCCCATCATCTCCGTCAGCTGCTGCGTGGCTGCAGATGGCCCACCTTTGTGATCCCTGTATGGATGAGCTGGCTTCTCAAGGTGGCTGAGGAGAAGGCCGCGGTGGGGATCAGGCAGTTATGGAGCAGAGGCTCTTCAAAGACCCACGACCCAGGCTTGGCGTCCGGACGGGAGATGTCCAGAGTCCTCCATGCCTCCATCATTGACATGTAGAAAGGAGTCAGTCCAGAAAGGTCACATTCAGCTGTGTTTGTCAGAAATAATTGTTTATTAAGTCCAAGTCTCCCAGCTTTCCTGAGCAACAGCTATGCCAGTGGCGTCCAGACAGACGAGCCACAAAGGAGCCTCTGTAAAGCCTGCAGTCTGAAGGCCACAGTCCTGGATATGGTGTCGATGAGGCCCTGTCCCCCCTCTGCCACAGGGAGATACAGGACCGACGCTCGCACCCAAAACATCCACCAGGACTTTCTGCAGTCTTTCCAAGAGGCTCGGCGGAAGGACCAGGACTTTAAGTTTGTGCCACAGAGACCAGGCGACCAGATTGTTGGCTATAAGAGTTCTTCCCCTGTAGGACAGCTGTGGTAGCACCCATTTCCATTTAGACAACCTGACCCAGCACTCCCTCCCAGTTTTGTTTCTCTCTGTCCTCATTTCTCAGCCACAGACCCAAGGCTTTTATGCCTGTGGTCCCACACTTGAGGCTTCCAGGGAGGTCAGGAGTGCCCTGAGGACACCATCGTCCCACCAAAACCGCCTCACAGTTTACTCTGGCTGAAGAGGCTTTTTCATACAGGGCTAAACTGTCCTGCAAAGCAAGCACATCCTCCTGTCCCTCTACAAAAACATTTATGTCATCTGCGTAAGCCGACACAACCACCAAGGACTCAGCAGCTCACGTTGGCAGACACAGACCCTTCAGCCGGGTCTTCAGTCTGCGCAGCAGTGGCTCAACAGCCATACTGTACAGCTGGCCTGAGATGGGACAGCCCTGTCGGATGCCTACAGGACAGCTACAGGACAGCTTACAGGGTCATATCCTCCTTCTTAGGCAGCAGGGAGATCACTGCACGGCGGCAGGAAGCAGGATGACTCCCATTCTTAAAAGAGTCTCTATAAACGTCCAGCAGGTCCCCTCTGAGCAGGCTCCAGAAATGTTTATGGAACTCTGGGGGAAGCCAATCAAGGCCTGGAGACTTCCCAGAGACCATCTGTGATACTGCAGCGCTCAGTTCCTCCAAAGAGAGGCCTGAGCTCAGAACCTGATGGTCCTCTGGACTCAGCTGGGGCAGATCCTGCAGCAGCTCAGCAGCAGCATCCCCGTCACAGTCCTCTGCATAGAAGGCCACAGCATGCTTCCTCATCTGAGCTGGGTTAGAAGTCAGCCGCCCATCTGGCAGTCGGAGACACACCATCTGTCTCACCTGAGCCTCCGATCTCTCCAAAGTGAAGAAAGATGTAGGAGCATCCATGTCCCTCAGAGTTCTGAGCCTGGCTCGGACCAAGGCTCCTTTGGCTCTCTCCTGAAGAAGAGACTTCAGTTGTTGCTGCTTAGAGAACAGCAAAACCAGTGTCAGGGTCAGAAACATTCTGCAGTCCACTAATTTCTGCTTCCAACTCTTCAACTGCCCTCCAAATCTTGGCTGTGGAAAAGGAGGTGTACTACTGGCAGAAACTTGTGATCTGGCCCCTCCCCACCTCCCACCCCTGACTGAGAGATGAAAAATAATTTTTTTCTGCCCAGTACTTCCAAAAATAGTTAAAATTCTCACAAATATTTAAATAATTTAAAAGATTAATGTTAAAATGCCAAAAAGAGCCCGTTTTTCTTTTACCAGATAAAAAACAGCTCTGCTAAAACTAGATGGTGATCCGTAAAACCAACAGGGACAATGTGGCAGCTTACAACATGAGTGAGCAAAGAGGCAGACATATAAAATCTATGCAACCTAGCTGCACTGATTCAACCATCCACCACTTTGACCCACGTAAACTGTACATCAGAGGGGTGTTTATTCCTCCACACATCCACCAGGTCAGCCTCCATCACCAGCTGAGAGAGGAACCGGGAGGATTGGGGGTAGGGTTCTGTTCCTGTCCTGTCCACACCGTCGACTGGACAACAGTTCCAGTTTCCTCCCATCACTACAGTCTCACCATTACCAATGTTTGTCACCACAGCCTTCATTTTTTCAAAAAGAGACAACCGCTCTGCACCACCACTCGGTGCATACAAATTAATAAAGCAAAAGCTTAAATCATCAATTTTCACTGTAACTATTAAAAGTCTGCCTTTTTCCAATTTCTAAACTTGATAAAATCTTTATTTTATCAAGGGTGTCACTGTGAGTCTCCTGTAAAAAGACTACATCTATCTTTTTCTGTTTGATTGTCTCCATCAACAAACCCCTTTTCTGTGCATTTCTCCCTCCATTCATACTGCATTTAGTGAGGCGACTGTCAAGGCCATCAGAGGAGGAGAGGAAAACACAGAACAGACAAAGAGAACCAACAGATAAGAAAACACCCTGTGTATGTATGATCATAATACAGTTATTTTGAAATGTTCATCTTTTTTGCCCTTTAAAGAATTTTTAACTGCAGTGACATGTTTTCTCAAACGATAGCGCTTTTTCTCATCCAGCAGTTCTGTGCTGACTGATTTTTGAAGTGTGCTGACAGTCTGGCCGAACTTGTCTGCATTAGGAAAATAACTCCTCCCATCAACCTGCCGACCAAAAGAGTCCTTCAGAAACTCATTGATCTCATCCAAGGAGTAAATATCCGAGTTCTGAGAGACACTGCCTGCAAGTGATGCAGTGTCAGAGTTAACCTCATCCTCTGAGTCCAGTCCTGCAGCCTCTGGAGCAGCCTGACCACTGCAGTTCCTCCTCCATATCAACACACTGCTCCCCAGCAGTCCTCACCTGTACATCAGTACCAGCCTGAGCTTTTCCTGTTGGTTCATTTTTTTCACACTTGAAATGTTGTCCTCCACCTCCTCTGCCCTTTTCTCCTTCTGCACAGACTCAGCTTCAGTCACACCGGAGTCAGTGGCTGCAGCACCCCGAGAGGCCCAGCTCTCCACACTCAAAGCATTTACAACTCCCAGAGGTTGCATACACCATGTGAACATCCTCCTCATGCTTCACACGGAAAGACACATCCAGTGTCTGAGTCGCAGAGTCCAGAAACATAAAGCCTGTCTCCGCAGAGACTGGACATGTTTCAGCTTTGGGTCCTTGCAGCCCAAACCAACAGGACGGAAACCACTTGTGAACTCACCGAACCTCCTCAGTTCTCGCTCCAGAGCCTCACTGGAGATGAACGGGGGGACTCCGGACACGGTGGTCCGTGTGGACCAGCGGGGACACTTGAGTAAACTCGTCATTTATAACAACTCCGCTTTCAACAAGATCAGCCACAAACTTTGCGTCCTTGAAGAAAACCACCATTGCTTTATTGGTACGAGAAGCGTAGGTGATGTTCTCATATCCCAACTTCTCCCCAACCACCTGCAGCACCTGCTCCACGGTGGAGCTGGGCTGCGGCACCAACCGGACTCCATGTCTCAGAGACACGGGAGACGCCTCAGAGGACGCCATCCAGGCCACGAGACACGGAACAACTCACAAAAAACACCAATGAACTAAGTTTAAGCTACACTAACAAACCATAATAATGATCATACAAAACACACAGTTGGAAAAAAGAAAGACACACAACAAAACCGCTTTTTTTCAGTAAATTAAATCGCCCTCTTTGCTCCCTCTCAAACACACGTCCACACGTAAGAAGAAGAAGACGAAGAACTCAACCCATTTTGATTTCCGTTCTGTGTGGAGTTACTCTGCTTGATGTAAAACTCATCAAGCAAACCCTGGATCTCCATTCGGACCATCTCCTTCTCAGACAACTGCATCTAGAGATACACAATGACAAGAGATGGAATTTAAAGTACCCAGACATACTGTAGTGTCAATAATAACAATGAAGGCACCAAATCCTAGTGGTCAAAATGAGTGCAATAATAAACTATTACAGGTTTGGTTGACTTTCATATAAAAATGCACCTTAAGCCGTTCGATTTCCTCGTTCTTGGCGGTTCTTTCAGCATTCAGCTCTGTTAAAAGGATCTCCATGGTGATCATGGAGGAACGCCTGTTCTCCAGCTCTCGCTCCTGGCTCTCCAGGACCTCAGACACATCTCTCTTAAAGCTTTCTGGGGTAGAAGGTGTCTGAAAAGGAAGGGGAAAAAAAATAAAAATAACATGTAACAGCGAAAATGTCTCCGGTTAGAGTCTGGGCTTTCCCGTGTTCCATATTCTCCATGGGCACTTTGTAGGTTGCCTGTTGTCTTTAAAGACTGTAGGAGTGAATGTGAGTGTGTGTGACTGACCGTCCCTCTGTGTTTAGCTCCAGGCCCCCATAACCCTAAGTTTGATAAAAACGGTATTGAAGTTTTTCACGTGAAGTCAGAGGTCAAGCGCTACTACAGGTTCTGCCATTTTGGACGTCCCCTGACTGTAAACAACACGCTAAACAGTCACACTTTAGGCATAATTTGATCAGATGTCAGAGAAGATGGACATCTTTTGTGTAGCTGCAGGCTCGTTAGCAGGCAGGAAACCTGCCCATACCTCTCATTTGATCATTTCCCTGCTGACCCCGAGAGAAGGGAGGGATGGATGTGAGGAGGGAAGGCTGGGAGACAACCAAGTACTGTAGAGTCTGCAGAGCCCATGTCATATCAGCTTGCTATTTTGTTTCTGAGTGGACCATTTTTAAGGTTTGATTACAGAAGTTAGTCCCTCCTGTTCCAGTGTCCAGACCGTGGTCGGGGAGACGAACTTCTGCTCCGGGCCTTCGGGGTCAACTCCCTCGCTTCACCGCAGTCGGGAAGCAAGACGTGGGACTCAGTTTCATGCTCAGTACTTGTAGCATCTATTTAACATTAACTCTCTACATGTACAGCTCTTTGTACCTAAGCTAGACCTGCTCCGATCGACTGCTTCTCTCACCTCCCTCCAACACACACTCGCTCACACTTCACATCATCAGTAAACACAGCAGGAGGCAACAGATATGAGTTGTCAGTCACCAACTATGTCAGTTTATCCATGTATATTGTTTTTTTCTCAATCCAGACAACTCACAGCTGTGGACAGCTTTACTGTGTGGCTTGCTGACACATTGAACACATGTAAAAATGCACGTTCACTCCTAACTGCTGTTTGATGACATTGTTTACTTGTGGTTAATTGTGTTTACCAATACTTCGACGCCCAAAATGGCGGCACAACGGTTCGTGATGTCACTTAGTCACGTGGAAACAAAACCTCAATACAAGAATGTATATTGGATGAATAAATAGGCAAGTTTTACCCGAAGTAATGATTTGGGAGTGGCTGTCAGCTCAGCAAGAGGTTTGAAGATCCCATTTCTGACCGTTTTCTCCACTGCATCCTGCTGCTGTTGGACCTGAATTGAAAAGAGAGATTTCATGAAGATGCTCGTTGATTTTTCCCACAGTAAAGATCTGTTCACTCTTTGTGCAGATATTTGAAAGAGGAGCGTCACCTTCTCCTTCAGATCCCGTATGATGGCTTCCTTCTGGGCTGTTTGTTCCTGAGCTGCTTGGAGGAGACCATTCTGCTCATCTAAGACCTTTGTGAGTCTTTCAACCTCCTCAGTGGCATAAACAACCTCCTCCTCCAAAACCTCCACCTGAAGAAGAGATGGCTGTTTAAGCATTTTCTTTGTTGTCACACAATTAAGATGTGAAACCAAATTATTTAACATGACTTTAGAACACCGACTTCAGAAAATAAATCACCTCTATTTTGTTTGATGCCGTGTTCTTTTCTAAAGATAATTTCAGGTCACAGATTTCGGTCTGCATCTTGCAGTTTTGTTCTCTGATGTCTTCCCTTTCAAGGCAGGCAGCATTATATTTTACCTGGCAGAGAAAAGACAGTGTTAATCTTATCAACTGATCCAAATGGCAAACCAATATGACGGGAAATAAAATGGGAACTTGTGTCAGATGGACAAAGGTTTCAATAGAAGGAATACCGTGATGTCTTTGAAATCTTCAGTGAAGTGGCTAATGGTCTGATCCTTCTGGCTCAGTTCACTGCGCAGATCCCTGGTTTGGTTGATCAGATCCAAAACAACATCCTGTCCAACAACACAAATGTTTGTATCAGACGAGCAGCAGACACACTGAAACTTTAGCAAATGGAGATGTGGCAGGCTTACGCTGTCCTGCTCAGTCTTCTGCTCCAAGCTTTTGATTCTTTCGTGGGCAGAGGTGAGGTTCTGCTCAAGATTTACAAGATAGGAATTCTTTAAAAAAAAAAAAAAAAAAAAAAACAAGACACCCAGGTTAAACCACTGAGCTGTGATTACTGCAACACTACTTTTTGATCAAATGCAGGAAATCTGACCTGCTGTTCATTTTGTGCCATCAAATCAGAGGTTTGTTTTTTGAGTTGTGCATTCTGCTCCACAGTTTCAATCAGTTCTCTAAAGAAACAGAGAGCCAAATTAATATGAGAGCAATCTTAAATACAAATAAATAAAAAAAGCAATAACTCACTTTGATGTACTTTCTTTGTTTTCTTTTAGCTGGGCAATCAGAGTGTTTGCTCGCTCTTTCTCAGCGTGTAAAGAATTATTTAATTCCTACGGAAGAAGAAAGATAAGAGAAAAGATTGTTAATATTTTGTGACGCGCACACGCACACACACACACACACACACACACACACACACACACACACACACACACACACACACACACACACACACACACACACACACACACACACACACACACACACACACACACACACACACACACACACACACACACACACACACACACACACACACACACACACACACACACACACTATTTGAAGAGTTTGTTCACCATGACCCGCGTCTTTAATTTTTGAATTTCCTGCTGGCTGGAGCTCATCTGCCCTTTGGCCTGATCAGCGTCAAACTTGGCCTCGGCTTGCAGCTGGTCGAACGAATCCTGCAGGACCTGATGCTGCTCAAGAAGCTGCTCCCACTCCAGGCTGGAATAACCAGGGAGTGAGCATGTCAAAAAACTCAACCGAGAAGAGAACAGAGTAGACCAAAGCCAGAACACCACTGGGTCCCAACAGGCTACGGGAGTACAGGTTGAAAAATGATAGCTACAATTTACAGTTGGATTTCATAAATGTAACTGCCGTTTCTCATTCATGTACTGGGGATTGACTCAAATAGATGACATTCTCCACAACTTCATGTCAAATCCCAACTGTTGCATAATATTTTAATAATTAAATCATGGGGAAGCAAGTTTTCCATTTTTTCAAAGTTGCCACCAAGGACAAACGTATGTTGCCCTGGTCTAAAATTAGTCTGACACCTCTGGTTACGATTCGTGCTTACTGGACTTTGTCGAGTTGTAGCTGTGTGGTGATCAGACTGCTGGAGAGCTGGTTCATCTCTCTCTGCTGCTCACGCTGCCCTTCTTTTAACTCGTTCTTCACAGACTCCAGCTCCTTATCGGAGGACTCCAGCACCAGACGCAGGTCACGGATCTCAGTCCTCAGAACTGAAAGGAGAGAAAAGCCAGATACATCAATCTGTGGGGAAGCTACAGGTTTGAAAAGCTTGGGACAAACATCGAGGCCTTACGTTCTGCGGCTTGCTGTTCAGATTGAAGTCTCTGTTGCAGGTTGTTAATAGTTTCTTGAACGGTGAGATGATCGTTGTTCCTATTTGCTCTCTCAGTTGCGAGTAGCTACGTGAAAGCCAGAACAGAAAAATAAAGAGCGTGTTGATGCACTTAAAGCCCTTACTTTTTAATGACCGTTAATGAGATTTCAAACCTGATCTTTTCTCTCCAACTGTTGAGACATCACAACAATCTGCTCCTCAAGTTTGGCAATTTGCTGCATCAACCTGCTGTTCTTCAGCTCCTCCTCATTCAGCTGCGTCTGCACATTACTCACAATTTCCTGGGAACACGTGACAATTGATAATTAGACAGTAGGACTCCTCTGGCACGTCTGTATTGAGAATAGTTGCCAATGCTTTACCTGGACTTGTCTCAGTTCCTCTGTCAAGGCCATTTCAGCCATGTCTGCTGGAGGCTCCTCAGCCCAGATGTCATCTGTCCCACTCAGGTGCTCCGGGCTGGAGAGAGGCACGACACGCGATCGCAGGTTGTATGCTTTGGTGGGCGTGCTAAGAATCTGGTTTGATGGGAGTGGTTTCATATTAGTAGATGATAAAGATCATGCATGTCAAAATAGGAAGAACAGCTTCTTTCAACCTGGACTCACCTTTATAGTCTCAACATGGATTCTGTTCAGTTCAGAAACCTCGTGGTTTTTATGATCGTGTGTGGCCTTCAAAATATTCTCCAAATGCTTGTTGGATTTGTCAAGATATCTTTTGTCAGCCTCCAACTGAGATATCTGTTTCCTGCAGCACAAAGCACCAGATGGAATTATACAAGACTTCACGATTGAAATGAGGTTGTTAATAGATGATGAACATTTTAGGACAGTCGATGTGCTGTGAAGAGTGATTTTCCTCATTTAATGAAGTCCTTACTTGGTGACTTCTTTGTACTCATCGAAGGCTTGAAGAGCGGCTGTGAAATCCGACTGTTTCTGAAGCAGTTTAGCATTCAGTCTCTCGATTGTAGCTGCGTTATTTGTAGCCACGGATGCTGAGGGAGCAACTGTACCTGGAGGAAAAGGATAACTGAAATCTGTTTCCTCTTATTTTACATTACTCTCACTTCTGTATTGACTTACCATCTGTAAGACCTTCCGACTCCAGAATCTTCTGGAAAGCTTCTTCCAACTCTGCAGCAACTTCAGCGGCAACCCCTTCGGCTTTGATCACCCATTCAAGAGAACGTAGCTGACGGTTTTCCTGCCTCAGGCTGTAATTTTCTGCAGCATATCGAGTCATTTTTGGATGATGTTCAACCTGAAAGGGCAGATGAGTACAAAAAAAGTGAAGACTAATAGATTAAGATCATTATTTAAGATATTTAGCTTTTACCAGATGATAAATATGGCGAGTACCAGGTGTTGGACGATTTACGACACATTAATCCTACATATTCATAGCTGTGTTGTTGTAGCGTTAATGTGATAAGTTAGCTGATCTTTCAGGCCTGTGTTGATCCATATAATGACTGATGTACTCATTAAGTGATTGTATGATTTTGGTTTGAGATAATCAGTCATGACGGACGTTTGCCATTTTCAACGGCATGTGCCCTCCTCAACCAGCTCACACAAGGATGCAATGGTCAGCTGTCATGCAGAATTTGGCACAACACCTACTTTTGAAATAATTTTGTCACAAGGAGCAGGAAAAGTAGAGATAAACCAAAACAGCAGTACTAATAATCATTTGTTAGTGAATCTCCACCAAAGTTACTGGCTGTTCCGGCAACGTCATGCTTCCACTACAAGGCTACGTCATGTCTTGATTTTTTGAATGAATATGTAAAAGTATTGGAGCGTCTCATAACAACCCTGAAAGAATAAAAATGTTTTGGCATCCAAACGGATAATGTTTTCAATCTTCTGCAAATTAAGCATAGGCACTGTCAGACAGTGTTTACCTGATCTCTCAGGATCTTAATCTCGTCCTTCAGTCGGTCTATGAACGCCTGAGACTCCTCCTCTGACAGTGAGCTTTGTCCGGCCTTCGCTTTTTTCTCAAGGCGAGAAATGTGGTCTTCTCGAAATTTGATGATCATTCTGCTGGAGTGAATGAATTTGTCCTTTTGCGTCCAGGCCTCTTCGAGCTGAGCCACCTTCCTGAGAAGGATCTGAGTAGATCCCAACAAAATATGACTTTTCCTTGCAATAACAACATACTTTCTCTCTTTTTTTAAAAAAAAAAAGCCCTACAATATACGTTCCGTACCCTTTTCTCCTCATCTTGCTTTCTCCACAGACGAACCGCAGCCATGAACTTTGCTTTATACAACAAATCACGTTGAACATCTTCAACTCCTTAGAAAAAAAACCCAGGAAATAAAAAGAAAGTATTAATTCCAAATATGCATCAATTAGCTGAGATTAAGGTTCATATTTGGTGGATTTGCATATAGTTACCTGTGGTGACTTCAGCTCCTCCTGGTGCTACGACTCTGCCACAGTCTACTCCCTGAGATGTCAGCGCCTGCGCAAGCTGCTCCTTCAGCTTCTTCACCTCAGCCTGTAACTGCCTCACGTTTCCCTGTGTGTCCTCGTTGACGATGGCCTGACAAAACCAAATCCCAAATCCCGACAGACCGCTCTGAATATTAATTCATAGGAGCCTTAATAACCTGCTAATTTTTAAAGTGATCTATGGGTTTGTTGCATAACCGATACCTTGTTTTTGATCAACTTTGCTCTCTGGGCAAACTGTAAGGTGGACAGTGTCTCTCCAAAACACTTAGAACCAGGGTGCACATTGGCTATGATGAAAGTCTTTGCATTTCCACCAAGTGAATCCTGGAATAACCAAACATAATATTAAGAACACTGTGCTGATGAGGCTATTGTTTCCAAAAAGCAACATAAAAAAGTCCCCATCCCCAGGGCCTTACTCTGAGCAAGAAGGTGAGTTTTGAGTCCCGGTAGCAGATGTGGCGGTTTTTCCCATTAGAGACGTCCACCAGTGCCATGATCACCTGGCCAAGGCACATGAGGGAGCGATTGATGCTGCTAGCTTCCTGAAAGGAAAGCAGTGCAAACAGCAGCTGTGACCAACAGCAAATAAAAATGTACCCATGTGGTGTTTAGAGTATTCTGGTACAGTCTTACCTTGAGTCTGGAGCCCTCCGTGTGTGTGTCCTTCTGTCTCTCAGACCCTGCCAAATCAACCAGGTTCAGCTGAGACATGCGGATGTTCACCACTTCATTGATGGACTCTTTGGACTCCAAAGTCATAGTAAACACTGCGTGTGATCGTGAGGACTCTCGGTTCATTGACGTGGACGCCACGCGTCGATTGCGCCAGCCCATCGACAGCACCTGTGTTTTCAAAGACATGTTTCATATGCTTAAACTGAGTCAGCTACCAAACATTATGTTCGCCAGACGTCCACACGTGAGAGTAAAGACAAAAGAACATGTACCTGATAGGCTTCAGCAGCTGAGTTCACAAACTTCTCCACAGCTCCCTCAACAAACATGCCCTTCTTGATGTTCTCCCTGAGGAAAAGGCTGGCAGACGCCGTGTCCAGGAGGTCATAGATTTGTTCATTGTAGATCTCAATAAATGAACATTTGCACAGGAAACTCTTTGACTGGGAAGACTTTTTTGGGGAGGGAAAACAGAAATTAGAAAACAGGTTTTTAATTCAGATTGGCAATACATTTGTGAAGATGAAGTATTAACCTTTTCAACTTCTCTGTTAATGAGGAAAAACAGGTACTCAAAACTTCGAGGAATTACACCCCTCAGTTCATGTGTGAAGTTATCCAGATCAGACGGCCCTAGTGAGAGAAATGGTGTAACTTAAGTTAGATTCCTTCATTAGCCTTTATTTATTCAGGAGAAACACATTGAGATTAATAATCTCTTTTGCGGGTGTGTCCTGATACTGTCCGTTCCTCAGACACAATGTGAGGAGGAACATACAATCAACTCACCAAGCATAGTGAAGGTCTTTCCCGAGCCTGTTTGTCCACTGCAAAAGTTAAAGAGAATTTCATTACAGACATGAAAGGGAAAGCGCGTCACACTAAACACAATACCGAGAGTGTGATATTCCTTTTTGTTCAAATAGGTATTTAAAAAAATGATGTACTTACTAGGCAAATATTGTACCATTATATCCATTCATACAAGACTCAACAATATTCTTGGCCACACATGAAAAAACAGAGTCCTGTTGAAGGTTGACAAGAAAAGATTACACAGGCACTGTGTCATTAGTCATTTGACTAAAAAGTCTCACCTTAGTCAGGGGTGTCAAAGCCATTTTTATTGATCTGAAGTGTGTCGGACCAGTAAAATCATGGCATAATAAACTTTAAATACACATTCAAGCACCACTAGATATGTTTTCCCTTTGTTAGTGCAAAGAAGTATGAATACAATAACAATGAGTTTTCATTACTTTTTTTGGGTTGTCGTTTTTTTGTTTTTTACAAAACCTCACCAAGTTTATGGTGCCTCATGGTCGATAATACATCGAAAGTCCTTAATTTAGAGCATTCAGCCCACACGTTTTAAGCATTCACTTCACTGTGTGGCTTTGATGCTGTTGCTTATCTTATGTAGCCGGATCGCTGCTCTATCGGCACTGCATTCTGTTTACCATCTGAAACACAATATTACAATCCTCACTATGTAAATACCAGCAATTTTATTGAAATTTAATGTAATATTTGGCAAGGTTATGCCAGCATGCCACACTGGACTCTATGGTGGGCTGATTTTATCCAGAAGCCATTTTTTAGACACCCCTGATCTAATCCAGTGGTACAATCAAGTTAAACCTGAGATGTGTCCATGTCTGCGACATGATCATAGATGAAAGTCCGTGGTTCCGGTTTGGAGAGTAGGCGGATGGTGTTGGGGGAGGTGACCGCGAGACACAGATTCTGATCTCCATCTGTGGTCAGCCCCGTGCTCTGCGTCAGAGGTCGCACTCGAACGAAAACTTTGATGGAATCAGTTTCGCCGCTGTAGCCCAATGAAACATCCAGTCATGACATATATCAACTGTGTTACAGGGGATAAAACTGTTTATCACAGCTGCTTTACCTCAAACCAAGAGTTTAGTTTATTGAAAACGACAAATGAGTCAGTTACAGCTGTATATTTTTTTCATACTTGAAGCGCTATTTTCGGGTTACAAGGAATTGGATTCAGCCAAAAACCTTATTGAAACATATTTCAAAACCAGATTGTTGTGTCGATAAGATGGAAACAATGTAATTATACAGAATTGGTTCTCAGTCAAACAAACGTAAAAGCACATAGTGTACATGTATTAACTGAGCAGAGAGTAGACTGGACTATGGTGTAGTTTCCCAGCAGTCGAGGCTGCAGCTATCGAACAGTTAATAGTGCATTTAACTTTGATAGTACAATGGAGTCTCAAATATTCTTGTGAAACTCTATACCTGAGCAACATAGCTGGTATGTGTCCTTGTGAAACACTCACTGGCATTTGTATTACGGAACGCTAAAACTAGCTGACATTTTGATAGAAAAAAAGGTATTTGCTGTCGTCTGTGCAGAAGCCTGCGTATAGCGTGAAATGGCACTGATTACCTGGCAGAAAGCTGCGATGAATCACACGATCCTGTCAACAAAACAGCAACATTGTTAAACATAGTTTGCCATCTGGTTAATAGACCACTGTGAACTTAGAATGACGTCTGTTATGAAACAGCGGAGTTTAGGTCAACAATGATCGTATTAGCCTAACTGCAATGAAATACAAACTAACGTAAGACGGCGGGAGAGTTTTCCTGATGCATACAGCTTCCTTATTAGCGTTTAAGTGTTTACCTTTTCCACTGGAAGTCATCGCTGACAGAGATATTCGGCGTTAGGAGGTGGAATAAAGTTAGTTTATCGCATGTCGACGCAGAAGAGCAAACTGTTTACATCTTTTGAAATTGGCGGGCAGCTCAACTCGGCAGCTGGAGCTTCTTCTTCGTCTTCTTCTTCTTCTTCTTCATTTGGGGAGCACAGCAGTGGTGAGCGCGCACAGCGCCCTCTTTCGGATGACAAAAACACCAGCGACGTATTTAATTTAATTTAATTTAATTTAATTTAATTTAATTTAATTTAATTTAATTTAATTTAATTTAATTTAATTTAATTTTATTTTATTTTATTTTATTTAATTTTATTTAATTTTATTTTATTTTATTTTATTTTATTTTATTTTATTTGTCCGTCCGTCCATCGATTTGCAGCTTTATTCATGGTGGATGTTTATTTAACTTATTAATTTAGTTTTTTTTTTTTTTTCAAATTAATTGTATGTGTTTAATCTTACTTTAAGTCTTTTTTTTAAGTTTTGAGACATTTGGCTGTATTCAATTACAAAACGTTAGATTTTGTACTTTTTCTTCAACAATGCTTTTGTCATTTGTTTTCAGATAGCACCTGCTTCAACTCCGATGACGTTTTTGTTGTGTTCCCTCTCTGTCTTACTAATAAAGTTCGTACAACATTTTGACAATGCGCAGCCGCAGAATGACGCTTCTTCTTCTTTAACCTGATTGGCTGCTTTGGCCGGCTTCTGGCGATCTGATTGGCTGGTCTGTAGTTTTAAAATCCAAACGGCTGCAGTTCATATCGAGGATATTTCCGAAACGTCTGCGTCTTAATTTCTACATTTCACGGAAATACCTGATAACTTCGCCCATCAAGAGATTTTTTTCTTTTTTTTTTTACAGGTGGGTGTTTGTATGTAGACAGTATGAAGAAGTTGCAGAGGTTTTCTGGGTTCAAAATGTGACATAAAAAAAAACAAGCTTGACATTAAGTTCACTTCGAGTTGGGACGCCCGTTGTTGACTAACGAGGCTGTTGCTAACTTTCAACGCGAGTTAAATAAATACGAATCTGTTCGTGTTAATAAACTGCTAAACTTCAGTGGGTGTCTTTTTTAGAAAATCTGCTCAATGTTTTAAAGATTAAGATGTTTCTCAATCTTAAGATTATGAACTCAAATTGTTCTTTCTCATCATTTGCGAGCATAGCATGGAGGAGACGCTGTCTTCACCATTGCGTGGTTGACTGTTTTCATTAGGTACAACTGCCATCTGTGCCATAACTGCTCAATCTCTCAATCTCAGTCTCTCTTCCTGTTTCACACACCCGTATTACGATGAACGCATTTCGACTATGTGGCTCCAGAAAACGTCAGTGTTGAGTAAATACTTCTGAAGTCAAACTCGGAAGGGCACACTCAAGAAAATACTGGCTAAACAAATACATTTGATGTTTATGTCCTTGGGAGTTTGGATTCGTACTTTCAAATCTTTCTATTTCTCCGAATTGATCCAAACCATTCCCAACACCTCGGGGGCCAGAGGCCACCAGGGAAATATAGTTCCAACCAACATGATATACAGAGTATGGAACTTGCATGGAGACTTTACCCACTTACGTGTCTTGGAAGTGTATTTTTCATGTGACATATTTTGCAGCCCCACTTAGAATACCTTATATTGTGGAAATATAGCATTATTGCAACAATGATGCCTATTGAAAACGATGAGAAACAACTGTACACTGAACAGTTCATTACAATTCTGTGGCAGGTGAGCGCGAGTTCCTTGGCCTTCAGACTTCATGAATAATAGATGTATTCAGTATAGTTTTTCAAGATCAGAGACGTTTGGACTGCAGGCTGTTTTCCGCAAAAACAAAACTCTTTTAAAATGTGACTAAATTGGGCGGTGTTTGTATACAAAAAAAAACTGCTTGTCGGTGCCGTCTACTGCTCAAACTGTGTAACTGCTGCACTGATTCTCCTACTTTTTTTTGACAACTTGTACACTGATGCCCAGTATATTTAGCTTCCAACGCTGTTTTGTCATCAGTGTTCCCTTTTGAAGAAAATATGACTTTCCAAAATTGTACCCACAAACCTTCCTCCTACCTTGAAAGTCTATCAGTACATGAACAAACATCACTAAACTGACCCATTTACTTGGGCCTTGATTCTTGCGTTGACTCCATCGTATTATCTCTTCACTCTCCTCAGACACAAACTGCGTCTTATCAGCTCAGTGCAGCTTTCAGAGTGACGCCTCTTTCACATTCTAGGCTGTTTGCTTCAACAGTTCGTTTCTCCACTTTTACAGGATGAGTTCTGTCGACGTCAACGATGAAAATTGGGGTGTCTGTCCCAGGGTAAAACGCATCAGCAGCAGCTCAAGTGACGACATATTTGCACTGGATCAGCCAACTGGGAGACCGTCCATCCTGCGCCAGTCGGAGAACCTGTCCAACAACACGGCGCCCAAAGGGATGAAGGTACATGAACAGCAAGATCAGGGCTCTTTATAGTTGCTTCCAGAAAATTGCATGTAATGTACATGTTAAGATGCAGTCACGTGAACATTAGAATGTTTCATTATGTCATTATATCAAGTAAAATGTTTATCACATCTTGTGGATTTCTCATGCTCATTTAGTTTATTAGTTTATCGTTTCCTCATCTGAAGTTTTAAGATTGCATGTTATTGCATTTCAAAGAGAATTGAGTTGTTTTTTTGAACCTTTGACTTTTCCATGGGTCCAGGGCAGTCTTTTGGTGGTAAAGATTGCAGGTTTATAGACTTAGAAACTCTTATGTTTGTCGTTGCATCTGTTTGTTTTTTTGTCCTTGAGAACAAAACGCATCTTTCACTACATTGAGGTTGACATTTCTCTAAATGCAGCCCACCTCTGACTGTTTCAGTGGAATGATTGTACACTTGGGAAATTAACTCTTTATCACATGTTCACTGCAGGAGTGTCAAACTCCATAAAATTAGTTCATATACTACAAACGTGCCATTTTACTATCAGTCAGATCATAAAAATATAATGGCATATAAACAGACAACTGTACATTTTTCTTTGAGTTTGCACTGTCTTACATGTTCAATATTTCTTTTAAAGCCTGTTGCTTTTCAGTCTGTATAAGTTCTGTGTCATATCACAAACTTGTTCTCACAGATTTGATGCTATTGTAATTTAACCAACCAGTTTGACATCCCTACTATACTGAAATTATTGTTTAAAAAAATGTCATAAGTGTGATGAAATGTAAATTGTTTTATACAGGTAATATTTATGCACAAATGATTAATAAAAATGTTTTTGTGCAGGTCTGTTTTCAGACCCCCCGAAGAGATCCTGTGACGAAAAGAATTCTGTCTCCCAGCAAGTCCGTTAGGATGTCGAGCGTGGACGAGTGTTTAAATGCAATGCAGTCCTTAAGTCTGGATAATTCAATGTAAGTACCAAATCTTGTGTGCTGATCTGCTTTCAAATGAATAATTCTGCCATTTAAAATGTGCAGGACTCTCATGTTGTGTATTTATTTGCAGTACGTTGCCACAGGAAGCCACCCAGCAGCCCAGTCAAGGTGCGTTATCAGACATAGTCAAACTATTCCTCTCATTTGTCACTGCTAGGAGAGCAACACAAACCTGACCTTCTTCTTGACCTTTTTCAAAGAGCCTTCATCTTATCCCGACGATGACATGCCGATTCAAAGCAAGGGTGGCTACCATCTGGATTTTGACAACCTGGATTCTCTTGATCCTTTTCAGGGGTCTAACAAGATGACCTTTTCTCCCGTGAAGCCTGCTACTGAAAGCCCCCCAACAGGTCACCCGGAGTCTCTACCAACACAAGAAAATGTCTTGGAAGAGTCAGCAAAAATAGAATCGGCCCTTGATGAGACTCTACCGTTCATCCCGTCTTTAGAAACCTCCCTGGCTGAAGTCACGCAGGACATCAGCTCCACAGAGAGCAGTGTGGTCACTGTGGTCAAGGTCCTGACTGCCGAGGATCAAGATTCATCCGCAGCCACGCCCCAGTCTGCTGACACATCCTCTGGCAACACACAAGATAAGCTGTCGGGGAGTTTTCTGGAGGATGCTCCGCTCCCAACAAAAGGTTCCTACACGCTGGATTTTGATAACCTTGACGCAATCGACCCTTTCCAGACCGGTGGCTCTAAAATTCAGAATTCGCCAGTTGTTGAGAGGAAGTTGTCGAATGAGCATCCTCCTTCAGAAGAGCGTACACCTGAGATTACCAAAACGCCCGAGTTGACCCAGGAGGTGCCGGTTCATCCCATAGAAGATCCCACTGCTGATGTGGCTCCAGTATCTGCCAGCACTGCCCAACCTCCAGCCGAAGACCTCCAGCCCACCGAGGCACCGCTCAAACTTGAGTTTAATTTCAGTGAGGACCGTGAGGTCAAGAGAAGACCACCACCGAAGATATTGGGCAAGAGGCCTCCTGGTCTGAAAGCCAAAGAGGCCAACCCTGTGTCTGACATCAAACCTGCAGCAGAGGCTTCACGGAAACCTGCACCTGGAGATGGTGCAGATCCTCCCATTCTCAAAAGTGCCTACTCATTTGACCTGGAAAAGCTTGACGACCCGCATCTCAATCCTTTTGGCACACAAACCAAGATCAGCAATTCTCCGATGTGTAGTGAGAAATCCACACCTTCTCTCACTGAGCCTGATTTTCCAGATCAAACCAACATTTCTGTGGAGAAGGAAGCTGCCTCACCACCATGGTAAATAAATACATCCCATCAAAGTCCAGAAAGTATCTTTTTCTTTATTATTATTTTCTTTGCCTGCCTGTTAGTTTGTCTATAACTTTCTTTTGTTTCCTCTGCAGCACTGAAGAGAACGCACCAGCCACCAGCCCCACTGATGAAGTGGAACAAATAGTAATGCTTTTAATTTCCATTTATGAAACGGTTTCTGTTTGGGTTGTTTGCATTTTCACTAACTTATTTTTTCAATGATCAGACTGCTGATCACAAGCTTGCTCCTGATGAGGAGCCATTAATTGCATGTGACACTCCAGAGCAGAGTCTCCCTGCGACCTCTGAAGCGTCTCCACCTCAGCCGAAGTCCCAGTGTGACGTGTACAACTTTGATGAAGAGTTTGTTCCTGGAACCACTTGTGAGTCTTGCTACCATTTTCCACAAATGTACGGTTGTTCATTTTTTTTTGACTTAAGCATTGTATCACTCCACATGACTACTCTTCTCTGTTGAGCTGGACTGTCTTTATGAAATGAAACAGTCTGAATGTGTGATCTTTATTTGTAGTCATGGCAAATGACTTTGATGGACAGATCGACTACCTGGAGCAGTTTGGGTGCAACAGTGTAAGTATGCCAACTCGATGTTCAACTTGCACACAACCTGAAAGTGTTTCGTCAAGTGATGGTTTCTGCCAACAGTTTAAGGAGTCGGCTCTGAGGAAACAATCCTTGTACCTAAGGTTCGATCCCCTCCTGATGGAGAGCCCGAAGCAGGTGGAAGGCCTACCCGCTCAGGTCAACGTGCCTCCACCTGTGAACTTACTTCCACGGTATGACGTCGCCATCATTTTCAACGTCAGGTGAAACAAAATGAGATGAATTTAATGTGCAGCCTGATCACAATCCGTCTTTGTCTCTGCACAATCCAGGCTTGAAACTCCACAGATGGCAGAGAAAGACGCAGAAAAAGATGGATTCACGCTGCTGGTTGATGCTGAGACACCAGTGAGTCTCTCTTCATCCACCGCAGCTGACTCGCTTGGTTTTAAGCACAATGTTTCACTTTCATCCTGCCATGCCTGCCTCTCATTAGACTCCAGGCCTCCAGGGCCTCCCACTCGCCTTCCCTCAGTCGGCAAGCACGGAGGACGCCATCATCGAAGTGCTGAAGTACAGCCAGAAGGACATGGACGCCGCCATCGCCAAAGTGCAGGAAAAGGTATGTCCAACTCAACATTTAATGATGTTTGTGACACAAAAGAACAGATGATCTAAACCTCAGAAGATTTTCCACTGTGTTTCCGTGAGTTTTCTAATGCTTGAGAAGAGCACAAACATGGAGCAGGTTGAACCCCTTCATGGCAGGAATTGGCCCTTTTGTATTTCTTCTCATCAAATTTTGAAAAAAGCGTACCGTAATAAAGCTACAAAACATTTCATGTCAGTCCTCTACAGTCTTTGGACTAACGACGTGGCCTCCTACAGAGTCCAGTTCCCAGCATCATGAAGCTTGAGAGTCGAGCGTCCAACACTCCATCCGTGTTTAGTTCTGAGACTTGCAAGTTTCCCGAGGATCGACGTTGCTTTAACAAGACTGGCCATACTACATCAAAACATATCATTCCTAAAGATTTTGAACAAAGTTTTACTAAAGTTATCAAGTTAAAGAACTGCAGTTGAGCTTTGTTGATATTTTATAAATGTTCAGTTGTTTTGGCTTCCAGCAATGCAATTCTAATATTTCTACCTGGTTCCCCATCACACGTCAAGCAATTGTTGTAGATGGACTCATTTGCTTAACTTATTCAAACACTTAAGTTTACTCTTTAAAATTATTTCACATGTACCCGATGGCTGAATCTCAAGACGTTGTTGGACACATGCAGATGTGACACGTGTTTTCGCTGTTTAGCTTTTTGACTGATGCATTTCAACAGAATTAGTTTCTGATGTCAGAATTATGGCCAGCATTCACAAGTCTTCACATAATAGTCTGAGCATTCACGTGTTTGTAAATTGTGTAAAGTTGGATTACACTTCTTTAATTTGTAGAATTAAATAAATGTCTCAAACAGGTCAAAGAAAAAGAGGAGCAGTGGAGCACCAAGCTTAACAAGCTGCTTGACGATGGTCTTGAAATGAGGTGAGGCGTCAAACTGTGTGGGGCTTCATTTCACACACGAGTTTCATTCTCTTAAGGCTTTTGACATGTTTGTTTTATTTTTCCAACCTCACAGGAAGATAATAGCAGAATTTGAGCTTGTGATTGCAAAAATGTTGGGTAAGATAATATTTATGTAAATTGAACACCTGTGCGTTTGTTGTGTGGATCCGTTTGAATGTTGTTTTGTCTGTCATGGCTCAGCCGAACAGGAGAAGGAGAGGGAGGCGGCCCAGGCCAAACTCGACGACGCCCTGCTGGAAAAGGAGCAAATATCCAGTGACCTGAACGCCTTGGAGAGGTCATTCTCAGACCTCTTCAAGAGGCTGGAGAAGTACAAGGACGTTATCGAGGGTTACAAAAAGGTGGGAGACGAGATTGAACGAGCCCGGCTGTTTTCCACCAGACTGGAGTGCTGAGGAATAATTTTCTTTGTCCTTTCCCACAGAATGAAGTGACCCTGAAGTCCTGTGCTCAAGACTACCTGGAAAGGATCAAAAAGGAGGAGAAGCGCTATCAGACCCTCAAAGCTCACGCCGAGGAGAAAATCGGGCAGTAAGCAGCACCAGCATGTTGTAAGTCATGTGACGTCTCCGCAGACGTGCAGCGACTGACCGGATTGTGACTGTTCCCACTCAGAGCGAATTTAGGTATCGCTGAGGTGCGAGCGTCGTTCAAGGCTGAAGTCTCTGCGCTTCAGGCTCAGCTGCGCCGCGAGCAGCTGAAGGTTCAGTCGCTGGAGAAGAACCTGGACCAGAAGGTGAGTGAAGGAATTCACGGTGTGCTGCATTTCACCTGCGAAGTTTTCCTTCCAACGCCGCTCTGCTTCTCACAGGGGAAAGAAGCTGAAGAGCTCACCAAGCTCTGTGACGAACTCATCACCAAAGTTAAGAAGGGCTGAGATTGTTTTTAATTACTGAACATACTGTGTACGTCTACTTGTCTTGTTTTTATTTGTGTTGTGGTCCTGATCAGCTTCATGTGTAGTTTATTGCTTGTCTTTGTGTTCTTTTACTGTAAAAAAAAAACAACTACTAATAAATGATTACACGCTATTTTGGGGCTTGTTTTCTTCTAATTGTCACATTATTATATCTTTTTACAGTTAAACACGTTTTACACTGAAACTAAACTTTTAGTTTTTTTTATATTTCTAGCTTAAGTCAAATATTATTTCAAAGTTAACTGAATAATTTAAATCAAACTCCAGAACAAATAATTGAACTGTAATCAAATGTTTTTTGCAGTTTTCCCCCAAATTGCAAGTACAAGCTTACTTGCAGTATTAAATGTACCTGTACTTCAACTACTGATCATAAAATAACATTATCCACAATGTCCTTTATTCAGAAATTATTAAATTTGAAACATTCTGCCTGGAAGAGGATTTAAGAAACTTCATTCAAATCCTTTAACCTGAAATACATTTTTAAAAGCTGGTTTAGCAAAAGATAAATCACTTAACGTACAGATTTTTACAATGGGGAAAAAAACAGCTAAAGATATTTCAATAAATACAAATCGCATCTCCACACTTGTTTTTCTTGATGATCATTCCTTGTGTGACAGAAACACAACACAAAAACACTGTGTCTGCTTCATTTCCTTCAGAATATTTTTTTTAGTTTGAAATAACAGACAAAGCCTTTCTGTGGTATTTCAATGTTCCCATTCATTAGGGATTGGCTCACAGTGGATTAGTGGTTCGCACTCTTGGTAGTAAGATGGTTTTAGATGGACCCATTGGAGCAGTGGTTGGCACTGTGGCTCCAAATAACAGTAATCGGGTTCAATTTGATTCTGTTTGGTAGATGAGCACTTGTAGCCACTCGAGGGCAGTGTTTGCCTTTGTGATTTGCCTAATTCTTTCAGGGTTCACGTTGAAAAGCCTATGGAGGTAGACATTTTTTTTGAACTTTATTCCCTTTAGTGTGCAGTCTGAACCACCGGGCGGTCCAAAGTGACTCTCCTGTCATCTGTCTGGAGCCAAAGCTCACCTCCATCCTGCGACGCTCACAACAAAACCACAGCTCACCTGACACAATGCTCCCCTTCTTCCCCGAGCAATCGCAGGGTCCTGTCACGTCACTCCCACAGCAGGACAATGCACTTCCTAAATAGTGAAAGGAAATCCTACCCAGATCGGAGTTGAATGAGGTGGCGGTGCAGACCGGGGGGGGGAGCCAAGAGGAGTAGGGGGGGGTCACTTAAATGGGGGAAAGATGCTGGTCACTGGGTGCAGGGCCCATCACTCATCTAAAAAGCAACACTGAGACTGCTCTTGTGTGCGTCCGGTGTCTATTGAGCGCTTCTTCCCAGCAGCTTGTGTCCCGTCGCTGGCTGCCCTCTGCATCACCCTCCGCAGACACTTCAGCTTGCTCAAAGGAGGAAAGCTGACCTCAGGACAGCTCGCCACCACTGTGACGACCTCCTTCCCAAAGGTTTTACACCTGCAGCCTCTGAAGAACCCTCTCCACGTGATGGTTTGTTTCAGCTTATTTAATCAAACTCTCAAACCTTCAAACTTAAGATGTTTTTGTTGTTGTTTTGGAGCCTTCAACAGAGTACATCATACAAGATTGTCAAATATAAACAATTACATACTAAATATTGGCATGAAGTAAATATGATTAAACTGGGTGTCAAAGTACTATACACAACAACAACAGTACACTTTAATAACATTACATAGATATGTAAAATGCCTTGCTCTGAAAAATAAACCTTTGATACATTTTTTTTTAGCAAAATAAATTAAATATTCATGACTCAGTTTGATTATAAACGACTACAGCTTCATAAACTGCTTGGATAAAGTTGTGGTCAAACGACGGCTGGTTTACCTCGACATGCTACTGACTAGTAACGGGAACTACCTAAAACAAGGTTAAAAAGATATGAAAGAGCATACAGCCAACACGGAAACACAACTTCATCCATCCCTTGCAGTCTCTGGCAAGGTTTGCATGCCATGAAAAGACTAATAAAATCTGAGCATTATGCTTGAACGGAGAGGTGAGGTGAGGAAGTGAGGAAGGTTCAGTTAGTGGTCAGCGTTCCCAGCATAATGCATCTTCAACAAACAAAAGGGCAACCTGAGAAGGAGCATAAACACCAGCCCTTTTGTAAAACTTGAGTACCGTCTTCCACATGAAACGATTATGTGAAGGATTAAACAAACAAACCTTTGTTTAGAGAAATCCAAAAACCATCCCTCAACAAGCAGCTTTGAGCCTGAACACCTGCAGGTAAACTCACACTTGGCAAAAATGTCCTTTTTGAAATAAGTGCACAAGAAAGTCGAATGGATTTTAGTGGTGACAGGTAAAAAACAAACAAAGCACCACCTGACGGAAGTTGTTCCATCTAATATCACAAGATGTGTGTTACTGGCCACTGTTTTCCACACACGTGGATGTGAGTCAGTCCGGAGCTGCCGTCGGTCCGCGGCTCAGCTAGTGGGCACTGAGGCTAACACTGGAAGTGAATGTGCTGGTGCTGATGTACTTTCCCGTCCACGTGGGAGTGAGTGTGCGTGTGAATGTCAGTGTAGATTTTGGGGTAGATCTTCGGGGGGATTGTGGGTCCTCCCTGGCTGAGGAGGAGCTGCTGCTGGGCCAGGTACTCCTCGTAGTTCACGGAGGCCATGCAGTCTTTCTCTGGGCTGGAGGAGCTGGACGACGGCGCCGCGCAGCTCCGTTCCCGCTCTCGGTATGGCGGCCGGTGGGGGCTCGGCAGGGCCTGCGTGGTCTGGGTGCTGGGAGGGGGGCAGTGTTTCCTGCTCTGGCAGAACCACAGCAGCACCGTGCCGAAGATGAAGACAATCCCGGCGGGGATGCCGATGATGACGGGCCAGGGGAGCGAGCTGGAGGCGGGTGACAACACGGGCACGATAGGAGGCTTGGTGTCTGGAAATAGAAGAGGAAAATGAAACATTTAGTCATGTCTTTATTGTACAGGTGTCGAGTCCCACAGCTTTTTGAAGTTATGGGTGCCGTTGTCTGGATTGATTTCATAAACGCTCATAAACTAAACACTCATAGTTAATAACCCAGTTGTGTTAATCAGCCCCCCCCCCCCCCCCCCCCCCCCCGCTGCTTCTTTGATACAATCAACATATCAGCTCCAGGTAAAAGAATGGAAAACCTGTTGATTTTAGATAAAACCGCAGCATATCATAAAGTTTTGTCTCCATCCATCCATCCATTGGCTACCGCTTTATCCGGGGCCGGGTCGCGGAGGCAGCAGTCCGAGCAGAGTTGCCCAGACTTCCCTCACCCCAGACACTTCCTCCAGCTCCTCCGGTGGCACCCCAAGGCGTTCCCAGGCCATAGAGAGACATAGTCCCTCCAGCGTGTCCTGGGTCTGCCCCGAGGCCTCCTACCGGAGGGACATGCCCGGAACACCTCCCTCGGGAGGCGTCCGGGGGGCATCCGAAATAGATGCCCGAGCCTCCTCAGCTGGCTCCTCTTGATGTGGAGGAGCAGCGGCTCTACTCCGAACTCCTCCCTGGTGACTGAGCTCCTCACCCTATCTCTAAGGGTACGCCCAGCCACCCTACGGAGGAAGCTCATTTCAGCCGCTTGTATCCGGGATCTCGTTCTTTCGGTCATGACCCATAGTTCATGACCATAGGTGAGGGTAGGAACGAAGATCGACCGGTAAATCGAGAGCTTCGCTTTTTGGCTCAGCTCCTTCTTCACCACGACGGACCGATACAACGTCCGCATAACTGCAGACGCTGCACCGATCCGCCTGTCGATCTCACGCTCCATCTTTCCACCACTCGTGAACAAGACCCCAAGATACTTAAACTCCTCCACTTGGGACAAGGGCACTCCACCGACCTGGAGGGGGCAAGACACCTTTTTCCGGTCGAGAACCATGGCCTCGGATTTAGAGGTGCTGATCTTCATCCCAGCTGCTTCACACTCGGCTGCGAACCGTGTCAGTGCACGCTGGAGATCCAGGCTTGATGGGGCCAACAGAACCACATCATCCGCAAATAGCAGAGATGAGATCCTGTGGTCCCCAAACTGGACCCCCTCCGGCCCCCGGCTGTGCCTAGAAATTCTGTCCATATATATGATGAACAGAACCGGTGATAAAGGACACCCCTGCCGGAGGCCAACGTGCACAGGGAACAGGTCCGACTTACTGCCGGCAATGCGAACCAGACTCCTGCTCCGGGAATACAAGGACCGAACAGCCCTCAACAAGGGACCCCGGACTCCGTACTCCCTGGGGAACCTCCCCCAGGACATCTCGGGGGACGCGGTTGAACGCCTTCTCCAGATCCACAAAACACATGTGGACTGGTTGGGCGAACTCCCACGAACCCTCAAGCACCTGGTGGAGGGTATAGAGCTGGTCCAGTGTTCCACGACCAGGACGAAAACCGCATTGTTCCTCTTGGATCCGAGGTTGGACTAACGGCCGGACCCTCCTCTCCAGTACCCTGGAATAGACTTTCCCGGGGAGGCTGAGGAGTGTGATCCCTCTGTAGTTGGAACACACCCTCCGATCCCCCTTCTTAAAGAGAGGGACCACCACCCCGGTCTGCCAGTCCAGAGGTACTGTCCCCGCCTGCCACGCGATGTTGCAGAGACGAGTCAGCCACGACAGTCCCTGCACATCCAGAGACTTAAGGAACTCTGGGCGAATCTCATCCACTCCCGGTGCCTTGCCACCGAGGAGCTTCACAACAACCTCGGTGACTTCAGCTTGGGAAATGGACGAGTCCACCTCTGAGAACCCAGCCTCTGCTTCCTCAATGGAAGACGTGGTGGTGGGATTGAGGAGGTCCTCGAAGTATTCCTTCCACCGCCCAACAATGTCCCCAGTTGAGGTCAACAGCTCCCCACGTCCACTGTAAACAGTGTTGGTGGAGAACTGCTTCCCCCGCCTGAGGCGCCGGACGGTTTGCCAGAATTTCCTCGAGGCCGACCGAAAGTCCTCCTCCATGGCCTCTCCGAACTCCTCCCAGACCCGAGTTTTTGCCTCCACCACAGCCCGGGCTGCAGCTCGCTTGGCCTGCCGGTACCTGTCGATTGCCTCGGGAGTCCTATGAGCTAACAGTGCCCGGTAGGACTCCTTCTTCAGCTTGACAGCATCCCTTACTTCCGGTGTCCACCACCGGATTCGGGGATTGCCGCCACGACAGGCGCCAGAGACCCTGCGGGCCACAGCTCCGAGCAGCAGCTTCAACAATGGAAGTGGAGAACATGGTCCACTCGGACTCAATGTCTCCAACCTCCCTCGGGATCTGTGAGAAGCTCTCCCGGAGGTGGGAGTTGAAGGCTGCGCGGACGGAGGGCTCGGCCAGATGTTCCCAGCAGACCCTCACAACACGTTTGGGCCTGCCGAGTCTATCCGGCCTCCTCCCGGTCCAGCGCATCCAACTCACCACCAGGTGGTGATCAGTTGACAGCTGTGCCCCTCTCTTTACCCGAGTGTCCAAGACACGCGGCCAGAGATCAGATGACACGACCACAAAGTCTATCATTGACCTCCGGCCTAGGGTGTCCTGGTGCCACGTGCACTTATGGACACCCCTGTGCTCGAACATGGTGTTCGTTATGGACAAACTGTGACTAGCACAGAAGTCCAATAACAGAACACCTCTCGGGTTCAGATCGGGGAGGCCGTTCCTCCCAATCACCCCCTTCCAGGTCTCACTGTCATTGCCCACGTGGGCGTTGAAGTCCCCCAGGAGAACAATGGAGTCCCCAGTTGGGGCACTATCCAGCACCCCTCCCAGGGACTCCAAGAAGGTTGGGTACTCTGAGCTGCTGTTCGGTGCATTGGCCGAGACAACAGTCAGAGACCTGTCCCCTACTTGTAGGCGTAGGGACGCAACCCTCTCGTTCACCGGGGTGAACTCCAACACATGGTGGCTGAGCTGTGGGGCAATAAGCAAGCCCACTCCAGCCCGCCGCCTTACACTGCGGGCAACTCCAGAGAAGTGGAGTGTCCAGCCCCTGTGGAGGAGCTGGGTTCCAGAGTCCAAACTGTGAGTGGAGGTGAGCCCGACTATATCTAGCCGGTATCTCTCAACCTCCCTCACAAGCTCGGGCTCCTTCCCCCACAGCGAGGTCACGTTCCATGTTCCGAAAGCCAGAGTCTGTGTCCGGGGATCGGGTCGTCGAGGCCCCTGCCGTCGACTGCCACCCAATCCACACTGCACCCGACCCCTACGGCAGCCTCTGTAGGTGGTGGGTCCACAGGAGGATGAGGAGGGGCCCGCGTCGTCCCTTCGGGCTGAGCCCGGCCGAGTCCCGCGGGCAAGAACCCGGCCACCAGGCGCTCGTGTGCGAGCCTCCACCCCGGGCCTGGCTCCAGGGTGTGGCCCCGGCTGCGCCAAACCGGGCGACGTCACCTTGCTCCTTGTGATTGTGTCCATGGGGGTCTTGTGAACTGCTTTTAGTCTGACCCGTCGCCTCGGACCTGTTTGCCTTGGGAGACCCTACTGGGGGGGCAAGCCCCCCGACAACATAGCTCCGAGGGTCATTCGGGTGCTCAAACTCCCCCACCACGATAAGGTTGCAGTTCAAGTTTTGTCTCATTTAGTTTAATTATTTGAGGTCGTAATTAAATAAAAAATACACATTGTACCTCTCAAAGTTGATACAAATTCTATGTAGTCTATGTTGATTTAAGACTAGCATTCTCTAAGAGGGTATTTCTGTTCCAAAGTAGGACTTTCTGTGTGTTTCTAGAGAAGAACAATCCTGGCACTGGGCCTGCAAACTGCTTTGAATACGTATCTATTAAAAGCGCATCCAAACATCTCAACATGCGCTGCTTTAGGCTGAATTCTCACTTGTGAAGAAAGATATTGCTGTATTCAAGTTAGCCTCAGATATGTAAACCAGCTCATTTTAGTCCAAGAACGAGTAATATTAGAGCATGATAACCTTTAAATTACAACAACTGTGACTCTATGTCTTTGTTTTAGTGTAAATTATGAGTACATCTCCCCTATGCCTACTTCTACAAGACGGTGTGAAAACGATACTGTCCTGTGGCTTGTATCTGGAATTTTCTTGCATCTAAAATTACAACAAATCATTGACTCCTGCCTGCTGCAGTATTTCTTTGCAGTCTTCACACAGATTCATCCTTTTCCAGTTTGGCTTTGGAGCTAATGCCAAACTGACCAAGCTTTCACTGCTGCATCCCTGATCTTCATCGTGCAATCCCCAGTGAAAACACACCAACAGCAGGAACTTTTATTGAAAAAAATATAGGTTCATTTTTACTGTGTGTCACTTTATGGAATCTGACCCTCTGGATAGTCAAGTTTGTCTTGCAGGCTGTATGTTTGACACCCCTGATGGCATAATCGAGTCTTTTTTGAAATACGTTTTGCAGCAGAACTTTAAAGTCTCCTGTAAAACTGTTGCACGCTGGATCATATGAACAGGGAAGATGACTGTACAAAACATTAAACCTCACCACAGGTTTCCAAAACAAACCAGTCAAACTGCTTTGTTGCAAGTACTGATTTAAAAGCTCCTTAATTCAGCATGTATGTGATTGTTTAATAAGCTGGATTTGGTTTGTGCTGCTTTTGAATTCCTCCTGTAAATGGACCGATACATGAGAAAGAGATGATCACCTGTTGGTGTCAGATTGTTCTGACTTAACAGAGATGTCTCACCACAGTTTGTCCATGAACCAAATCTGACATGCGTGAACACATTCCTCACAATGATAGCAGGAGGAGAAAACTGGAGGAGAAAGCGCAAATGTTTCACATTTGTCTTTATTACTTGACCTGAAAAACGGATTTTTTGGGGGGGAAATGTTCTCTCTTCATCAATAAATAAACCCGAGCTGAGAGCTTCATACGTTTTGTTCGGTGCACGAGTGGAAAAACTCCCACAGGTTGGAAATGATCTGGGAGACCGTTTGACTGTACATTATTCACTCAGCGGAGAATAAAACAAGTTCAGATCATATCGAAACTGAATGTAAAACAGATGAAGAGTGTTTGCTGTCATCTGTCCTCAAAAGTACTTTTTAACAAAAAAGTACAGAAAACCACTGCCACATTGCTTAAATTGCACTAAATCCAGGAAAAGCTGAGTTAGTATAATGATTATTAGTATATACTACAAGTATGAGTTATTTCTGACTGTATTTAATGACAGCATCAACAGCCGCCATTAGATTTAAGTCAAATATTTTTTTAAATATCTCATTCTATTGTATACTATTTGTTACGACTGTGGATTAAGACAAATAACCAGTTAATCACACCAAAAGTACGCAAACTACCAAGAAAAACCCCCCAAGCCCGGACTCAAACCAGGGATTTTCTCTCTGTGAGGCAGCAGCACGAAGCGCTACAGCGCCGTGTCAGAAAAACACTGGATAGGATTTATTTCATTTTAAAAATGTACTCAAATTTTGCAGATGAAAAGATTTGAATCTGTAGGTGTACTCATTCGCACAAGTACCACAACTACCTCTTGGTCACAGTAGTGTGAGTATTTGTAATCTGTTACTTCCACTCTGCTTTTTACTGTTGCACATCTCCATGTTGACTCACTTTTTCCTCATGCTACCCTCCCTTTGATGTATACAAACACATCTCCGGCCAAGCTGTGTGTGTGTGTGTGTGTGTGTGTGTGTGTGTGTGTGTGTGTGTGTGTGTGTGTGTGTGTGTGTGTGTGTGTGTGTGTGTGTGTGTGTGTGTGTGTGTGTGTGTGTGTGTGTGTGTGTGTGTGTGTGTGTGTGTGTGTGTGTGTGTGTGAGAGAGAGAGAGAGAGACAGGATGTAAACAGATGGGCTCACCTGGCAGCACAGTGAGGAAGGCGCTGCGGAAGCTGTAGCCCATGGTGTTGGCGCCTAAGCAGATGTACATGCCGGCGTCCTCCTCCTTGGCGCGGGTAATGAGCAGCTTGTTGAGGTACGAGCCGTCAGGCCGCGACCACACCTCCCCCGTGGGAAGCACCACGAACCTGTGGTCCCCCACCTCGATGGTGGAGTTGTAGCGGCTCTCCTCGCTGGACTCCACCCGCTTCAGCCACTGGATGACCGGCTTCACGTCGCTCCGCACTTTGCACTGGAAGGACGTGGTGCCGCCGTAGTCCACCGTGGTGTTGACGGGGTGCGTGCCCGTCAGGATCGGCTTGGAGTTGGTCCTCTCTGCGCAGACACACGATTAAAAGGAAAACATCAAGATCATCCTCTGCTGTCTCTAATAACGCTGTGTTATTAGCCTTGGGCTATAATTGAATAGGCAGGAATACCACATGTAACACAAGAAGTATGTGTGATTAGTTTCCTCTTTTTCTTTGCTCCTGGTTGTACAGCACACATTTCTCATGGGGACGGGAAGAAGGGGGGTGGGGGGGAGGTCTGGCAGACAGCTGGGTTTTAATCAGCTCCAGATTGGGTGGATGGTCTCAGAGCTGAACAGTCTCTCTCTGCCCTCACTCTCAGACCTGCTTCCTCAATATGCTTCTCATATTCATGATTACACAAGCACGTTCATCCATGCAGCACAGATATGACGAGACCAGCTGATCACAATCAGACATCAGTCCGAGGAGAAAGATCAGAGAGGAGATTTTTCAAAACTTACAGTTTCTTCTTGTCCAAAATCAGGCTCACTATTACAGTGATTAGACTTTTTCAATTTTCTCCAGTAATAACATGATTACAATGGTCCCTGCAAACAGCAGTAAGCACTTAAGTTAATCAGCTTGACCTCATCCGCTGGCAGTGATACGTCCAGGTATGTGTGCAGCTCAGCCTCTCAGCGGGATACTCACGTATGACCTCAACCTTGTACGTGGCGTTGATCTCGCCCGCTCGGTTGGAGACCCTGCAGGTGTATCTGCCGCTGTGCTCCGGCATCAGGCTCCTCAGGCTCAGGGTCCACTTCTTCTGACGGCCCTCTCCGACCTCCTGCTCCGTCAGCGGCCTGTCATCCTTCAGCCACATGATGTCCGGGCGAGGGTTTCCACTGGCTGTGCACTTGAGGCGCACTGAGCTGCCCACCGGGCGAGCGATCACCCTCTTCCTCATCTTGGCAGGCTGGGTGAACCGAGGACGCACTTTATGGAAAAAAAACAGAGCAGAAATATATTGACTTGTCCCTGTGTCTGTAGTTTTGAAAAGTCTCCACTTCAGTCAACCAAATAAATTAATCAGGTGCATTCCTATTGTTGTCATCCTGTACACCACATTTACAAAATGAATATAAAAAGGTTATAACTTCATCCTGCCAAGAGAGGCAGAAGTTAGTAGCTTCTTGGAAGACTTAATGTGTAAAGATAACATGTTAACCAGGTGTTGTAGTTTCCTCCAGCAGTCTAAAAACCTGTGTGTTCGGGGAACTAGAATCCCTAAATAGTTGTAAATTAGTGATTTACTGGCGACCTTTCCAGGGGGTAGCCCTGCCTTTCACCTAACGTCATCTGGACCCAGTAAGCCCCATTCCCCCACCCCCTACACGAAGATTGAAAAATCTGTCAGTAACACATATTGGATGAACATCTTTTAATGTTGAGAAATCGAGCTTTAAAATGCCCTTGAACCCAATTTTTACCATCATAACAGAATATAGGTGTATAATGTTTTTGACCATAGATTAACATACGTACAATGGAAAGATATACAAGTTATTCTTTTCTCATGTTAATATTAATGCCCAAGCACAAATAAAGTAAAATGATCCCACTGCGTTATGAGGTGGACATGAATGTTAATTTCCATGATTTCATGATTATCTACCAACAATCATTCAATTAAAAAAATAAAAAGTAATTGGAAGGTTCATAAATCATATCAGTGATCAAAAGAACATTTGTAAAGCACACAAGGAATCATTCAGAAACCACAAGGCTACTCCTTTTATTCAGCACTGCATCACTGCAGAGACTTCTTACCAAATCTTTCACTTCCAGTCTCAGACTCTGCTGCTCCGGCTGGTCTGGGTCCACTTTTATCAGCGCCTGAGTCGTCTGGACACACAGCAGGACAAACGTTAACCCATGGAGGCCTAAACCCATGTAAAATAACTGAGGCACAGTGTGAAAAACAAGTGTAACATTGGACTCGAATGATGGCCGTCAAACCTATTTGGTGTGAAACAGTTATTGTGTATAAATGGAATTTTAAAAAAAATGCCACTTACACTTACTCACTTCATCGAAAATAAAAGCCTGTATTAGAGGCAAACCTCTCAGAAAATAAGAAAATTCAAGTTCATTTAAGTTCATTAATATGTGGCAAATTGTTTAAAGCTTTAGAAAAAAAATATTCAGAAATTACACATTTTGTGAGACTTTGAAGATCAAACCAACTGTATTGTATAATATCATCAAAATATTCTGAGAATCTGGATAAATGATTAAGCTTTTGATTTTTGGGCCAAACAGATGGAGCTGATTTAAAACATCATGATCCTCTGGGCTTCAGAATCAGGTAAATATGTCATATAATCATTGAAAATTGTGATAAAAACAAATATGAATGAGCAGAGGAACAACTTGTTGACTTTGTTGGTTTTTTGTCATTTTCCTTAATTTTTGTGCCTCTGACTTTGTCCCTGTGGCCAACAGGTACGAAACAATTGAAAAAGTATCAACTGAATAAAATATAGTATTTGAATGAGTTCATTAGACTTCTTGTGAATTAATTGCACTTTTCCTCCCATATCTTTTCATTTTGAATGTGCAGATCATTAGTGTACGGTGCATGGAAACAACACGTGTAATACTTACGATATAAATATTACACGTGTTGATATTATGATAACGTTGCAATATATTGTGCAGCCGTATTTTCTTCTGCACATCACTGCATGAGCTCAGTGATACGCAGTAGAAAATAGTTACAAAAACCACCGTCCGTGAACACGGTTCATAGAGAATCCACAAATGTAAGTTACAGCTGTGCCATGCAAAGAAGCTGCCATTAGTGAACGCAGCAGAAACGCAGACATCCTCTCTGAGTCGAAAGTCAATAAAAATGGTCTGAAGCAACATGGCAAAGTGTTCTGTGGTCAGAGGAAACTGTGGACACTGTGTCCTGCAGTCTAAAGAGGACAATGAGCGAGGTGGTGGAGACCTGTTGCCGATCCAGCACTGAAGGAGGAAGCATCCACTGAGTGAATTGAAAGTTTACGGACGAGACTCCTCAGAGAGCACTGCATGCTCCGGTCACATTCTGCAGGTAATATGATCAGTTTTTATAAGCGCGGGTTCAGGAGACAGCTGTGTGGTTTATGTCACTGACTGACCTCATGCAGTGCGGCTAAGACCGGGCTTAGAGAAAATATAATGAGTGAAACCTAATGGACGCTTTGTGATGCGTATCAACGTTTCCAGTTAGGCAGTGATGAATTAACGGTGCAGATCGGGTTGCGCGCCTACATCTGCCAATCTTTGCGGACAAAGACATTAAGCGGAAACTTATTGGACAAGTGCTCCTCTTAAATGATTTTATAACACGCTACTGAAAGGTATTAGATTTGAGAGCAACTCACAGCTTCTCTAACATCAAAAATGTTTGAGCAAATGTTGGATTTGAAATTGTTACCTGACTATCAAGAGTTTTAGAGTTCTCACATCATTGCAACTGTAATTACCAAACTAACAGTAAAAGCGAGCAGCCAGTTCTTTGCCCCCCGAGGCCTGTTTTGATTTCTGCCTGAGAGCAGGATTGTTCTTGATGTAGTTTGGCACACTTGATTCCCACTCTGGGTTTGATTGGGTCAGGTAAAGAGACCAGATGTGACTTCTAACCTCCTGGTTCTGCCTCCCTCCGAGTCCCCCCGAAACCCTCGGAGCTCTCCGGGGTTCTCTGGGTACAGACCCTCCTTTGTTTGTCCCCTGCAGCACTGAGCCCAGCCATGATGTCATGGCTATTTGAAGGAGTTTTAACTGGCCAACTATAATAACCCATTCCTTTAAAAAACAGCCTCCACTGGAAGAAATATTTCTCTGTTGCTCACTTGGGCTCTCCACATTCCTCCCGGTTCCTGAACCTCCCAATCCAAACAGAACAGGGTCCCACACTGCCGGGGTTTTCTTTCTGACTGCTTTTTTCTTGAATCTACTTCCTCTGCACTTTTTGGCGATTCTGGGGAACAATGCGCTCTTTGTGCTACTATGCTGTTAAAGCTATCCCTCGCCACTATTGTCTGAGCACAATGCTGGCTCACTAAACTGCAGACGGCCTGAGGTAGGACATCTGATGGCTGTCATATGATTGTTAATTTTTGAAGGGGTAAAAACGTAAAGAATCTATAATTGAGGAGCGCTTGAGAGGTCTTTCACTGAATATATGAGCACTATGTTTCTAATAGTAGAAGGTGCAAACTATTATAAATTAGTGATTAAAATACCAAATGGTCATAGGTAAGAAATCAAAGGTTGGTTATGCAAACTCAGTAACAAGCATAATGATTCAAGACCGTGCATGTTGGAGTCAGCCTGAATCAATCAAGCTGCTTAAAAAGCAGTGCACCTTTTCTCCATACAACTTGAATCCATTCATGGTCCCACTACAGTGTTTGGGGTCTGACGCCATCCCCTCCCACTTCATTCACAAATCCAGCCACAGGAAACAGGCCACTACACACTCTCTCTGAGGCCTCCTGTGCCAGCTAAATCGCAGGAAAAGGCATGATGATTTGGGGTCGCGATGAACTCCAGATGTTGGAGGGGACACTGTAATGTCCAGGGAAAGTTATGCATCGTGGCCTTCCATCCAACTCTGGCAATCTCCAAACATTTCCCATGTGTTCTCGAGGCAGATTATCCAAGAGTCGGCCTGTCGACGACTCCAAGGAGGAGCCAAATGAAAAATATGTAATGGGAGCCAACGTCGTCACGTCGGGGTATCGACCGCTGCCAGCGCTGCGTCGACTCCGCAATATATTATCTGTGTAGATATAAACATTAAACACAGATCATGTAAATGTTAATCTGACAATCCTACGATAATGCTGATATGTAGCCCGTTGCAGCTTGAGCAGCTGACGATAGAGATTGTGGTATGTATGGGTCTATCCTGCCGGGGGGGGGTTGCTGGGAGGTGACAGGGCCAGTTGTCAGGAGACCACCCCAAACACGGCCCAAACAGCCAGCTGGAGGGATTGAGGCGGCGCCGTGCTGCACTGGCTGACCAGATTCTTCAGATAGCTCTTGGGAGGACAGGCTGTCCGCTGGCAGATGGGAAGAGGAATATCTCTCCGGCCACAGAGGAACCCCCCGCCATCCGTTCCCTCCCACCCGTCTTACATCAGCTCTCACTTCCAATCTCAACCCAGGCTGCCTCTACTGTCTCTCTTGGAGCTCGGCTTCTCCACAGAGTCCCATGTGATGTTTGAAAGCTTATGCTTTCCATGTCGGGCCTCGAACTTGAGCAGCTGCCAGGGGTCAGTCCATCCCCCACCCACCACCCACCCTTTACTGCCTCCATAACTGACTGCAGTTGCTTCTTTTTTAATAACGTGACCAATCCTGAGCTACTCCTCATCTATAGAATTAGAAGTGAGCACCTCTTTTACCAGATTCCTCAACAACCTCTTTATAATCAGTTAATGATGTGCAACTTTCACAATTAGCTGATGTTGATGGAAAGTGTTGCTCATAATAATTGGAGAGTTTTTGGCTAGAGTTAAACCTGACTGCAATCCTTGGAATTATTTTGACAATGAGGCCCCCTAATCTTTGTGGAAAAAAAAGGCACCTTGAATAAAATGGACCCCTGATGGAACAATTATCCATAAAAACAAAGACTGTGGCGAAGGCCTGCCAGCTCCTAATGGGATGACGGACATGGGAGCAGAAAGAGGAAGGGTGGGGGCTCTTATGAGACGCAGAGTGATCGCCAAGTGTCTGCAGTCGGGTCATCATGCGCTCAACACCGCCAGAGGACAAGAGGAAATGGAACATAGCAGATCAGGATTAAGAGTCGGGCCAGAGAGTCTCCCGGTGACTCCATAACGGGCAAAAACACACCCGATAGACATCTCACGGAAATACACTTCCTGGAAGGACTTATGATTAAACTTCCAAAGATTTTTCTTGCTAATGGAATCACTGCGTTGGAGAGGGGAGCAGTCAGGTTGAAGTGATATCTGCCAGCTTCATTAGAGAAGAAATTACTTGACAATCAAACACCATGCAAGCACAAAATCCTATATCACTATCAGTGAGATTAGTTATCTAATTAGGTGTGTGTCCTTCAATAATGGTGGGAATCTAAACCCTGATTGTTCACTGATCCATGGGGATTAATGTCACTGTTAGAAAATGGAGTTGACTCGATAAATCAATTTACATTCAGGTGAAACTGTGTTGGGGTACGGATATGGCTGAGGTTTGTGTTAGAGCTAGCGTTAGGCAGGCAGCAGTTATGAAGGAGTTCTTTCAGCCTGGGACTCTGTTGTGGTCATGGTACAGTGGGCCAGCTTTTCACCCCCTCACTGATTATTGAGGGGGCATGGCAGTTTAAGCCAGTGTACATGTGTTTTGTGGACTTTGAGGCTTACGACCATGACTCAGAGACACCTTGTGGGAGGTGTTCTGGGCGTATGGGGGTAGTGGGAAAACCTCTGTAGGCTACCAGGCACCTGTGGTCTCTGATAAGATGTTGAGGTGCAACCGAGGTCAGAAAGATAATATTTTGGAAAAGGAACCTGGAACCTTTAGTTCTCAGGTCCCGTTTACAACCTTTCAAGTGAAAACAGGAAAGTTTTGCATTTACACAGCAACATTCTGAAAATGATGTAGTTATTATGTTGGGCGACTAGTGGGTGCTATTGTTTGTTTTTGTAATGAAACCACACAAACATTCAGAGAACAATATACTATAAACATTAACAATGGGAGTACACAGAAATTGTAGTTGTATTGTTATTATGGTGACTTTCAACCATAAAACTACCAAGTCCCAGGAGACTCTGGCCTGGGAGTCCTGACACTCTGGAGGAAAACATTGTTCTTGTTGTTCACCTACTGGCGCATGTGAAAAACTATTTACTACGGCCTTGGTGAGCATGTGCATTAGCAGCGCTGCTCCTGTCTCCAAGGAGACCGTGTCAGAGCAAAAGTTCCACCTTGTGAGCTGGTCTCAAAAAGTTTTGCTTTGAACATCCGTGTACTTGCCTTAGCTCTCTGCGTGCATGTGTGTGGTTTCATTACAAAAATGAGCAACAGCACTCACTCATGGCCCGACATGAAATGTTTACATTGCGGTATGAATGGGCATCGTTTTCAAATCGTTGCCGTATAAATGTGAAATGTAACAGGCATCGCTCAGCTCTCCTTTGGTCAGGATATGCTTGCGGACACCCCAGGTGATAGGGATGTTTGGTCGTCGTTGCATTACATATTGCCACTTGAAGACACGTAGATTAAACAGGGAAGACGATGGACGGATGGACGACACGGGTCCAAAAAGCAGGTCAGAGATGCTGAGAACTGTTACCAGAGCTGCAAAGTCTTACTGAATTTTAATTCATGCCACCTGAATTTGTGACCTTCAGTCTCACTAAATGTTGTCTTCTTAACACCAGTTTCCTTTCCCATTAATTAAATTTGCAATGCCAAAATATTTCAGGCTGACATATTCTAAACATGAGGGACATAAGGGATCCTGACAGGATCTAATCAGGATTTCCAAATGAATGAGTGCGACTTATTGATTTTGAAAACACACGATTATAAGAAGTTCAGAAACCTCGACTGCCCTTTAAGTGCAATGCAGACACAGACATAGCTTCGGCTGACTTTGATACTATATAGCACCACTGTAGTATGAACCTTGACATTACAGCTGGCTGTGCTCTTCAATCTCCAACCTTTCATTTCAGCACAATCAGCAGACACCCTCTCTTTGAACTCACTTGCAACTTCATATTGAGGGAGACCCGAAAATAAACTTTGGTCGCGTCTATTCACTCGACACGACCGTGCTTTATTGCGACAAGCGCTGTTTTTCGGAAGTGATCTGTGTTTTCCGCTCCTGCCTGATTATGGCTCTTCTTCTGAAGCGAGGCTGTCATGAGACCAGGCTGCAACTCCCCCTGCGAGACACGGCCCCAAATTACGCATCTTAGAATAATTAGACTAAACACAGCCTTCACGCTCCACTCCGCTCATTCATCACGCTCTGCTCCAGCACAGAGGAAATGCGCTGTATGCACAAGCACAAGCCAGCAAGACACAGTCCAACTGTGCTTAATCCTGCAGGCTTCTTGCAAGAGCTGTGAGAGTCAAACCAGCACTTTAACACTGAATGTGTTTCAAATCGCAGAGCTGAAAACTTGGACTATTCTCATTTCCACGTCTGACTTCCTAAATGCAGGTCTCCTCTCACACAATGGCAGTGTGTTGCTATGTTTGTTTGTCTGTCCTGTATTTGTTGGTAATATCCATGCATCTCTATTATAGTTTCACACATATTTTTGCATTAAGAAAAGTGCACCAACAATGTTCACTAGTTGTGCTGACGTATGACTTAGAGGAAACCTTGTATGTGAACAAAAACAACAACTATGTGAGAGTCTGCAGCAAAAGCTGTGCTTTTACAGTGAATGTGTTTCTTATTGCAGAGCTTCACAGCCGCTACAGACTGCAGCCTGAGGAAAAGGAAGAGCTGGAGATCCAATTGAGTCACAGAGGATGAAGTAGTATGAAACAATATCCCATGCCGCTGTTGACTTTGGGCAGAGAGAAGTAGGGGCTCTAACACATACAATAGAGGAGAGGATTAGCCACTAAACCCTCATAAATCTACTCGTTTTAGACCTCAACCTCTGAGAATGATATAGTGCTTTAAGATTTGGACTGGAAGCAAGATTTTTCACTGCAGCAAAGTATGACACAGCGTGGAGGATGAAGTTTTGTGATGGTACATATCAGGGCCCCATGCTGGTGTGACAGTCTCTCTGCTCTCTTTCTCTCTTTCACGATGATAATACAAGCTTCTCCTTCATCTCTCACCAATGACGATGAGGGTGTAGTTGATGTTGACGCTCCCAAAGCCGTTGGTGGCTTTGCAGATGTAGGTCCCCGTGTCATCAGCCTCCACCTCTTTGATCTTCAGGCCCATTCGCAGGATGCGGAAGCGAATCCAGCCGCTGTGGATGTTGCGGCCATCTTTGGTCCACATGATGAGGGGTGGGGGGTCTCCGTCCACTGGACACGGCAGCTTGATGGCGCTGCCCAGCCGGGCTGTTTGCCTATGGGCAACTTTCTCAGACACCCGCGGAGGTCCTGAAGACACAGACAGATTTTATAAAACGTTTGTAGAAACTTGAACCAGTTTCTTATTGAAACGTGTTTGAAAAAAATGTCTTTATGTGAGGCTGATGAAGTCAGTTCATAGTCTTAATGTTTGTCCATTTTAATCCCCGTAAATAATAAAATGTGACTGAAATTATTCAACTATTTTTTTCTTTGTACAGTAGTATAGCTTTCCATAATCACTATTTACTAAAAATCTTTATTTACCTCTGCCTCTCCTCCACCCTTTCATTTAGTTTGACACCAGCGTTATTTTCTTATAGCAGCTGATTACAATACATATTAGAAGGCTCATGCCTGAAGTACATCTTACATTACACCTAAAACACATTTAAATTTCCAACATATGATAGTAATATATCATGTAAAAAGTATAATTTGTCTGTTTTTAAGTTAAATACAACAGACTTCATCACAATAAATACATTCTGTACAGCTACAACTAACCAATACTTTCATCTATCTATCTATCTATCTATCTATCTATCTATCTATCTATCTATCTATCTATCTATCTATCTATCTATCTATCTATCTATCTAGCTATCTATCTATCTATCTAGCTATCTATCTATCTATCTATCTATCTATCTATCTATCTATCTATCTATCTATCTATCTAGCTAGCTAGCTAGCTATCTATCTATCTATCTATCTATCTATCTACCTACCTACCTACCTACCTACCTAGCTATCTATCTATCTATCTATCTATCTATCTATCTATCTATCTATCTATCTATCTATCTATCTATCTATCTATCTATCTATCTATCTATCTATCTATCTATCTAGCTAGCTAGCTAGCTATCTATCTATCTATCTATCTATCTAGCTAGCTAGCTAGCTATCTATCTATCTATCTATCTATCTAGCTAGCTATCTATCTATCTATTAGATATTAATTGCTTTACCAGTACAATAACAAAAGTTTCCTCAAACCAGCTTTTAAATGTGGTGTTTTATACCAACAACAATTCACCATCAAGAGACCTTCAGTTTATTATACTGCTGGACTAAGACACATTCCTATATTTCACTTACATAGCGCCCAAAAAGTCTGAGCACTTCCCTCATGTGAGCATGTATCAATGGGAAGTGCTCAGACGAAAGGTGAAAGCAGCTGTATAAGAAGATGAACCTCCATTAAGAGCAATCCTTCTGGGTTTTTTTCCTTCTCTTATTGAAGCAGCAGAATGAGCAGCGTCTCTGGGCACAGCACTGTAACAACAGAGTAGCATGATACCTAGTGGATTAATATTAAGGCAGAAAGCTTCACTTTAAAAAGTTACCTGACAAGTGATTGAGAAAGTGAAAGTCAATACCTTTACTCTGTCAAGCTGAATTTGAAAACCACAGTAGTAATTCTCCAGCAAAACAGCAGGTTGCCAAGTTGGCTGACCAGGAGCCACCATACTGCTAAAACTGGAGGAAATACTTGCAGGTAAAATATTAATGTCTCCTCTTTCTCTCTTTCCCTGCCTCTCCTATGTGTGTGTGTGTGTGTGTGTGTGTTTACAGTATATTATTGCCACTGTGTTCATATAATAAGTTCACAACTGCTAGAAATATTAAAATCCTCAAAGTGGTGAACCTGCACTCTAACAAAACCCAGACTTATTTTATATTTATGAATTAGTTTATGCTTTTAGTATTTTGCAAATCTTTGAGAGAAACAGTTTCATGCAAAGCTAAAAAGACATTATACAAATAGTCTTTTAATTTAAATATAGTCTGTCTGTGTTGACTCGACATTAATTCTGTGGTTTTCCTTGAAAAAATAAATACAAGCTTCAGTCTTCAGGAGAAAAACACTGTGATTAGTTGCAATTAATTATAGAAAATTGTGCAATTAATCAGTTGGTTGTTATGTTTTGTTTGTTAATCGATTGACAGCACTAATTAGAATATAATAGCAAAGTGAAATCATGGATGCAATGAACTTCTTGTCAATTTACCTTCAGATTTAAGTTTCATAGCAAGAAGGCTTTCTTAAGTGCTAAAAACTATTTATATAAGGTAATATTTATGCTGGCTATAATTTGATGGGACATTGTAACTTGGGGTGGCTGTGGCTCAGTTGGTAGAGCGGTTGTCTCTCAATCAGAAGGTTGACTGGTTTGATTGCCATCTCTGGCTGTTGAAGTGTCCTTGAGCAAGGCACCAAACCCCAAATCGCTCCTAAGAAGGCCTTTTTACCTGCTTGGTCCAATGGATGGGTTAGGCACCTTGCATGGCCTCTATTGGTGTGTGAATGTGTGTGTGAAAGAGTGACTGTGACTAACAATTTGGTCACAACCAGTTGAAAAGTGCTATATAAGTGAAATCCATTAATCATTTAAAATTCACAGGGTGCACCAACAATAAAGTTTTTGGTTTTCAGTCTGTGGTGTCTACATTATGGATTATATTGAAAGCAGAATTAAAGCTGAAATATAAAACAATTTGAAAAAACATACATAAGATGTGATATTTTCTATCAATAATTTAGGAATAAGTTGTAAACGATGTCTCCCACCGCGGGCCCAAAAAGTCTTTGTATTAAAAACATGATTATTCCACTTCCTCCTTTTCCAAAATGCAAACCTTAGAGGAACAATAGATGACCTTGAAGCCTGCTTCAAACCCGGGATGTTTGAACTCTGAGGTGGGAGTGATGAACACAGATAGCCGCTTCCCGCTCAAATCGTTGATATAATTAAAGTTGAAAGTTCTTCAACTCTTCACACCAAACAATGATATCAAATATTAGTGGCTGAATGTGGTTCATATGAAAGGTGACATGTTGTTTGAACAGCAGAGCACTCACAATCACAGTTTTGCCAACTCTTCCCCACAAAAACTGCAGATCTGATTTTCCAGGAGGAGCGGTGCAGTTGTGGGCAGATGAAATGAGATAGAGGTAATTTGTCATCTTTTTTTGCTGATTACCCAGAAATCTTGAAACCAGATTGTAATAATTGGACGAGCTCTGTCGTTGGCTGCCTGCACAGAGAAGGTAAAGGGTTCTGGCTCTGGTTCTTCGTAGCGTGCGAGAGATCAAAGCAATGAGGGGGGGCGGTCCGCAGCGAGACGGACAGCAGCCTCTTTCTCCCGGCTCTTAATTGGCTCAGGTCTGCTCCCTCAGATCTTGTGAAGTGGAGCGGGCCCAAACACCCTGTGATGGTGTTTGGGGGGGCTGCTCGGCTCGCTCAGCAGCCTGCAGCTTAATGCCCCTTCCCCACCAAAACCTAAACACCACCTCGAGTCAGTGAGCAGACTGGACTCTGAAGAGAAACAGGAGCTGGAGTGTGAGAGAGAGAGAGAGAGAGAGAGAGAGAGAGAGGGGGGGGGGGGGGGGGGAAACCGAAGCCTATAGCTGCTGCGGCCCTCCCAAAGCACACAGAGCACAGTCTGTGCCCCCGAACAAATGGTCGGTCTGGGTAGCAGTAAAAACAATGACGAGGGTAAGTACACACGGCCTCTCCCAACACACACACACACACACACACACACACACACACACACACACACACACACACACACACACACACACACACACACACACACACACACACACACACACACACACACACACGGTAAACAAGGAGTTCATTACACTGATGAGGTTTGAGAGAGGGATGTTGACACAGGTAACTCCATCACACTGCTCACAGATGGAGCTCATCTGCACGTAAAACATTGCAGCCAGGGGTCAGTTTGTGTGTGTGTGTGTGTGTGTGTGTGTGTGTGTGTGTGTGTGTGTGTGTGTGTGTGTTCTGCAAGATAAGTTTTTATCATAAGGGGGCAATAAAGGAATATCATCCAGTCAGTCAGTGGGTCAATCTCACAATGGAAACTGGGAGTATTGAAGATGGTTTGTTAGGTGGACTAAAGGAGCTTGTTGAGCTTATTTACAAACTGGAACAGCAAAGAAATGTTCTCTTTATTCAGAGTCTGGTTCCAAATAGACAATTCTATGTTTCTTCTCCAGTTCATCCTCCAGTTTATCAGGATTTTCCCTCAATGACTGTAACCATCACATTTGAAAATTCATCACATAGAGGTAAACAGATGTGAAGTCAGCACAATTTGACCATTTTTATCAGAATAATGATGGACGTAAACTATAAATCTCAGAATTTTTGGGAGGAAAAAAAACCGGGGCATTTTCCTTCGGATCAGGATTTTCCTCTCACTGTTTGTGTCAATGATGCCATAACCAAATTGAGGGCAAGAGATACCATGTTTTTTTATACATGTATACATATGTTGGGATCCGTAAATAAAATATAAGAATTACAGGAGCAATGCTAATGAGAGACTTTAAAAGCAGAGGTCAGGTCTTTATAAAACAGACCTGGTCTCATCGTTCCATCATCATTACATTTACATTCATTCAGCTCTACAGTGTCTCAATGAGAGAAATATAATTCCGTAAATATGCTGATAAAAGAAACATAATAACTCCCCCCCCCTATGGTTTCTTTATAAATGGCTGCCTGGTGGTACGACTGACCTCTGGTGTAAAAAAAAAAAAAAAAAACTTGGACAAACTCACGTTTCGAAAAAAAATCTCATAATCGTTTACACAGGGCAACCAAACTAAGTGGAAAAGGGGGAAATCGACTCGCTCAGAATGGATGAAACTTTGTGCGTGTTGCACGGACACAGAGTTTTCCTTCCTCTCTGTGGATGATCGCTCCCGGTCCGCAGCATGCACAGGAAATTGGAAGTGTCATTGTTTATGTCCGTGGAGAAAACGTAACCACAGTATTTCTGGCTGTTGTCAGCTGGCCCATATCTCACTCCATTGCTAGCAGGAACAGAGGCGTTCAGTGTTTCGCCTCCGCCGACTCCACTTTAGGACTAAAAAACAGGTCACAGCGCTGGCTAATATGGACCGAGTCAATTGGAAAGCAATGTGCCGCTTTGTAAAAACATTAATATCTTTCTGCAGGATTGTGAACAAAAAGGCTTCAGTTATCTCTTCTGACGTTTGCTGCTGCAAGCCCCTCAACCATGGACGGATTCAGCGGAGTGACGCACAAAAACAGGCCCGACTCATGTCAAAGGTTCAGTGGAAGTAAAGTGTGAAATCACGCAGGCCCTACAAAGGCTCTGATTCTGTCAAACAAAGATTTCTGAAGGCTTTCCGTGATACGTGAGTTTACATCTGGACAAGATAAAAAGAGACAAGGGAACATCTGCATGTGCTTTCCTATTCATAAAAACATACACAAGTGCACTGGAAGTGTTTTCATAGTGTTATTTGCGGAGCATTCACACTTACTGGAAGCTCATACCAGCCTGTCAGTGGCAGGTCTTTCCTTTTATTTCTTTCCAAGTAACACCTTTCTGCCCTCTAATAAATGTTTTCATCTAATGGTCCCATGTTGACGGAGGCTTCAGTTAAACTGAGCCTTCACTGCCTTTTACTTGCTTGTGTTTTGATTTTTGATTGTAGATGTGTTGAAGCTGCGCTTACGTATGCTCAATTCAAATAAATGAGTCATTATCATACAGAACTTTGCGTAAAACTATTTAATAATTTGAATAACCCAAGGCCATAGTAAGTAGTTACAATAGGACAATAAGAACAGTGTTTCCTCCAGAGTGTCATGACTCCCAGTCCATATTCTCCTAGACCTGGTCGTTTTATAGTTGACAGTCACCGTAATAACAGTCCAACTGGATCGTCTGTCCATACGACTATCTGTGTACTCACATTGTTAATATTTATAGCTTATTGTTCTCTGAGCATGTGTGTGTAATTTCATTACAAAAACAAAAAACAGCACCAACTAGTGGTCCAACAGAAAAACTACATTGTTTACAGCATGTCTGCTGTTGCTGTTCCTAAATAAAGAAAATACGTACATTAAATTACAAGCTGTACAAAAGGGGCAATAGCAACCCTGCCTGTGTGGAAAAATGTTTCAGAAATACCCACAAGCACATAAAAAGGTCTCAATTTAACATGTTTTTGGGTTTATTTATAATCTATGAACCATTACAACAAATGGCTCCCTAATCCCAACAGTTATGATACAAAGGTTCTGAAACTTTGGAATCAAAGTTCTCATCCAGCAGTTTCTCAAAGAATTAGAAAGAAAGAAGCGTACCAAAGAAAAAAACATCCAAATACTTTCTTAATTGTATGACGTGACGGTGTGTTTTTCACAACTCCTCAGCTATTTGGCTTGGTGATTAAAAAAAAAAATTGGCCAGTGCTCTCAAAGTCAGGAATGTGCAACAAACGATTCCCTCCCTGCATTGATGCTTTTAAGACGTCCTTTTGAAGTGCTTTTGAAAAACAGGGCATGAAGAAGTGCTGAAATCAAGGACATTGTCTGGATCACTTAATAACTATTTGTGCTCCGTGCATGACCAGCATCCTTTCTTCACTGGGCTCTCCTCCTCCTCCTCCTCCTCCTCCTCCTCCTCCTCCTCCTCCTCCTCCTCCTCCTCCTCCTCGCTCTCAAGGCCAGGTTCTCCTAACCTTGGAGCTGAACGCTTTGAACGCACACAGAGGGCCTCTCCAGAGAAAATAATCCAGCTGAGCTGAGAAAAGGAGAATTATTCTGTCATCTACTTCAACTGTTTGATTCACATGTTCTGACGTCTGAGCTGTAACTTGTCATCATGCTTGCAGATGAGACGCAGCAGATCAGCTTGGCTGAGCATTCCAGAACGTTTGCTCAAATTTTGGGGGGGAATTGTTAGCTTCTCAGTGAATGGAAAGTGATATATGTGACCATATGGGCTGTCCCATATTCCAGTAGTGTGAGTGAAGCACTCCTTATTATACCCGAGCTGCATGTGTGAAAGGAATCTTTCATAGTGCAGGAAGAGGAGGAGGAGGAGGAGGAGGACGACGACGAAGAGAAGGGCCTGGCGACTCACAGAATTAGCTCTGTTTTGCTTTGGTCAATTTGGTGATGGATTATTTTAAGAGAAAGAGGCACATTCAATAAGAGACATTCTTGCAATTCAGACTAAATATAACTGCTTTATTCCCCCCAAGAGACCTTGTGAGTGGGTTCGGGGGCAGTTGATCTGATGTGGAGGGATGCGTGGAGCAAAGTATGTTTGGAAATGTTGAGAAGAAAAAAGAAGAAAAAAAAAGACTACAAAGACTTCCGGACATGAGCAACGTTCAGATGTGTGTGCACTTTTTCTCTTTATTTATTTTCTCTTTTACAAAACACCTGTGGATTTGTAATGATGTGCTCTTACTGGTTCCTCCAAACATGTCAATTAAAAGGCCTCATGTGGCTGCTGACAGCAGCTTCAATAGAGAACACCTGGAACTCAACCAACCACAATGAGGACAAGTCCATAACGCACAGAACACCGTCCATCCAATGCACGATAAAGTTATTCAAACAACACTGTAAACATCTCCTGGCAGAAAGGATTTGGGTGCTTAATCTCCAGCCAACTGCAAGAATTTCTAACGCATCAAAAGGCTTTTGCGCAGTGCCAGACTGTAGTGATTCATTACTAAGATAAACACTGATCTAAGAGCAACAGTGTCTTCAATATGCAGTATTTACATAAAGGATAAGAGGAGCAGAGGCAGATTGAAGCTGGAGAAGGCTTCCTCCTACTCAGCAGCACTGTGTTAGCTCAGCAGACCGTACAGGAGCAGACAGACCTCAAACATAAAAGAGGAAAGAGTTTAATGGAGTTGCTGCTTGCAGCGAAATGTTCTATCAAGCATTTCTTAAAATCTAAGCGCACTTGGGGCGATAGAAATCAAAGAAAAATGAATGGAAAAAGGTAAGTAGAATGAGTTCAAAGGATGAAAATGCACCTAAACAACATGAAAGCTGGAAACCAAACACAGCGCCGGAGGCTTCACATGAGACCGGAGGGGTCCGGGTGAAGGCGAAAGGTGAGGCAGACACTGGAGCTCGTGGAGTGTGTGAAAGGCCTGAGCTTCTGTTCAGATGCTGCTGCTGCTGCACTCGGCTATACATTTCACAAGCACAGATAAAAATCTGCATAAAACGGTGAGAGAGGGGAGGAGAGCCACCTTGGCAATTCAAAAAAGGAGATGAGGTGAGGCAGGAAGGGGGGGGGGGGGCAGTGAAAGGGTGAAAGGGGAAGGGATACGAGGAGTGGCAGGAGAGGCTGTTCTGACAGCAGTGGGGCAGCCGAGGGTGAAGAAAGCCGTCTTTTCTTACCCCTCCTGCCCAGTAGCCTCACCCGCCGTGGTAATCAATACCTGTTATTTTCCCCTCTCAGCTTTCCAATCAATAGATAAGAGTCGGCGAAGACCAGTGGGGACAATGGCTCTTTCTTCAGCACCATCAGATGTGGGTTGAATAGAAACTTCTTCAGTGGTGGGAATGTTGCGGCAGCAGCTATTGGGTGACATGAGGGACGAGACAAACCGCAGGAGGGAAGAGGGAATGAGAAGCAGCGAGAGGCTGTCCCGTTAAAGACGAAGCACTGGAATAACGCAGCAGATACCTGCATCGTATGCTTCCTTCACTAAAGACTCCAGAACAACGAGAAAAACAGAGAAATTACTCCGGCGTCACAAAGCTTCTGAAAACATCTCCATCACGCGGCCTGCTCTTAACAGGCCCTACTGTGGAGCCTTTGAACTCTAAGCTGCTATATTTCATTAAACCTGACTGCCTTCTCCCGGCCACAGCTGGAGAAAGGAGCGTGTGTGTGTGTGTGTGTGTGTGTGTGTGTGTGTGTGTGTGTGTGTGTGTGTGTGTGTGTGTGTGTACATGCACACTTTGGCAGACAGTTTCTGGCTGTCATCTGTAGCTACATTGCAACTAAATCAGACAATATTTTATAATAAAGCACCTCAATATTGTTATTTTTTAATAAAAATCACAGTTTCTCTGACGGTAGACAAGAAAGAATTCACCTTCATCAAACATGCTCATGTCACTAAGTCTTCCTTGTATTGAGGCCATTTTCTGGGCTGAAGTGACACAGCTTCTTGGAAACAATTTTAATTCACTGCAGCGTTGATACTTTGATCGTGTGAAAGGTTTCTTTCACCTCAGGTTGAGAAGTTTCCATAAGGACATGGTACTTTTCCAGGGCCAGTGGAAGTATGGAAAAGTATTGGGTCTTTATGGAAAGTCCTGAACCTGAATCAACAGAAGCCTTTCATATAGCGTTTAAAGCAGGGGTGTCAAACATGCGGCCTGCAGGCCAAAACTGGCCCACAAGAAAGGCTAATCTGGCCCAGGAGATGAGCTTTCGAAGAGTTCAAGCTACATACATTGATTTAATTTTCACAATGAGTAACTCTTAACTCGCGGTACTCGTGGCAAAGCACCATTGGTGAAGCTGCATTTATGTCTTAAGGCCCTTTTCCCGTTTACACAGGGTCTCAGTGAAAATGCATTGTTTTTGCATTTTCGTTTCAGAAAAAGTTCAGAAAATGATGTCCTTTTACACGGAAACAGCAGAAACGCCAAAAGTGATGCCGGTAGCATGGCAGGCCAGGAGTTGGTACTGTTGTTTGTATTTGTATTAAAACCACACACACATGCAGACATTCTAGTGGACAGACGACCAAGTTGGAGTGTTATTAAGGGGACCCTCAACTATAAAACTACTAGGTCCCAGGAAAACATGGACTGGGAGTCATGACACTCTGGAGGAAACATTGTTCTTATCGTCAAGCTACTGAGCATGTGCAGAACTGACTCCGAGCACCATTGTCGTGTAAACGGACCAAAACACAACAAAAGTTTAGACATTTTTTTGAATTTCAGATACAACAACTTTCACTGATAGCAATATCAGCAAACAGAATCTTTTTTTTTTTTTTACATTTCCCTGTCTTTTTAACGCATCAGTATAAGTAGCATAATGTACAAAATACATTATACTTTCGAGTTATTTTGCCCTCATTTCACTGGTCTGATCCACTCAAGATTAAACTGGTCCAAATAAAATCATCATTGAAGTAGCGCTGTAAGAAAGACACTTCATAATCCAGCTATTAAACCTTAAAATCAAGAGACTGATAACCACTACACCGATACACAGCCCTGAGGTTAGATTAGAATTAAAAATGGAGTAAGAGTCGAAGAAATTCCATCATAATGCAAAAACAAAAGAGTAACAGATGTGACATTTGAAAGCAACATCATTCACATTCCTTAATTTTTTTTAAAACCTGCTAAAAGCTAGCAGGTTTAGTAGATAGCACTGTCACATCATAAGAAGAAAATCTTGGTTAGATTCTGTACTTAAGGATGCCACAGAGAGCAGTTTGCACGTTTCCCCTGTGCACCTGTGGGTTTCCTCCCAGACTGAAATCATGGGCAAAGGTCATTTAAGACCATGGGTTTGACTGTCAAGTTCCTGGTCTAAAACAGGAGTGTCAAACATGAGGCTTTGGGCCAAAACTGACCCGCAAGCAGCTCCAATCCGGCCAACCCACCAAGCAAATTGTGAAATTTCAAAGAAATCATTGAATATTTAAACAAAATTCTTAAGAGTAGTGGACACAACTGAATACTGAGACCCGAGCTGAGATATCTGTGATGCTGCCATGAGAGCTACCTGTTGTTTTCAAACTAGCCTTAAAACCATGCTGCCAGGGTGAGTTTGTAAAAACACCCATAATGCAACAGCTATAGGAGAACTTTTTTGGACATTTCACTGTATTTTGCAACAGTGAATTAAACAGTGAACTAAAATAGTTTTTATGTTGAGATTGTAGTCATTTTCTGTAGTAATTGTTTGGTATTATTAGATTTTTCATCGCGTATCCGCTATGCCAAAAGAAAGACAAAGTTAATTTAAAGGTTATTTTGGCACTATTTTACTGGTCCGGCCCACTCAACATTGATTTGGGCTGTTTGTGGCCACTGTACTAAAATGGGTTTGACACCCCTGGTCTCAAAGACGGATGTTAAAAGACCCATATTTCACTATATTTCATGTTTCACAGTCCATCCTATGCTCATGTGGGCTAATAATTTGGGTGATACAGTATACAACACTCAAAACTTGTGAAATGATGGTTATTTCTTGGATTGAGCTGACGTCACCTCTCATGATGGTGGTTCTCAGCTCCTCTGCCTCCCCCACCCGCACAGAGACTGCGGCCCAGCCGACAGCCGCCTCCTCCCACCCCCTCGGTGACGTAGTCAGCAGCTCACGCTCGTAGTTGTAGTAATATACTTACAGATCTCGGCGCCTCATAAGAGTCTTTTATTGTGGGAATAGTACCAAGTTTCAAGATGAGCTTCTGAGTAAGACCAGTTTCAAAGTGCCTGTAGTTCTGGAAGCAGTCTTTGGTGAAGTGTTGCTCGCAAACAAACAGATTCTTTGCAGAAAAGAAAAAAAAGTCCAGCCACATTCGCCGCTGTGCTTCTTCTTTCGGCAAGCCAAATAGTGTGGACACATACTTGCACCCGAAAACACGTTTTCTCCAAGTGGACATGATGGTGAAAACAGTTATCGACAGCAACAAAAACAGCAGCGTTCAATGTGAAGTGAGCATAGACTGAGCACATTTGTGGGCGTGTCTTGTGTTGGTTTCTCCGCATGTCAATGTTCCTGGAGGCGGGGCTTCTCCAGCTATGTGCCGCGTCATCACGGTGGTGCCGCATCATCAAATTGAATCAACGTGTAGAGCTCCCTCACCAGTGAGAACAGAGAAAGATCGCCCTCGAACTCAAGCTTGAGGGAATCAATGAAAAAAACACTTTGGGGATGCATGTGAACCCCAAATAGCACTTTTATGATGTTTAAATCATAAAAGTGGAGTATCCAGCCCCTGTCGAGGAGCTGGGTTCCAGAGTCCAAACTGTGAGTGGAGGTGAGCCCGACTATATCTAGCCGGTATCTCTCAACCTCCCTCACAAGCTCGGGCTCCTTCCCCCCCAGCGAGGTCACGTTCCATGTCCCCAAAGCCAGAGTCTGTGTCCGGGGATCGGGTCGTCAAGGCCCCTGCCGTCGACCGCCCCCCAATCCACAATGCACCCGACCCCTACGGCAGCCTCTGTAGGTGGTGGGTCCACAGGAGGATGAGGAGGAGGGGCCCGCGTCGTCCCTTCGGGCTGAGTCCGAGTCCCGCGGGCAAGAACGCGGCCACCAGGCGCTCGCGTGCGAGCCTCCACCCCGGGCCTGGCTCCAGGGTGTGGCCCCGGCTGCGCCAAACCGGGCGACGTCACCTTGCTCCTCGTGGTTGTGTCCATGGGGTCTTGTGAATTGTGGGCAATGACAGCGAGACTTGGAAGGGGGTGATTGGGAGGAACGGCCTCCCCGATCTGAACCCGAGTGGTGTTCTGTTATTGGACTTCTGTGCCAGTCACAGTTTGACGATAACGAACACCATGTTCGAGCACAGGGGTGTCCATCAGTGCACGTGGCACCAGGACACCCTAGGCCGGAGGTCAATGATAGACTTTGTGGTCGTGTCATCTTCTCTTTACCCGCGTGTCTTGGACACTCGGGTAAAGAGAAGGGCAGAGCTGTCAACTGATCACCACCTGGTGGTGAGTTGGATGCGCTGGACCGGGAGGAGGCCGGATAGACTCGGCAGGCCCAAACGTGTTGTGAGGGTCTGCTGGGAACATCTGGCCGAGCCCTCCGTCCGCGCAGCCTTCAACTCCCACCTCCAGGAGAGCTTCTCACAGATCCCGAGGGAGGTTGGAGACATTGAGTCCGAGTGGACCATGTTCTCCACTTCCATTGTTGAAGCTGCTGCTCGGAGCTGTGGCCGCAGGGTCTCTGGCGCCTGTCGTGGCGGCAATCCCCGAATCCGGTGGTGGAAACCGGAAGTAAGGGATGCCGTCAAGCTGAAGAAGGAGTCCTACCGGGCACTGTTAGCTCATAGGACTCCCGAGGCAATCGACAGGTACCGGCAGGCCAAGCGAGCTGCAGCCCGGGCTGTGGTGGAGGCAAAAACTCGGGTCTGGGAGGAGTTCGGAGAGGCCATGGAGGAGGACTTTCGGTCGGCCTCGAGGAAATTCTGGCAAACCGTCCGGCGCCTCAGGCGGGGGAAGCAGTTCTCCACCAACACTGTTTACAGTGGAAGTGGGGAGCTGTTGACCTCAACTGGGGATATCGTTGGGCGGTGGAAGGAATACTTCGAGGACCTCCTCAATCCCACCACCACGTCTTCCATTGAGGAAGCAGAGGCTGGGTTCTCAGAGGTGGACTCGTCCATTTCCCAAGCTGAAGTCACCGAGGTTGTTGTGAAGCTCCTCGGTGGCAAGGCACCGGGAGTGGATGAGATTCGCCCAGAGTTCCTTAAGTCTCTGGATGTGCAGGGACTGTCGTGGCTGACTCGTCTCTGCAACATCGCGTGGCAGGCGGGGACGGTACCTCTGGACTGGCAGACCGGGGTGGTGGTCCCTCTCTTCAAGAAGGAGGATCGGAGGGTGTGTTCCAACTACAGAGGGATCACACTCCTCAGCCTCCCCGGGAAAGTCTACTCCAGTGTACTGGAGAGGAGGGTCCGGCCGTTAGTCGAACCTCGGATCCAAGAGGAATAATGCGGTTTTCGTCCTGGTCGTGGAACACTGGACCAGCTCTATACCCTCCACCAGGTGCTTGAGGGTTCGTGGGAGTTCGCCCAACCAGTCCACATGTGTTTTGTGGATCTGGAGAAGGCGTTCGACCGCGTCCCCCGAGATGTCCTGTGGGGGGTGCTCCGGGAGTATGGAGTCCGGGGTCCCTTGTTGAAGGCTATTCGGTCCTTGTATTCCCGGAGCAGGAGTCTGGTTCGCATTGCCGGCAGTAAGTCGGACCTGTTCCCTGTGCACGTTGGCCTCCGGCAGGGGTGTCCTTTATCACCGGTTCTGTTCATCATATATATGGACAGAATTTCTAGGCACAACCGGGGGCCGGAGGGGGTCCGGTTTGGGGACCACAGAATCTCATCTCTGCTATTTGCGGATGATGTGGTTCTGTTGGCCCCATCAAGCCTGGATCTCCAGCGTGCACTGATGCAGTTCTCAGCCGAGTGTGAAGCAGCTGGGATGAAGATCAGCACCTCTAAATCCGAGGCCATGGTTCTCGACCGGAAAAAGGTGTCTTGCCCCCTCCAGGTCAGTGGAGTACCCTTGTCCCAAGTGGAGGAGTTCAAGTATCTTGGGGTCTTGTTCACGAGTGGGGGAAAGATGGAGCGTGAGATCGACAGGCGGATCGGTGCAGCGTCTGCAGTTATGCGGACGTTGTATCGGTCCGTCGTGGTGAAGAAGGAGCTGAGCCAAAAAGCGAAGCTCTCGATTTACCGGTCGATCTTCGTTCCTACCCTCACCTATGGTCATGAACTATGGGTCATGACCGAAAGAACGAGATCCCGGATACAAGCGGCTGAAATGAGCTTCCTCCGTAGGGTGGCTGGGCGTACCCTTAGAGATAGGGTGAGGAGCTCAGTCACCAGGGAGGAGCTCGGAGTAGAGCCGCTGCTCCTCCACATCGTGACGAGCCAGCTGAGGTGGCTCGGGCATCTATTTCGGAAGCCCCCCGGACGCCTCCGGAGGGAGGTGTTCCGGGCATGTCCCTCCGGTAGGAGGCCTCGGGGCAGACCCAGGACACGCTGGAGGGACTATGTCTCTCGGCTGGCCTGGGAACACCTTGGGGTGCCACCGGAGGAGCTGGAGGAAGTGTCTGGGGCGAGGGAAGTCTGGGCAACTCTGCTTGGACTGCTGCCTCCGCGACCCGGCCCTGGATAAAGCGGTAGACAATGGATGGATGGATGATGTTTAAAGCACAGAAAAGTCAATTTAGTATAATATGGGTTGTAGGGATTTATCACCTCATATGGATATATTTATGTTTTGGTTGGCTATCGATAATGATTAATAATTATCAAAGATAGTTATTAATAATGTTGTTGAAATTTAATCTGATCTGTATCAGAACCTCGGAGCTCCACCTGTCTTAACAGGAAATGATAGCCAGTTCAGTTATATCAGTCTCATAAGATACACTAAACAGTTAATCAGGAATTTGAATTAATAGTTAAATTAATTACAATTACCAGAATTAGCAATAAAGCTTGAAGGATTTTGGAGTTCTTGACACAGAAGAGGTCGACATTTCATTCACCTTTGTGCACATTAATAACACAGCAAGTATGATTCCCAAAATTATATTTATTAACAATGAAAACTAATAAAACATAGATTCTAACTACCTATATACAGCTGGGTGTGTGTAGGTGCATGTGTGTGTGTGTGTGTGGAGAGAAAATAGAGAGAGAGAGTTGGAGGGAGTGTGTGTGTGTGTGTGTGTGAGAGACGTGTGATGGAACTACAAAACAAGATGGCGGATCACAAGAAACTACATTCAAATGGAGGTTACCAGAGAGCAGGAGGTCTGTCCTGAGTCTTGGCCATGTGCTGATAGCAATGGATCAATGGAAGCTAGCCTTAGCATCTGCTTCCTGTGTGTCTCTGCTAAAGGACCATTTCTAGAATGAGTTTATGTGAATGCGATTTGTCTTGTAAAACATCAGGAGTCGTCAGATGGTGTTCAGTTACTGTGTGATGTTGTCTTTGATGTGATATGTGTAGGATTGTGAGTTAACAAGTTAGTAAAGCAAAGATTAGCATGCAGACCCTGTGTCTGTGGCAGAGCTAACGTTGGTTTACAGGTTGATAACGGCTCCTAATATCATTATCTATAGAATTCAATCACTGTAACAGAATCAACACATCTTCATGAAAGTTAAACAGTTCTATCATAGCATCAGGTTTAACTAATCTCAGGGAATGCCTGAGTTGTTGTTATCACTTCCTTGAAGAAGTACAGTTGTTGTCCTGCTGGAGGGAAGCTGGTGTCTTCTCCTGTAGTTAGCACCTCCTGCTAACTGTGGTTGCTGGTTCTGCAGGCTGAGGAGAAGAAGATGAAGTTGATGTTTCAGGAGTCCTTCTTTGCAGCTTCTGGTTGTCCCTTTTGTTCAGACTGAGGAGCTGGTCGCTCAGGTCTGTGATGGTTTTCCTGCTGGTTGAGGAAAACACAAAGAAGTTCTGTGAGGCGTCGTTTCCCTGGTCCCGTCCTGGAGGAACCGGTTGGTTTCCCTGGAGAGCAGACTCTGGGCGCTGGTCTCCGGTCCTGGGAAGGTCTCCTCGGAGTCTTCGTTGCAAGAGACGAGTGGAGGCCCCTGGTTACAGGCCTCTGGTGTTAGCTGTGTGCTAACACTGGATGAGCTGCTCTCCAGCAACTCACCTACTTGGAGATTGTCTTGCAAGAGAGAGAGTGGTCGCTGGCTGAAGCCTTTTGTTCGACGTGTGAATTCAGAGGTGTCAAAACCTGGGAGCTTCAACCAATCAGTGACTGGCTGAATGCCTGGGGGAAGAGTCTTGTGAGCAGAAAGGGGGGGAGGAAGGTCCTGCAGAAGCCCCCTTTGCACTCGGTGCGAAAGACAATCACATTCCTGGGTCAGAATTCATATGTCATGACTGTGTATCATGACATATGACAATTGTCTTTTCCTAGAAATGAACAAACTTTCTGTGGTCCTGTGAGATCCCAACAGGATCCTTTAAGATGTCACACTGTTTTAGGCTCAATCAGAAATTCATCTTTTACTAAATATTCCTCAGAAAATTCCCTCCTGTCTAATCATTGGAGCCACAGTTCCATGCCGGGAGGTGATGATGCCGCGGTCTCGGCCTGTCACACAGCGCGCACAGTGAGTGGCACTCCAGTCGCTTTATCTCACTCCATTAGGCTAAGGCCCGGTGCACACACAGGGCTGAGTGTGTTCTCAGGACCACTTATCAGGAAAGAGGCACCGAGAGAGCGGCTGTGAAGAAAGAGAAAGGCCAAAACTGGGTGGCAAGAGACCGAAAGCGAGGACGGAGGCGGTGGGGTGAGGACCAAGTGAAGCCAGCAAGAGAGATGCGGGGCGAGGGTTAAGGAGACGAAGGTTGATTTAGAGAGTGGTCAGGAGCAGAGGCTAAGATGGCAGAGAGGCCTCCTCTAACACGCAGCTCACAGGGAGAGGAGGGCTGCGTTGGGGAGTGAAAGGGATTAGGTGGGCCCAGGCGGCAGTAACCAGGAATCCCAACAATCTCACGCCCCACTCCCTGGCCCGGGCTCAGCCGGGGCCACATGACACACTCAAACCGACCTCCTGCCGCTCCTCCTCCTCCTCCTCCTCCTCATCCTCCTCCTCAGAAAGCAGGGCACCAGCCAGCACCTGTTTGTCCTTTACATTTGCTGGTGGGCCGGCCACTTGGCACTGAGTGGGACATTGTGTTAATGCTCACACATTCAGCTGTACTGCCGCTGCATTATTTCTGTTTGACACACTTTGTTTTGGGGGGGGGGGGGGGGGGGGGGGGGGGTTTAGGGGTAAAAAATATACATTAATCTGCATGTCATTGCAGCTCATGTTTAACAGAAAACAAGCTGTGAAAGATTAAACAACATGAGAGTAGATGAGTATTTAACCACGTTATTCTTCCTCAGGCACTCAGTTTCCTGTAAACACACACACACACACACACACACACACACACACACACACACACACACACACACACACACACACACACACACACACACACACACACACACACACACACACACACACACACACACACACACACACACACACACACACACACACAGCTGTGTGAGCATGGTTTTAGGCAGGCAGCCGTCATTTGAACAGTAAATTTTCAGAAAAGACAGACAGCCTCTAAAATATGTGTATAATGTCACTACTTGTCACCGTCTAAATTTGCTTAAATTCCTCTTTTTCTGCCAAAATATAGCGAATTATCGGCTCGAGTGCACAACTGGTAAATGACTTCCAGTTTGTATTTTGCCCAGTAATGAGCAATGTGATTGGTCAATTTGATACCATGTGGTCGATACGTTTTGAAAGGCAGCCTCTGTTTGGTTCCTAATTCTCTGACTCATTCTGATGTGTTCAAATGCTGAGGCAGAGAGGAGGGATTTGGATGGATTTTGTTTCCAAGATGCTGAGGAATTCTATCTATAGAATCCAAACAGGTGGGACTAAATCTTTGAACCTATGATAGATCAAATTTTTCATTTCCAAAATGTTGACGTGTTTGGATAATTGCACATCGTTCATGCTTTTCATTGAAGAATTCAATATTCCTTGCTGTGAAAATGCTGATTTTTATCTAAGTATTGAGCATCATTGACCATCATGCTTGCAAATGTTATGTGTGACTGTGACATTCTGAGGTCTTGGGACAGAGCTATCGGAGGCCTGCAGAGAAACAATAAGCATCTACTATTCAATTAAAATCTAATAAGAGGAGAATAGAAACAATTTCAGAGTTCAGACTCTACAGGTGCTTCATTTAGGGGTGCAGATAGAAGCAATGTGTCAACTACAGGGCGAATAAATGTAGTGGCGTTAGTGAAGTTTGGAATGAGGTGAGTCAGGTACAAGTGAAAACCATCACCTAAGAAAAGAAGCTATTACCTTAAAATAATTTTTTTTTTTTTTTTAAACAAAGCAAGAAAGTGTATTAGATCATTCGATCCATCATCAAAAATGTGAAGGAGAAAAGGAAATATATCATTGTTAAGAAGCAAAATCTACATATCACAATGTAGTAAATATTAGTCCAGAATGCATTAGAATACATAATTTATGGTCTATTTCCATCAATTTCTTTTCCTAAATAGCAACACAGGGTTGTAGGACCATCCCCTCTACAATCTGGATCTTCTCAGTGTGATTGAGAATAAGTGGGCCACAAAATCTTGGAGTGGGAAGTATTGTTTCATCATCGTGAAATGCTCGTGGGTTCAAGTCCTGTGTGAAGTTTTGCCTTCATGGATTTTCTACAAGTCCTCTTGTTTGATCCCTCAGTCCTGAGGCCCCTTTAAATGACTCAGAGCCACTGAAAATGCAACTTTTTCAAAATGCTCAGTCTCCATTTAAATGAGAAAAATGCAGCTTTTTCTGAAACACTGCTACTGCGCAAAGTAAATAGTTCTTCCACACATGCAGGAGTAGATGAACAATAAGAACAATGTTTTCTCCAGAGTGTCATGACTCTCAGTCTATAATCTCCTGGTACTTGGTAGTTTAATAGTTGACAGTCACCCTAATAATCTAACTTGGTCATCTGTCTATTGTGAACGTTTATAGTGCATTGTTCTCTGTGTGCAGGTGTGTACAATTTCATTACAAAAACAACAAGCACCCTCTAATGGCAAACCATAAAAAACTACATCGTTTCAGTATTTCTGCCGTTTCCGTGTAAACAGACATCATTTTCAAAATATTGCCGTGCAAACACAAACCCTTTCTGAAATGAAAAACTGTGAGTTTTCACTTGAACCGTTGTCATGTAAAGAAGGCCTAAATTGGCCACTTTGTCTCCCCTCTGTATTTTTCCTGTCAAGATCATCTAAACTGGATGAAGGAATATCTAATACTAATTATATTACAAAACTTTACATACAATTATAACCTCAAAGTACTTTGCTAGGAAGAAAATAAAAGAAAATAATCGAGAAATGATTAAAAAAACCAACTCATTTTTTAAAAACTCAAATAAATAAAAAAAAATGGTAAAAACATGAAGAATTTATCAAAACTTGAGGGAATGATGATCAAAACTCTTACGTTACTTTTAAAATTACAAACAGATAATAAGATATTATAAGATATAAGATATTAACTAGTAAATATTAACAAATCCATTTTTTAAGGTTCATTACAGGGACAGGCAGTAGAGAAGCATTTGCTGATCTTCCACTGTAATTTGTGTTTCCTGTTTTTTTATTGAAGAGCAAGGCACACTGATGTTAGCATAAAACATGTTTGTATACATCATCACATTTAGATGAGTATATTTTCAAGAACAAAACATAATTTAAACTTTCATCAGAAGTATTAACTTTTCAGCACACAAAGTGTCCAGAAGCATTTCTTCATTTTAGAAAGCCAAAAAACTCTGGATCCACTTGTTCCTACACTGTGGAAAATGAGCCCGCTGCAGTTTCTGCACATATGTTTGTGTTGTTTCACAGCTTCTATCAGTCAACAGCGAGGAGCATCCTGCCCCTCCTCCCTCCTCCCTCCTCCTTCCTCCTCGAACCTCACTGCATTCCTCAGAGGGAGAGTGAGGGTCCGACCTGCACGCAGCTCATTGTGTGCTACACGGAGCGCTTGCCAGAGGAGCACACAGGCCATAAACAAGAGCCAGACATGCTGTCACCACCAGGCCCAACTGTGTGTCCTTGTGTGTGTTCTGGTCACATCTGCGCCATGATGATAATGATGATGATGATGGCTGGGCTTGGCGCTGAGTTCCCCTTGGACCCTCATCTCCAGGAACCCAACACCAGAGTACAGTCTGAGGATCAGCCAATCTCCATGACACTAGGAAGCGCTTTACACCAGCGCCTTTGTCAACAAGGTCTTTTGAGCAGAGGGCCAATGACAGACTGTGATGGAGCAGGAGTGTTTAGGCAGAGTGGAGCAATTCAGGCCGGGGTGGGTGAGACAGAGACGAGACAGAGAGGGCAGGAAGAGGAGAGAGGCGAGGCGAGGCGAGGCGAGGCGAGGCGAGACAGACGGAGGGGGTGGAGGAACTGGCAAAGCTCTCACTGACAGCAATGGGGCCTCTTGACAATCCAGGAATATTGTCTGAAATCAATCTGTCACCATGGAGCTGTTGAGCCTGTCATTACGATGTGGTACTCGCCCTTTCACAGTGACAATTTGTTCAGTGCTTTCCCAGTTCACCTTACTGCTTGGTTCTACAAAGGTCACTGCCCTCGATCCATCTCTGTCTGCCAGCCTGGCTGTCTCTCTCTCTCTCTCTCTCTCTCTCTCTCTCTCTCTCTCTCTTTGTTAATCACAGCTCTTCGCTCTCTTTCATCCTGCAGACCTGCATGATGACCAGAGCAGACATCCTGCTCACATCACCAGCAGGAGGAGGCTTTAAAAAAATAACGACCAGCACTCAGAGTGTACAGCTGGACTTCAGCTATGTGAGGTGAAGTCACACACATTCACAATGACAACCAACAAAACACTCATTCACATTATTGTCAGTACAGTCCCGGTTCCCAACCTGAGGTCTGGGAATCCTTTGGGTGAGCGCCAGAGATCACGAGTTGGCCTGAGGCTTTGTAATGCAATTTAACAGTTTACAAAGAACATAATAAGACACTTTGTAAAGAGCAGAAAAAAACAGCCATTAATTTTATTTGAACGGGTCCAACTCCTTTAAGTTTAAATTTAACTGCTTTAGAGAATCAGATGTCAAAATGTTAACATGCAGGAAAATTCGACGGGCGACAAGACAAACTACATTGGGAATCATTGGTGTAAAATGTGAAACTAGAAAGTGGTCAAATCTGAAATCAAAAGTTTGGAAAAAAAAGTTCAATAACATATTCACAAAATATTGGGAATTCACTATGAACATTTGGCCACTAAAAACCTATTAAGATTAGATTAGATTAGAATAATTGATCTGATAATTATGACCTTGACTTTGACTCATCAGAAAACATTTTTTTTTTATGGGATTCATTCAAAGTATTTGCATTAATAATGATGGCATGCCCATGTATCCTTTATGCATGCTTTATTTAATAAAAATGCATTACATCACAAACACTGACAACCACATAAACTCAAACTCAGAATATGATGTTGTTGTCTTTGTGATCTGGACTTTTAAGTAACAGTGCTATTTCTCCTTTTGGACCAAATGTAAATTCGACGCACCTTCTCTGTGCTGTTCACGTTAGTCTGCAGTTTCCACCTGAATCGCTTCAGAAGCACTTTATGGTTTTTTGTCATTTTGTGTTGATTTTTCTGCATCTGACTTTGGTCCTGTTGTCTCAGGTTTGATGTAATAATGATGAGAAATATCTCCTGCAGGAGGACGCATCTGATTAACCAAAAATGACAGGCAGAGCATGAATTTATGTGGACTTAGGAAGTCTGTTGCAATTATTGATATTGTAGTACATTTAGCCCCAGAAAGACCATGCAAACCCCACATATAAAGGCATGTCTTGACATTAAACCCATTACCTCTTAGTTTAGAGGCAAGAGTGCTAATCAGTACACCAGAGTAAAACCCCAAAAAGTGTTGGGATCAAAGTGATTATCCAGGAAATGTGTGGATGTTTTTGAAAACAATTTCTCCAACAGTTGTTGGGATAAAGAGAATCACATGACAATAAAACCCTTCAACTGAAGACATCAGCTCTGGACCCCAGGCTTCGTTGGCAACATGGCTGTATGCACTGAGATGTTGGCGTAAACACAGTTTTGAAAGCCGTTTACACAAAACCTTGATGATTTCTGACTGTTTCAATGACTTGTAACTTCTCATCTGCAGAGTTTACCGCTTGTATAATGAAATAATAACTCAAGTTGTACTCAAAAGGAGCGAACACAACTTTACTGGAGGCAACTATGTTTTCAGATTTTTAAATGCTACAACCTGGTTTTCCCACAGAAGTGACATTATTCCCAGTGAGGAATTCCAATCATCAGACACAGGAAAAAAAAGATAGGGTATGGGACAAAGCAGTGCAATGGATCCCCTCTTTGACCTGCTGGTGTCTCAACAAAGTGTTCACAATTATTGTCTTGGGACGTCGGTACCTGCATTAAGTTTCATGACAATTTATCTAAGTTTTGATAAGTCAATCTGAACCAGAAAGATTCATCCTTGTGAAGGAAAACTCATCCTCTGGGGAGTCACAAAGATTTTATGGCAGTGTAGGGATTTCTTCCTCATAAGGCTCACTAAGGATAAAACCATTTATATTGTGGTTGGCTATCGATAATGATGAATAATTATAAAAGATAGTTATTAACTATATTTTTGAAAATTTAATCTGATCTGTATCAGATACCTTGGAGCTCCAACTATCTTAACAGGAAATGATAGCCAGTTCAGTTCTATCAGTCTCATAAGATATACTAAACAGTTAATCAGAATTTGAATTACTAGTTAAATTAATTACAATGACCAGAATTAACAGTAAAGATTAAAGGATTTTGGAGTTCTTGACACAGAAGAGGTCGACATTTCATTCACCTTTGTGCTCATTAATAAAACAGCAAGTATGATTCCAAAAATTATATTTATTAACAATGAAAACAAATAAACACAGATTCTAACTACATATATACAGCTGGGTGTGTGTAGGTGTGTGTGTGGAGAGAGAGAGAGAGAGAGAGAGAGAGAGAGAGAGAGAGAGAGAGAGAGAGAGAGAGAGAGAGAGAGAGAGAGAGAGAGAGAGAGAGAGAGAGAGAGGTGGAGGGAGTGTGTGTGTGAGACGTGTGATGGAACTACAAAACAAGATGGCGGATCACAAGAAACTACATTCAAATGTTTGTTATCAGAGAGCAGGAAGTCTGTCCTGGGTCTCCACCATGTGCTGGAGAACAATGGAACATTGAAGCTAGTCTTTAGCATCTGCTTCCTGTGTGTCTCTGCTAAAGAACCGTTTCTGGAATGAGTTTATGTGAATGCGACTTGTTTTGTAAAACGTCAGGAGTCGTCAGATGGTGTTCAGTTACGGTGTGATGTTGTCTTTGATGTGATATGTGTAGGATTGTGAGTTAACTAGTTAGTAAAGCAAAGATTAGCATGCAGACCCTGTGTCTGTGGCAGAGCTAACGTTGGTTTACAAGTTGATAACTGCTCCTAATATCATTATCTATAGAACTCAATCACTGTAACAGAATCAACACATCTTCATAAAGTTAAACAGTTCTATCATAGCATCAGGTTTAACTAATCTCAGGTAAAGCCCAGTTGTTGTTCCCACTTCCTTGAAGGAGTTCAGTTGTTGTCCTGCTGGAGGGAAGCTGGTGTCTTCTCCTGTAGTTAGCACCTCCTGCTAACTGTGGTTGCTGGTTCTGCAGGCTGAGGAGAAGAAGATGAAGTTGATGTTTCAGGAGTCCTTCTTTGCAGCTCCTGGTTGTTCCTTTTGTCCAGACTGAGGAGCTGGTCGCTCAGGTCTGTGATGGTTTTCCTGCTGGTTGAGGAAAACACAAAGAAGTTCTGTGAGGTGTCGTTTCCCTGGTCCGTCCTGGAGGAACTGGTTGGTTTTCCTGGTTGATGGGAGATCAGACTCTGGGTGCTGGTCTCTGGATCAGGGGAAGGTCTGACCCTCGTGGTCGGGTCAGCAGAGGAGTTGAGGAGTGACGGCCCCCGGTTGCAGGCCCCTTGTGTTAGCTGTATGCTAACGCTGGGTGAGTTGAGCTGCTGGAATGCAGCTCTTCCCGGGTCTTCACAGGAGAAGACTCAGAGCAAGACCCTCTGCAAGACTGCTTTTGCAGGCTTTTTGTTGAAGGTTTGTGTAGAAGGTGTCAAATCCTGAGAGCGTGAGAGTGACGGTCAGCGGTAGAACTAGGAACTGAAAATGACAGTAAGTTCAGTTAATAGTCAATCAAGACACTTAATAACTGGATGAATAGTTCAGCACATGTCTGCTAAGCCTTCAAGTCCAAGTACATACAGGCTGAGGGCTGATCCACGGCCTGAACTCATATCCCTGTGCATGAGGAAATGAAATCAGTTTCACTGCATGGTGCAGTCTGGGATAGCAGTAGCTCCGCTATAAAATATGACAGATTATACTCTTTGCCCCTGAAATGATTTTTCCTCCCGTTCCTCTCCGCGTGTCAAAGAAGGGACACATTTTTCCATTCATCACAAAGGCAACGAGTCTCCCTGAATAAAAAAAACAGGCCTCTCTGCTGAGAAAAAACGTTGCTGCCAATGGAAGCAAGTGCAGACAAATTCAATCATGACAATCTGTACACTCCCAGTGAAAACTGAGTGTTGATGTTTTGTGACAAGCAGTCAGGCAGACGAGAGCCTTATAACCCCAATCAATGGGCTTGATGCACAACGGGGCGGCTCAAAAGGATTTTTAATGAAAAACAAAGTGGAAGTGAAAAAACCACAGAGCCATGTGGGGTCTCACTGAAGCCCATCGGAGGTGGAGTAAAGGACGAGGGGGGGCTGAGGGATGAAAACTTGAGGGGAGGGTCCGGGGGGTGTGTGTCAAAAACAGCAGAGGCCTCATTCAGAGCTCGTTATCCCAGCCGTCCCCCCAGCTCGCCTTTCTTTGGGTCCAGCCAGCCATCACTGCTGCCACCGCCATAACTTTCAATCAAGTGTGTGTGTGTGTGTGTGTGTGTGTGTGTGTGTGTGTGTGTGTGTGTGTGTGTGTGTGTGTGTGTGTGTGTGTGTGTGTGTGTGTGTGTGTGTCAAGTGATTTCAAATGCAATCCCAGAGAGAGGATAAACTCTGCAAAGGCGCCATTGTCTGGAATCAGATTGTAAGGATGACTAAAGTTTAACTGCTTCCCAAAATCCCAAACAGAAAACAAAGAGAAGCTTGACAAAAAAAAATATATTTTTTTTTTAAATCAGCTGCAAAGTTCATCCTGGAATGGTGCACAACAGGTCTGCTGCAGCAGCCTGATTAGGTATCCTGATAAGTCGGCATGAGACTGCGGCAGCACAGATTTCAGCAGGCTGCGGCAGGTACGGCAAACAAACACAGTCAGATGGGCCAGATAATATTTCTGCCGTTTACATCAGTCTTCTACTCACTAACATCACAATGACAACTCTTATACTTGTCCAAACCTGCACAGTCCAAGCATCCTGAGGGCCACAGCAGAATGGAAAGACAATATCGGTGAGAAATGTTTTAAATTCTACTCAGTTACAGGTACAATTATCAACAATATTAATTTAAAAGTATCAGCTGTGGATGTTTGCTGCATTAGCAGGGATTCAATTACATTTTGATTAAAAGCATGACAAATATAATGTGAATATTTTGATAATGCAAAAATATAACAAAAATATACAATGGTTAACAAATTTAGACATAAAAGATGAATTTTCACTGTTAGAAGAATACACTTATTTTTGGGATCAAAAGGTTTGAATAAGAAATTATTATTTGTCCATACACAGCAGTGACTTATGACTTCAAAAGTATATTACATGGTGTAATCTACTCTACTTAAGTTCACAAAATTAACAATATTGTGTGTATTGTATATGTGACGTCTTTCTTCGTCTCATAGGATGAGGTAACAAAACTCCAAGACAGACAAATACAGTGCTTAAGATGTAGAAACAATTTACCTTATTCAAGTTTTACGTTTCTACTTGAGATAGTTTCCGTGTAAACGGATCCTGATTCCTTCCCTAGTGTTGACTGGCCTGTTCTCTGCTCATATGCATACAGTTCTTCACTTCAATCAGGTTGCAAATGCCTTGCATCTCTCAATATATGCCATCAAAACTTTACTTTCAGTCTCAATCATGTACAGTAGAGTGGAAACAGCGCCTACGTTGGGCAGGCAAGGGATAAAACAAAGGAAAATCGTAAATGGACTTTACTCATATAGCACGTTCACTGCCTCAGCACTGTTTCATTCATTCACACACACCAGGAGGCGTGGCTGCCATCCAAGGTGCTCGACCTCTCGTGGGACTAACTTGGGGCTACAGGGTGACATGGGGGATTGAACCACCAACCTGACCTTATCCGCCAGCTGAGCCACAATCGCCCCATGAAACAAGACACTACATGGAGCAAAGCATCAAGACACTTGAGCTTTACATCAACAAGGACTGTATTGACATTATATCAAAATATATTTCCTTTATTATGGTGTCGCCTCCTTTTTGCAGCTCTCGTACCTTCCACTCTTCTTGGAAGGCTCTCCACAAGATTTTGGAGTGTTTCTGTGGAAATCTGTGCCCAATCATTCTCTAAAGTATTTATGAGCTCAGGCACTGATGTTGGATGAAAAAAAAAGCCTGGCACAGAAATCACAAATTTCTGTTCCAGTTCATCTTGGAGATGGTGAGGTTCTTCCAAAACAAACTCAAGTCCTCAAACCTTTATGACTGTGTTTTATATGCCGGGCCACAGTCATGTTGGAGCAGAGGAAGGCCTTCTCCTAACTGTTGTCACAATGGGCCTGATTTACTAAGACCCTGCATAAAGCATGCTGCAGTGCACGCTCATGCGAATACAGTAAATGACATCATGACTGACATTATGTGCAAACAGGAGCGTTCACATGAGGGTCTTGTGTTCATCAGATCCTATTTATATGAGAACGATCTGCTTCAGTTTCACTGATGTTGTCACTTTTGTTCACCATGGAGGGATTGAATGGAGCACATGACACAATAAATATCTTACAATAAAGTCTGCAAACTGAATTTTGGGTGAGCCAGCTGAGACAATGACAGTCATTATGATAACAGCACCATCCATGTGCTGATTTAAACCTTCTTTTCAAATACGATAAAAACAGCCAGGGTCAGAATGTTTTCAGACACAGTCAGGCCCCGCCTACACAACGTCAAATGGAAATGCATTATTTTTTTCATTTTTGTGTCAGGAAAGTTTTACACAGAAAAGTTTTAATGTGAGGCCACTAGAAGGTGCTGTTGGTTGTTTTTGTAATAAAACCACACCTGCACGTACAGAAAAATACGTTATTAATGGTATCAAAGGAGTACAAACATTTGTATGGACAGACGACCAAGTTTGATTGTTATTTCGGGAAACAGTGAACTATAAAACTACCAAGTCCCAGGAGAATATAGACTAGGAGTCACGACACTCTGGAGGAAACGTTGTTCTTATTGTCCAGCTACTGAGCATGTGCAGTCGCAGTGTGTCTGCCATTTCCTGTTTCCCCATGTGTGTGTGTGTGTGTGTGTGTGTGTGTGTGTGTGTGTGTGTGTGTGTGTGTGTGTGTGTGTGTGTGTGTGTGTGTGTGTATACAATATATCCCATTGGAACCCGTTTTCACACATGTAAAACTTTAGTAGATTAGAATAGCATTGTCTAAAACATCTTGGTTTTAAACACCTGAGGAGTTTAATTCAACTGCTTGAATTCATTGAGTGCACATTTAAAAATTCAAGATTCATAGAGGAAATTTTTAATATAAAGGAGAAAAGTGCACATTTAAAAAATCAAGATTCATAGAGGAAATTTTGAATATATAGGATGTACTGTGCAAAGTTGAAAGGAAGAAGATTCTTTGTGCAGTAATGAGTAATTGCTTCCACTCATTCCCACTTCTGCTTGAAGCAGATCCAGCAGGAGTTAGGAGGAGGAGGAAGAGGGAGCTTTCTATTGTATTCCCACAGTCCCTGCTCAGGTACACAGCCTCACGACCTCAATCATAAATCCACAAGTTCAATTTGATAGGAAAACATAGCTGGCAACTCCGGTCGGGCGGACATAAGAGGAGAGCAATTGGAATCTCAGCATTTCACTTACTACAGTGACTGACTGAACAGCTGCGGAGCACAGAACGGAGAGGAAGGGGGAGACGGGGTGGTGGTGGTGGGGAGGTCTCCACAACTTGCTCCTCCAAAGAAAAGAGAAAACAGAGCAGGACTGGAGGAGTGAAGGAGGCTGAGAAAGAGGGGTGGTGCAAGACAAACACTTCCCACTGTGGGGCTGAAATGTTATTCTAAGGTCACTTGTAAGGTTCCAGTGAGGCGACCCCCCACCACCCCTCAGTCCACTCTCAGGCTCCGGCCAAAGGTGCACCGTGGCATCATCAGACACTGGTTCGACAGCAAACAGCTGTCAATGAACAAATCTCTGGTATTCATATGTCGTAAAGTCAGAGCGGATCCGGGGGGGGGGCTTCAAGGCCGTGATCAAGTGAATGGTGACAGTGTGACGCCTCTGTGTGCACACTGTGAGCAGCTCAGTGGGTTTCATGAAGGTTAACAGGAGCAAAAGGAATTCTATTTAACTGGACCCAAATCCATTCAGCCCGCAGGAAGAGTGTGTGTGGTCTGAAAACACTCCCCGAGCCAACTGCCCAAACAAACTAATGAGCATTATACACACGCAGAGACGGATTTTCTTACAAAACAAAAAGAGGGGAGGAAAAAAACTGTCCCCATGTGTGTCTACATTATTAGCATACAGCTGA